>NC_041223.1:57772533-57801385 GCF_002837175.3 Physeter macrocephalus | reverse complement strand
GTGGATGGACCTAGAGTCTGTCATACAGAGTGAAGTAAGCCAGAAAGAGAAAAAATATATCATATACTAATGCATATATGTGGAATCTAGAAAAATGGTACAGATGAACCTATTTATAGGTCAGGAATAGAGATATAGACATAAAGAACGGACATGAGGACTTGGGTGGGAAGGGGAGGGTGGGAAAATTGGGAGATTAGGTTTGACATAAGTACACTACCATGTGTAAAATAGATAGCTAGTGGGAACCTGCTGTATAGCACAGGCAGCTCAGATCGGTGCTCTGTGACAACCTAGATGGGTGGGATGGGGGAGTGGGAGGGAGGGGATACAGGTATACATAGAGCTGATTCACTTCATTGTACAGCAGAAACTAACACACCATTGTAAAGCAATTTTACCCCAAAAACAAAAAAATCACTGATCATTAGAGAAATGCAAATCAAAACCACAATGAGGTATCACCTCACACTGGTCAGAATGGCCATCATCAAACAATCTACAAACAATAAATGCTAGAGAGGGAGGAGATATGGGGATATATGTATATGTATAGCTGATTCACTTTGTTATAAAGAAGAAACTAACACACCATTGTAAAGTAATTATACTCCAATAAAGATGTTACGATAAATAAATAAATAAATAAATGCTGGAGAGGATGTAGAGAAAAGGGAACCCTCCTGCACTGTTCGTAGGAATGTAAATTGATACAGCCACTATGGAGAACAATATGGAGGTTCCTTAAAAAACTAAAAGTAGAACTACCATATGACCCAGCGATCCCACTACTGGGCATATACCCTGAGAAAACCATAATTCAAAAAAAGTCATGTACCACAATGTTCACTGCCGCACTATTTACAATAGCCAGGACATGGCAGCAACCTAAGTGTCCATCGACAGATGAATGGATAAATATGTGGTACATATCTACAATGAAATATTAGCCATAAAAAGGAACAAAACTGAGTTATTTGTAGTGAGGTGGATGGACCTAGAGTCTGTTATACAGAGTGAAGTAAGACAGAAAGAGAAAAACAAATACCCTATGCTAGCACATATATATGGAATCTAAAAAAATGGTACTGATGAACCTAGTGGCAGGGCAGGAATAAAGACGCAGACGTAAAGAACGGACTTGAGGACACAGGGCAGGAAGGGTAAGCTGGGACGAAGTGAGAGAGTAGCATTGATATATATACACTACCAAATGTAAAATAGATAGCTTGTGGGCATCTGCTGCATAGCACAGGGAGATCAGCTCGGTGCTTTGTGACGACCTAGAGGGGTGGGATAGGGAGGGTGGGAGGGAGACGCAAGAGGGAGGGGACATGGGGATATATGTATACATATAGCTGATTCACTCTGTTGTACAGCAGAAACTAACACAGCACTGTTAAGCAATTTTACTCCAATAAAGATGTAAAAAAAAAAATTTACAAAACACAGAAAAATATGGTTAACATTTTTCTCTACTCAATATAGTTTATATTTATATCCATTCTTTTAGAAAAGAGAGGTCCCATTGTAAACACATTTCATATCATGCTTTTTATAAATATAATATCAATGGTATTTTTGTTTTTATAAAAAACATTATGTTAATTGTAGTATCTTATATTACAATTATTTAATAAACTATTATGCTAATTTTTAAACTTATTTTATTAAGAAGAAAAATGAGATATATGGAAAACACTATTATTTAGGCAAGTGTTAATGTCTGTTATGCAGAGCTTAGAAGTGATCTAAGGAGTCTCTGCAAGTGATGGGAACTGGGGAGAGCTGAAGAGGTGACGGCCACTGATGCTGTCATCAGGTCATAGTAGAGCCCCTCTATTTTATGTTGGGTTTCATATAACATTTTATTTGAATGAAGGATTCTAGAAAATAATTAGAAAAAAATCAGTGATCTACATATGTTGGTTCACAATCAAAATTAAGCATAATTTTATTTTTTACTGCTATTTAAAATCTTTTATTATGTCCATAATTATATATTGATATAAATTATTTAGTCATACCCCTTATTTTTATATATAACAAATTTTAACTTCTATTTTTTAAGCCTACTATGTGAACAAAAGCCTATTTTAATTATGCTGCTTTGTGAAACAGTACTTTTCAAGTAAAATATGATAAATATGTTTAAATAAAATCATTGAAAAAGAACATTGGGTTGATCTTAACAAAGTCAACTGAAGTAAGAACTAAAGTCAAATTCTTAGCCACATAATAAAACTTAAGCTAAATAATCAGAGGAAACAGAAAGGGGTCAGCTTGTTCACTCCCATTATTGCTGTCATTTAGGAACATTGATTCTAAAAAACAAGTAGAAAAACAATATCACCAAAGACTTCAGACAAGGAGCTGCCTTTGTTTTCCAACCCTCTCTCAGATCCTAGAGCAGAGAATCGAACAAACGGGCAAGGATGGAATGTGAGACAGTTCTCCACTACTCTGCCACACTCTTTTGGAGCCACCGCCCTATATTGTCTTGCAGGTAGGTAGAAGATTTGTAACTGGACATAACAGCAACTGAAGTGCTCTGAACTAGACTGATGTCAATAAGTGAACTTGCTTCTCACTGGGAAACGAAGTTCACTTAACACAGCTGATAGCAATTATTAGAGAAAATGCAAAAACAATAGCAAAACAAATAACCCCAAACCAAAAATCTAATGCAAGTTGCAGCTCAATGATCTGAAACTCCTCCATCACACCAGGTTTCACTGGAAACCAATTAATGAATTTCAACTGCAGCTGGAGTAAAATCCAAACCTGGGCCATGGGCCACAGAGCCATAGATCATCCAGTTCCTATTTATTTCTCCAAACTCATCTTGGGCTCTTCTCCATCCTGCTCAATCTTTCTCCTTCTACATTTTAAAATTTGTTTTCGTAAATTTTTGTTTTTATTTCCAAAGTTACAAAAAAGTTGCAAGAATAGTACAAGAAGTTTCAATATACCCTTTCCCTGATTTACACATTGCTTTCATTTTGCACCATTTGGTTTTCATTCTCTCTGTGGCTCTTTCTCTTTTGCTCTCTCCCTCTGCACATGTGCACATGCACACTTTCACGTGGTATGTTTTCTGAACGACTATATAGTATGCTGTAGATATTAGGCACAGCTGACAACACCCTACCCAAGCCATTCTAGGATAGAGGTCTCTAAAATAACTTATTTTAAACAACCCAGATAAAGGAAAAATCAATTCCTTACACCTTTCCCTTTTCTTCCCTAGCTCTTCAACTACACACTGAGGCTCATGCTTCTCAGTTCATGTAAGAAAGATCTTACAAAATCAAGGTGCTAGAGGGAAGACAGGCAGTTTAAACCCCAGATAGCTTCATATTATGGTTCTGTTTCACCTACTTATTTTGATTGATTGACTGATCTGAAGTGGGAAACAAAAATGTAGGAATTAGAAACCCTGGCTAATAAAATAGAATTGACAGGATCTAATGATGGTTTAGTGTGACTGGAACTTTTGTTAGTAAATCTTGTTTAAGAAAAATTCAGCTTAAAGTATTATTTAGTCAGATAATTTGAATAGTCCAAAAGAAATCAAGGTAGGCCAGTGAGCCAAGGCTGGATTATCTTATGATGCAGCATCTCTTGATCATTACTCATGAGCATATTTCTTTGAAAAAGTTGTCACTAAAACTGCCTTCTTTTCATTGCTGCACTTCAGATCATCAGTGTTTTTAGCAGCTGTGGAACAATAAAGTCCTTAAGGGACTGGGAGTCCCTAGAAAACAGACAGTGTCTTTATCCCAAAATGACTTATGTCCTTTTGATGTGTTAGGGTTCATATGGAGCTCTCATGTAGGAAATGAGAAAATAGGATCCATATTTGGGGTAGGTCTTTGGTGAGCAAAATGCCAAATCATCTAAAAATTTTTTCAGCTGGCATGTCTGCAGTCACTTGGAAGATAAGGTACATCTCTACAACCCTTGATTGTCTTCCAGATTCTGCAACACAATTATATAATCCTCACCCAATTTTAGACAAAATTCCACTCAAAATTTCCAGAAATAAATCAGTAATATATTACTCTTTTTACAATGTATCACTGAAGCAAAAAAGAAGGGAGAAAATGTGAGACAGAGAAAGGGAAAGACTAAAACCTACTTATTACTCATACAGAATATACAGACTCTAATGAGAATGAAGCTGATCAACTACTTGGACTGATCAACTTTAGATAACATGTCAGAGTATTGTTGGGAATGGGGTTAGGGAAAATAATATGAGACACTGAATGAGATAGAGGCTTTTATTATAAAGACAGTGAAGAACTAGGAAAATATAGTGTACTCAAAGCCAAAGTAATGATAAATTCCATGGAGGAGAGGTTGACAGATTTCCTAAACAATTATAAAGGAAAAAAAAAGAAAGGAATTAGAAGAGATAAAATGGAGACATTTGAAATAAACCATTTTTTTTTCAAAACTACTAGGTGTGAGAGAAGAAAAATATACCAGTAGTAATGAGATTAGCTACAGTACTTCCTTTCTTTCCTTCCTCTTCTCCCCTCCTCTCTCCCTCTTTCTACCTCCTCCCCATCCTCCTCCTCATCCTCTTCTTCTTCTTCTTCACCCTGCCTCTCTCTCACTCTCTCCTTCTTTCAAATTCTAGTGCATTATGAAGGCTAGTGGCTCAGGAAAAGGAGATTAAACAGATTTAAAGAGAGAGAAAACCCCAGCAGCACTGAGAGACACATGTTTTTGCTACCTTAAGGTTAGCTGATTTCTTCTCGTTTTATTTCTAAAGAAAAGGATTAAGGAATAATCAACAGAGACAGTAAATGAGCACTGCTGCTGGCCTCATATATAGCTAATGCTATGGTCCCAAAACTGACAGATGGTTGTTATAATATTTTAAGAGGAGATCAATAACATATCATTGTAACCCATTTCAACATCATACTGATTTTAAATATGTATGACTCTTGATTTTCTGCAATAGCTTATGACAGTATATGCTACTTTTTTTGAAGACAACATTGTCACAGTTCCACACAAATTAATATTCCCATACCAGCAACTTTATTTTATAGGAATATGAGTCTTTTAGGCTAATAAGACTAATGAAAATAACATAGGACATGAACTAAGGAACTAGGACAGAAGCCATTTGTCAAGACATAAAAAAAGCAAATCCATACTTTGTCCCTCCAAAACCACATTTTTAAAAGTTTGGAGACTAAAGTTTTAAAAAATTGGTTTTAAATGAATATTTTAAAATATGTTATTTTCGATATATACTTAGATATGAGCAAATTTCCCATATGAAATTTAAAACCCTTTGACTTTATTGTATCCACATGGAATTGAAAAATGATCAGTTTTTATCTTTTCTCTTCTCTGTATTTTAAATTATATAATTCAGATATTATATGCCATGCCCATTTTATTTCTCTTGGTTTAGGCTCTTTCATAACTCTACTGTAATAATGGAGCACCAGAACCTAGGATTTCTGTTCTGAATGGACTGTGCTCTTGCACACACATAAATGAATAAGTAAAATGGCTGAATGAATTCCAGGTTGATTTTTCATTTAATCTTCTGTGTGCTTTAGCCATAAAATACAGCTCATTTAAAGGCCTCTTGGTTGTTTCACTTCATTTATTTGGCATAATAGCGATAAGTGTTCTACTTCGTGTGTTTCACAATTGTGAAACAGCTCCCGGCTTTACAATGAGACTGGAGGGATTTATAATATAAAAGTAGCTTATTGTGCCACTGGAACATGTACTAAAGGTGTCTTTGTTTAATATATCACATTTGATATCAGACTACCATTACTTACCAGCTGGAGATATTTTATAAGCTCATAGTAGAGACTTTCAGTATAATATATGTAATTTGATTTCACATAACTCAGTCATTTCCCCAGAGGTGTTAGCTCTTAATTAATTTATGGTGGGATATATTTATGAAAAATGTTATGAAGTAATAGCAATAACTCATTCTTTGGGATTGTATGCCACAATATGAATAAAACATCTAATGGTGCTTGGTATACATTTAGGCTCCACCTTTCTCATGCTCTTTGTGTATTATAATGATCAAATCTTGATGCATTTCATTTTTACTTATAGTAATCATAGAAATTAATGGATCAGTTGGTTAATGTCCCAACTTATGAGAACACTTAAAACATATATTATAGGAAAAAGTATTTTAAAATGGTAAATACTACAAATGAGTTAGTATTTCCTAGTGACTACTATAAGGATATATTTACTTCATTAGCTCTATATCTCTATAAAAATATTACATTTTTTAGTTTTGGCCACTAAGTACCCATTTAGAGGGGTGGGGGAGGGAAGGATTGGGAGTTTGAGATTAGCAGGCACAAACTATTAGATGGATAAACAACAAGGTCCTACTGGATAGCACAGGGAACTATATTCAGTATCCTGTGATAAACCATAATGGAAAAGAATGTGAAAAAGAATATACATATATAACTGAATCACTCTGCTGTACAGCAGAAATTAACACATTGTAAATGAACTGTAATTCAATAAATTGTTTTTAAATGACAAAAAATTACCCACCTGTAGTTGAGGTGGATCCCAGACTTAGATAATATTTTTTAGAATTGAGATATAATTGACATATAACATTATATTAGTTTCAGGTGTACAACACAGTGATTCAATATGTGTAAATATTGTGAAACAATAACCACAATTAGTGGTCAGTCTAGTTAACAACTATCATAGTTACATAACACATAGTTACAATTGTTTTTCTTGTAATGAGAACAGTAGGATCTACTCTGTTAGCAATTTTCAAGTATAAAATACAGTATTATTAACTATAGTCACCATGCTGTACGTTACATCGCCCGGATTTATTTATTTTAAAACTGGACGTTTGTACTTTTTGACCACTTTTACCCATTTCGCCCACCCCTCATCCTCCACCTCTGGCATCCTCCACCAATCTGTTTTCTGTATCTATGAGTTCAGTGATAACTTTTAAAAATTAGTTGAGAATATTTCAAATTTTTTTAAATATTAAAAAATATTTTAATAATAGCTTAACTTTTAATCACCCTTGACATTCCTTCTTACATTGGTTATAGTAACTAATTTACTGGTTTATAACAAACACACCGAATGACCTTTCATCTTCATTAATTAGGGCCTTATATAATTCCTACTTACCTGAATCCCTGCTCTGATTCTCTTCCTGACATCCTTGCGACTCTTGCCCTGTATAACCTTTCAGGGCCTGGAGCTTCCTACTTGACCTCAGGTTCTGTAACTCCTTGTTGTCAAACATACAAGTCCTCACTTTTACCTCCCAACCACAGTGTCTTATACATATTACAAAGATTAAAAGTGATGAAGGAATTTTATCACTATTCTTCCTTCAATCTGGGCTTCTTCTCTGACCATTAACTAGAATTTTCTCTAATTATCTTTTGTACTCTTACAGGTATAAATGGTCAATGATCATACAGACTTTCTTAATTTATTCCATTCTAATGAAAACAAAGATAAGGATATGGCATCTGATGTTGTACTGGAGAGGTTACTTTACATTACTGAAATTTTCATAAGTAATCATTTCTGTGTAATGTACCAACTTTAAATTCATCAATTATTAAATAAATCCTTTAAATATATATTATACATTGTTTTCTTGTAAAGAAAAATCAAATAATTTGAATAAAGTAACTGTTTAAGAAATAAGAGTTATCATTAGGAAAATTATACTTTAGGAAAATAGATGATGAGAAGCATTCTGGAAACTGGAAAACTGGCAATCGGGGCAAAATATTTAATAAAACTGTTACTTGAGAAAATTTGGAAGTCTGAAATTTTCCCTTCTGAACCTGTGGCTATAGCAAAAGAGTTCAGAAAACCAAATATAAGTAATATTTTTATTGTTGGCTATATTTGGAAAGGTGTTAGAGGGATAAAAGTAAGTCAAGGAAAGAATCGTTAGGTTTGAAAGAAGAAATGAAATGAAATAGAAAATTTGGAGCAATCTAGGGCTTTTCAAAGTCATAAAAGCCAATTGATTTGAGACCCCTAAGTCTACCCCCACCAAAGGAAAAAGAAAAATTGAGAAAATCTTCAAGAGATAAACATCCAGTAAAATTTTAAGCAAGTAAATTTGAATCAGGGTTAATATCAGACTAAAAGTGTGATATCTGTTAAATCTTTTAGATGAATAAAATATTTCAGAGCAAAGGCCTGATCAAGCCTTTCCCAAGGAATCACAACAGCTTTAAGGTAGTCTGGTTTAAATTGAGAAAGAATAAAACTACAGGGAGAAAAATAGAAAAAATATAACATATTCACAAACTAAAATGTGAAAACAATGGTGAGAGTGGTTCCTGGAAAACTGGAGATGCCAGGAATCAAACAGATACAAACTGTACAATGTTTGTGTGAGAGTTGTACCTCCAAGAAACCACAAGCTAGTTATGGTTGTGACTGTTTGAGACTTAGAACTGTGGACATCCAATCTCCTTCAGGAGGAAGCATCTTAAAATATGCAAACCATTCAAGGAGTATATGTACCCAAGGTACACTTCATCCTGAGTTTTAGAAAATTAATAGAAAAGGAAGATCTCCCAGAGAAATCATGGAGTAACATGAACAAAGCAGTGCAGAAGACAAAAGTTGGGTAGAATCAAGGAACATTCTTCTTCCACAGGATTGCAGCATTCATAGTATTTTCCTAGTAGGAGGATTTCAGAATTGCCCTATTTCCCATAAATTAGAGTGATTGTTGTGGCTATTCTGTCCCTGTCTACTATCTTCTTGTGAGTATAAAGGAATAGGTAGCAGGATTGTTCATAGGTCGCTGTATAAAGAAAACACATCCAGATCCGAAATAGAAATTACCACAACATAAAATGTTCTCTTACTACAGTTGAAATCTTTATCATTTGACAGCATCCTTTTTGTTTAGAACACAATAGTACATAGTTCCATCAATTGGAAAGATGTTACTGCACCCTAAGTCCCATATTCCTTTCTTCCTTCCCAATCTTACCAAAAATTTGCTACAAATATTTTTGCATGTGAAAGAGAGAAACAATTAAAGAGAGACACAATTAAAAGAGAGAAACAATATATGAAAATGTGGTTAACATCATTAATCATCAGGGAAATATATATCACAATTTCTTTATCCATTTATCCTTTGATGGTCATTTATTTTGGTTTTTTCCATGTCTTGGCTATTGTAAATAATGCTGCAATGAACATGGGGGATGCAGATATCTTTCTGAGATAGTGATTTCATTTCCTTCAGATAAATACCCAGAAGTGGGATTATTGGATCATCTGGTAGTTCTATTTTTAATTTTTCAGGAACCTCCTTACTGTTTTCCATAATGATGGTATCGATTTACATTCCCATCAAGGGTGCACAAAGATTCTCCTTCCTCCCCACCCTCGCTTACACCTGTTAATCTCTTCTCTTTTTGATAATAACCATTCTAATAGGTGTGAGGTAAAATCTCATTACGGTTTTTATTTTGCATTTCCCTGATGATTAGTGAAGTTATATGTCAATTATATCTCAATAAAACTGGAAAAATTAAACCAAATCACATGGGTGAGTTGGTAAATCCACAATTGTAAGTAAAACATTTAATATGCCTCTATCAAGACATAGGGAGATAAAAACAAATCATGAAAGGTATAGACAACTTAAATAACATATTAACATGTTTTTGCGGGTCAAGATGGTAGAGTACAAGACCTTGAACTCACCTCCTCCCAGGAGCACACCAAAATTATAATTACTTACAGAGCAACTATTTAAGAGAAGAATCCTAAGATTAGTAGAACAGATTTTCTGTAACCAAAGATATAAAGAAGTCACAGTGAGACAGGTAAGAGGGGCAGAGACATGGTATAGTCGAACCCACACCCTGAATTGGCAACCCACAGAAAGAAGAAACATCACAACTTCAGAGGTCCTCCCCAAGGAAAGAGGGTTCTGAGCCCCACATTGGGCTCCCCAGCCTGGGGGTTCTGCGTTGGGAAGATGAGCCCCCAGAACTTCCATCTTTGAAAACCAGTGGGGCTTACATTTAGGAGAGCTGGCGGGTTATAGGAAAGAAATTCCACTCTTAAAGGGTGCCACATGTTCCAAGACCCAGGGTAGAGGTAATAGTTTGAAAGGAGTGTAGGTGAAGCTCACTTGCTGACCTTGTAGAGCCTCATGGAGAGGCAGGAGGCAACTAGGACTCCCCATGGAGATGGATTCACTGGCAGCAGCCATTTTGAGGAGCTCAATCCACCTTGATGACATGGGTGTTGGTAAGTGCTATTTTGGAATCCTCCTGCCAGCCTACTGATGCCAAGGGGTTGCCCCACCACCATCTGGACCACAGCAGGTGCATGCCTCCAGGCCACGCTGCCAGACATGCGGGGAGCCTGTCTCATGTACCAGCAGGCTCATAGCAGCCAAACACCACCAGGCCACACAGCTAACTTTGGAGGAAGACTACCCCACCGTTCAGCAGGCCCGTAGCCACCATAAGAGTTAGGATTTTGTAGCCAACCAGGGATGAGTCACACCTACTAACATGCCCATAACAGAAGGGTGCATGCAGTGCACATGGGGGGCACCTCTAGAGCACATGGTTCTAGTGACCAGAGGTGAGTATGCTGCTGGGTTCCATAGTATGTCTCCTATGCAAGGTCACTTCTCCAAGAGCAGGTGACATAACCCACCTACCTCATACATACAAATAAGCACAGAGAATTAGGCAAAATGAGGAGACAGTGGAATATGCTTCAAACAAAGAAACAAAGTGCAAACCCAGAAGGAGACCTAAATAAATTAGAGATACTCAATCTACCCATTAGTTAAAAGTAATGATGATAAAATGCTCAATGAACTTGGAATAAGAATAGATGAACACAGTGAGAATTTTAACAAAGAGTTAGAAAACATAAAGAAGAACCAAACAGAGCTGAAGAATACAATAACTGAAATAAAAATACACTAGAAGGTATCAACAGTAGATTACATGATATAGAGGAACATATCAGTGACCTAGAAGACAAAGTAGTAAAAATCACCCAAACTGAATAGAAAAAAGAATTTTTAAAAAGTGAGGATAGTTTAAGAAACCTCTGGGACAAAATCAAGTGTACTAACATTTGCATTATAGAAGTTATAGGAAAAGAAGAGAGAGAGAAAGGGGCAGATACCTTATTGGAAGAAATAATAGCTCCATCCAGGTCTAGGATGCACAAGAGAGTCAAACAAAATACATATTCCCAGCTGCAGAACTGGTATTGCTTATCTCAGCAAAAGAGATTGTTTGCATGGAAAGATTAATAGCACTGATTAGCTTTCTAATATTTTGCACTTTTGGAAATGTTTTTTATGTGATTATATTTAAAATTTTAGTAAAAACTGAAATAAAACCATATTGACCAGTTGCCTAAAAAAAAAAAAAAAAAAAAGAATCCCAAGAGGTTTACACAAAGATACATTATAATTTAAGTGGCAAACATTAAAGATAGAGAATTGTAAAAGAAACAAAGAAAAAGCAACAAGAAAACTCCCAGATGACTCTTCAGCAGAAACTTTACAGGCCAGAAGTGAGTGGCACTATATATTTAAAGCGATAAAAGGAAAAAACCTACAACCAGCCTCTCCATGTAATTTTTGAATCCATATATCAATATCTACAAAATAGCCAGCTGGGATTTGGATTTGGGATAATTCCCCTTTAAAAACTACATTCCTTTTGTTAGAATCTTGCTGACTTCTTCATATATGAAGAAATATGAGGGTGAGTCTTTTATTTCTCCTTTAAATTTTTCTCTTATTCTGGATCAACTGTTAGCAGTTTCTATTAAGGTCCAGGTATTAGGGATATAAGTCTCAAAATAGACTTTATGGGCCTCCTACACTTACCTAGAACGTGGGCCACAAAAAAGTAAGTAGTTAGCAGTTAGGTCCCAGTTCTTGCCCCCTTTCTTTGAAGGTCAGAATAAGAAATTATACCTTTTGAAATGAAAGGGAACTTCTGGAGACATAGGATTTAGAGTAAGCAGAAATTTTTTTCCTTCAATTTGTTTTAATAAGAACAGGCTATCTATATTTCTTTGAATATTCCAATATAGAACAAATTCTATTTATGCTTGTCATATTCATGAGACAAACTAAGAAGAAATAATATAAAAAAGAACAAGTTGAGAATACAAAAAATAGGACTGTATAAAAAGAGTTTTGAAATATCAAGTCACATGAAGATGTTTCCACTTCTAACATTAAAATATGCATTTTGATCTGTTGTCATGGAGGACATGGTTTTAAGTTGTAATAGCAAAGTAAAGATAAAATAGATTATTTTTGTTAATCTGAATGCATTTTGATATAATAAATGGCAACACTAAACAGCTGTCACTCATCTTAGAGAAGCAACATTAATTACCTCCTTAAAAATATTTGTAATTCAATACAACACACTTGAAAAATAGTAACGTCCTAATTAGGATAATGGATTTAGTTAAGGAAAAAATCTTAAGTATTAGAATCTCAAATTTATAGATACTAAATATTTCAGTTGTGGCTATTTAATATCTGAGCAATGTAGTCAATCTTTAATGAAAAAAGCTTGCTACTTACAATGATCAAAACTTAGATTTATTATCTTTATTTGTAAATTTTTATCTTTATCTTTAATTATAAATTTATTTACCCCCAAATTATCTTGAAGCTGTTTGTTCTCCTGTATCTTCTTACCATGTTGTCTTTTTATTGCTTAGTTTTATTTCTATTTCCTAGTAGTGGTATAAAACTCTTTTAATGAAAGAGTTTGCTAAAATTTCATGTTGATATTTCCAGTGAATATCAGTTGAAGTAGTTTAGAGGAAAATAGTAACAATTCAACTAGAATTTATTATCATCATTAAAACATTTGACATTTGGCACATGTAAATTACGTTAGCATCAAGTTAAATATTTTAGCCCATGTCACTTTAATAATATCCTTAGGCTCCTCCCCAATATTTGGAAAATATTTTAGATTTTTGCCATTTGTGATCTATTCTCCAAAGCAAAAATTGAAGTTCTATATTAAATTCAGTTTTTGTCAATCTATTTTATGCAGGCATATTTGAAAATGCTACAATGCAATTGGAAGCAAATATTATATTGGAATGTTTACAGGCTTCACACGTGAAATATCCTTGGAAAATCATTCAGAAACTGCTAAATGATAATGACTTTGCTATGAAAGTGACTATAAAATTAGCCATAGCAGAGGTTATAGACCATTAGGCAACCAACCTAAAAGGAAAGAAAGGTCAAGTATTAAACTGCATCAGACTAGGAAATCTCACCACAAAACATTTTCAAGGATATAAAGTATTAAAATAGACTCCTACTGGGGCAATGACTGAATCTTCCACTACATATTCACAGTAAAAGCCCAATTTAAATGCTAGGAAATAAATTGTTCCCCCCTAACCAAATTAGGTTGAAACCATAACCCTCCAATGTGATTGTATTTGAAGATGTTTTTTAAGTGGTAATTAAGGTTAAATGAAGTCATAAGAGTGAAGCTCTAATCTGATAGGTAGTCTTATAGCAGGAAGAAGGAAGATCTCTCTCCCTTTCTCTCTACCCATGCAGAAAGAAGAAGTCATGTGAATACAGTGCAAGATGGTAGCCACGTACAAACCAAGAGAAGAGGCCTCAGATGAAACCTATTTGCAGCATTTTGATCTTGGTTTTCCCAGCCTCTAGAGCTGTGAGAAATAAATTTGTTATTTAAGGCCACTAGTCTATGGCAATTGGTTATGGCAGCCTGAGCAGACTAAAAGAATAAATTACACTAAAACTGAGTTTTAACAATTAAACATATTAGTATGTAATAAGAAAAAAAACACTTGACTTCTAACTTCAATAAATGTGCTCAGAATTTTTGCACTACCCGTTCTAGAAAATTAAATATTGCTTAATACGTAACATGTACTTTGTAAAGTACTTCAAACAATTTTTTCTGTTTTCATTGAAAAAGTGTTATACTATATCTAACAGTCTGGATCCGTGGATCTGGAAGGAAAATGAGAAAGCTTTTTTCCCTTCAGCAATGAAAACGGCAACAGGATGAAGGAGCAAGACATAAAGAAGATTGTTAGAGTTTTAGAAAAAAACTGAGAGGCATTCCTTCTGAAATTCAGATTGTGTGGTTCTGAGCTTAATGATACTATGAAAGCAACAAGTAGACAGAAAAAAGAACTGCTTATATAAAAGTGCCAGGTAGGGCTTCCCTGGTGGCGCAGTGGTTGGGAGTCTGCCTGCCGATGCAGGGGACGCGGGTTCGTGCCCCGGTCCGGGATGCCCCGGTCCGGGAGGATCCCACATGCCGCGGAGCGGCTGGGCCCGTGAGCCATCGCCGCTGGGCCTGTGCATCCGGATCCTGTGCTCCGCAGCGGGAGAGGAAAAAAAAAGTGCCAGGTATATCTGACCCCAGGATTAAGGACTTTTTTTTTTTCTGGCCTTCTATTCTTAGGGTGACAACTCTGCTTTACTAGTGAGGCACTGAGTAGTGATGGCAGTCCCTGATCTCCTCAGCTTGCCTCTCCTGGGTTGGAACTCCCACCCTAAGAGTCAGATAGGCTGAGGGCCATCAAAGCCCATCAAAGTCCTTGGCCTGCCATGCCGAGGATAGAGCTTCCATCTTACAAGCGGAGGATGAGTAGAGGGTAGGAGGCCCACATGTCTCAGATGTACATTCTTAAAATAATGCTTCTGCAACATGGGGGTGAGAGTGATGAGACATGCTGGTCACCTGCCCCTCCCACAAGAACCATCCCCCTAGACTGGAAGTTGCTGTGGGAAGGAAGCCCCATATTCTTGGTTATATCTGCTTGTGTAAAGCCTCTATCACACTGAGATGGGGACACTTCAAATCAAAGAAGGAGCATGCAAGATAGAATCAAGGCAGAAAAAAGTAGGGTATGTTTTCACAAATGAGAAAGAGCCACTATGTCTGAAGCTATGGTGGCAGAGCAAAATGAGCTCAAATATTCAGGCGTGGTAGGTAGGTCAGAGAAGTGTAGGTCCTATTAAAATGTTTGAACAAAGGTGTAAATGACTAATTAAAACTTTGCCTTTCTACTCAGGAATTTTTTAGTATTAATAAAATTCAACTACTTAAAGGACTAGTACAGTAATGGGAGAACTCTGGGTTGCTAACAGCAGGTGGTAAAAGAAGGGCCTTAGACCATACTGAAACAGAATCAAAAGAAATTTTCTCATTCCATGAAAATGTTGGCTAATTTTTTGTGTAATCAAACATATTTACCAGTCCTGAGGATAGGAGAAAGAACCCCAGAAAGGCATGAAGTTAAATTTTAAATCAGCTGATCCAAATGGGGATTTGGATTCAGTATATACTTTATAGAGTGGAAACTGTGTATTTCTATGGTTTACCATATGTTTGGTCTCAGCAAGGTGATGACTGAGCTACATACCCACCACTTCCCTGGAAACCCTACTTCATGCTGCTCTACAGATAACATTAATTCTTTGTATTTGCTTGTTAATTAAATTTCTTATTTATTCTCTAATATAATATTCATTCAACAAACATGTATTTGGGGCTTACTCCTAGTGCATATGTTACATCAGATGAAAAGATCTGTCTGATATTTAGAGTTACGACTATATAAAAAGGAATTTATAAATAACATATTTAGAAAATTTCGTAAAGATCCAATTTGATGAGCATTGCCTTGCACAATTACGTGTTTGAAAACAATAATACATTCTAACATATTCCGGGAAAGAAAATGAGAGAAAATGAGTTAAGTTGTGATACTCTGTGTGAACAAAATGGACATAAGTCTCCATATTTGCATTTTTACCATGTCCTTTTCACCTCAATATCATTTTGAGATAAATTAGGCATGCCACACATGTGCAAGTGTTAAGAATTATAATAAAGGTGATATAGGACAGCTAGTTCCCTTTGTAACTATGAGGTGGTGAATGTGGACCTTCAGTTGTTATGTCAACCTTCAATTAATGAAAGTATCATCAAAGTCATCTCTCTACAATATTTAATGTTATTTCCATTAAACGTGATTGAATGTTCCTTTCTGAATTCAATGACATAGCTGACGTTAAAAGCCATATTTTTAAAGAATGAAAATAACTATATCCTCAATTGTTTAACGGAGAAAAGTCTTTCAAAATCTTCTCTTAAAATTAATTTTTTGTAAAGACAGCTGCAACTATGTTGATAATAAAATATTAATAGCTTCTACATAGTTAGTCCTTCATGTAGATTTATGGATCATTATGGATTTTCCATTAAGCTAGTGTGGTCAGATTTGATGATGATGGTGGTAATGATGATGACTGACAGAAAATTCTGCTAATATTAGTAGCATTAACTGACTGATAAAATACTAACAGATAATTTTATTTCTATCAAAATAACCTTCTCCAAACTCGCTCACAAACTCATTAACATCAACAATAAGTTGAAAATCCAAAGGTTATTATATCAATGGATGTAGTGTTGAGAAATGACTTGAATTTATAATGACTAATACTCATAGAATGACTTTTCATATATTATCTTAGTCCTCAACACATGTAAGGTAGATTTCATTATTCCCATTTAATAGATTGGGAAACTGAGACGCCAAGAGCCAAAATTAAAGTAGTATTTTACAGCTCACACAATGAGTATGTGAGGAAGCAAGTGTTTGTACCAAGTCTGTCCAATGCCAAAATCTGTCCTCTGTCCATCAGGCCATGCTTTCTCCTGAGAATCATTTTGACATTATGACCTAAAAATAATATCATAACATATATGAGTCTACAAACTACTACCACAAAATTCCAGTGTCCTTATTTCACTACCTGCTAAATGATAAAAATGAATATCTGAGTTTATTAGCTGTAAGCTAATAATGCTTAAGGTTTAATACTCAAGTCTTAAAATCTCTTTGGAGCACAACCCAGGATGATGTAAAGAGTAACTGGAGCATGATTAGGAAAGAAAATATTCTGATTCAGTGATCAACAATGTGAACCTTGGGAAGGAAGCTAAAAGCTACATACAACCTGGATAATAGGATTGTTTAGTAACACAGATGTAAATAAAGTCTAAGAGGAAAGTGTCTTTAAAAAGGGACTTTTAAATTTTTTCCTTATATGTACAAAAAAATTAACCCAAAATAAAAGTGAGATTGTCTTTTCTTGTTGACATAACCAGGAAGGCTGAATCAGTTTTAATCTACAGCACTGTAGGCGTTGGAACATTGAATACATGTTTGTCCTTTTTGTGCCAGCAATTATAAATGCATTTGGAATGGAGTCCTGGGCTGAAGCCCTAGCTTTTCCAAAACTGGTTAAATTCCTTAAATAATGATAATATTAAAAATGATATCAGCATGTGTTGATCACCTACAATGTGCTAGATGTGCTAGCTAAATATACTTTACATGCATTTTCAGATTACAAAAAATGTACCACAGGAAATTAACCACTTCACCTTCAGGTTCCCTATTGAAATGGAAGGATAATGTCTACCTTCCATTTTATGGAGGCAGTATATATATGATTAAGAGTATAGCCACTTGGTCAGATAATCTAGGATTTGAATTCCAGCTTTTCTACCTTATACCTCTGTGATCTTGGACAAAGCACTATGAGCCTTATATTTGGGGAAACAAAATAAATTTTATTTATTTTGTATATTGGGAAACAATAAAATAATTGCTTCACAATACTACAAACTACACTATTCAAAAGAGCACGGTACTGGCATTAAAAACAGACATATGGATCAATGGAACAGAATAGAGAGCCCAGAAATAAACCCACATACCTACGGTCAATTAATCTTCTACAAAAGAGATAAGAATATACAATGGAAAAAAGACAGTCTCTTCAGCAAGTGGTGTTGGGAAAGTTGGACAGCCACATGTAAATCAATGAAATTAGAACACACCCTCACACCATACACAACAATAAACTGAAAATGGCTTAAAGACTTAAATATAAGACATGACACCATAAAACTCTTAGAAGAGAACATAGGCAGAACCTTCTCTGACATAAATTATACCAATGTTTTCTTAGGTCAGTCTGCCAAGGCAATAGAAATAAAAGCAAAAATAAACAAATGGGACCTAATCAAATTTACAAACTTCTGTATGCAAAGGAAACCATAAACAAAACAAAAAAACCTATAAACTGGGAGAAAAAATTTGCAAATGATGTGACTGACAAAAGCTTAATTTCTAAAATATACAAACAGCGCATACAACTCAATAACAAAAAAACAAACAACCCAATCGAAAAATGGGCAGAAGACCTAAATAGACATTTCTCCCAAGAACACATACAGACGGCCAACGGGCACATGAAAAGATGCTCAACATCACTAATTATCAGAGAAATGCAAATCAAAACTGCAATGAGGAATCACCTCACACTGGTCAGAATGGCCATCATTAAAAGTTGACAAATAACAAATGCAAAGAGGGTGTGGTAAAAAGGGAATCCATCTACATTGTTGGTGGGAATGTAAATTGGTGCAGCCACTATGGAAAATAGTATGGAGGGTCCTCAAAAAACTAAAAATAGAGTTTCCATATGATCCTGCAATCCCACTCTTGGGCATATATCTGGAGAAAACTATAATTCAAAAAGATACATGCACCCCAATGTTCACTGCAGCATTATTTACAATAGCCAAGACATGGAAACAACCTAAATGTCCATCAACAGATGAATGGATAAAGAAGATGTGGCACATATATACAATGGAATACTACTCAGCCATAAAAAAGAATGAAATAATGCCATTTGCAGTAACATGGGTGAACCTAGAGATTATCATACTAAGTGAAGTCAGAAAGAGAAAGACAAATACCATATAACTTATATGTGCAATCTAAAATATGACACAAATGAACTTTTCTATGGAACAGAAACAGCCTGACAGACATAGAGAATGGACTTGTGGTTGCCAAGTTGGTGGAGGTTGGGAGTTTGGGATTAGCAGATGCAAACTATTACATATAGAAAGGATAAACAGCAAGGTCCTACTGTATAGCACAGGGAACTATATTCAGTATCCTCTGATGAACCATAATGCAAAAGAATATGAAAAAGAATGTATATAAAAAAAGAATGTATATGTATGTATAACTGAATCACTTTGCTGTACCGCAGAAATTAATACAACATTGTAAATGAACTATACTACAATAAAATAATTTAAAAAAACAAAAACAAAAAACAAATCACGGCTTCTGGAGTTTTACTGAGGATTAGATATAGCTGAATAAGATTAAAAAAATAATTGCTTCATAGGATTGTTTAGAGGATTAAATGCATGTGACCTTCTTAACATGGTGCCTGGCATATAGTCAATGCTCAATAAATATTAGTCATTGTTATTCATAATAACGTTATTGATATGTGAAGGTCGTCAGGCACAGAGGAGGTACTTGCCAGACAGTAAATACCTTCATTCTTTCAGTGTGCCTTACTGCTATAGACCGTATACCAATTAATTAACCTGAACAGGTAAAGGCGCTGAAGAGATCACAACAGAGTAGCCTAAAATTAAGTTCAGTTTCATAATCATTTATTGAATGATTTTTGTTTTGTTTTGTTTTATAATGACTACCACCACAATAAAAATGTCCAAATTTAGTGAGTGAATTTGGAGTAAGAGTATATAGGACAGTAAGTATTGGGCTGAATCATATGAAATTGTCGATGTTTCTCTTTTAACTCCTCCTCTTTTAAAGAGTAATATTTATTGAGTTATCTACGTATATTAAACTATCAACGCCCCAATGATTACTTGATATAGAAACTACTATTTTTCTTATTATATAATGAAGAAACTAAGCTAAAAAGAGGTTAAGAAAATTACCCAAAGGTTATCATAGAAAAGTCGGATTAACTAAATCTTAATTTTTATTCAAATAACACCATGTTTCTAAAAAAACAGAAAAAAACAAAATAAAATAACCAAAATGATTAATTATAAGTTTACATTAGGTGTCAAATATATTTAAAAAAAAGAATTGTATTTTATTATTCTTTTTCATTTTGAATATTTCAGTGAATTCATTTTCCATAATTCTGCAGAAGTAACCATACTTTATTTGGAACTCACACTGTTTACCTGAAAACCGCTTTTAAATAATTACTTTTAAGTAGCTAACTTTGAGAGGCTATTAAGTGCGAGGATTATTATTATTATTATTATCATTTTTTTTTTTTTTTTTTTTTTGCGGTACGTGGGCCTTTCACTGCTGTGGCCTCTCCCGTTGCGGAGCACAGCCTCCGGACGCGCAGGCTCAGCGGCCATGGCTCACGGGCCTAGCCGCTCCACGGCATGCGGGATCCTCCTGGACCGGGGCACGAACCCGTGTCCCCTGCATCCGCAGGCGGACTCTCAACCACTGTGCCACCAGGGAAGCCCGGAGGATTATTTTAAATGCTTCTCATCATAAATTAATTTTGTTATCACAACACTCCTGTATGATAGATACTAATTAACCTCTATTTTACAGATAAACATTTTGAGGCAAAAAAGAGGTTCAATGACCTGCCCAAGGACACTTGACAAAATGTGGCATAGTCTAAATTTGAACTTATATGTCTGATTCCAGAGAAATCTCTCTTAATCATTATGCTGAACAAATGAGACCAGCACCTACATATAAGTGAAGAATAGTATGATAAGAAGGGAAATCTATTATATTGGAAGAAGGTAATATATTTTAGGTTTACTTAATAAAAATGGTATACGTCAAATAAGGGAATTTGTTGGAGTTTTTTTTAAAGAACCTGTCAAGTTATGGAGAAAGAGACTGTGCAATTTGAAAATCACATATCCATTATAGAGATTTAAGCCAAGAAGAAAAATGGAATCAACCAAATGGCACATCAAGTGCATTGCATACAACTCCCTTCTGAACCATTTATGTGATTCTTTTTTCTTATTTACAATATTTTATTGCAAAAATCCACATGCAAATGAGTTAAACAGTAATTAGAGGTAGAAAGCCACGTGATCTAGATAGATTCTCCTACGAAAGATTAGAAGAGGAGTTTGATTGGAAGGAGTGTGTTATTGTTTCTGCACAAAGAATGTGATGTTAACAAGTTCAATTTGACTTGTAACTAAATGAGATTGTGTTGCGTATAGGAGCTCTGGAACTTCTTGGGCTCCAATGACTTATGATATCTCCAGAGCTGAATATTCTTGGTAATGTAAATAAACCAGCTGCTCATGAATCCAAGTTGCTGCATCTATTCTCCCTAGTTGTTACTACTGCATAGAAACTGTTCCTCAAGTGGAGAATAGTAGAGATAATTGTATTGATGGATTTGGGGAATCAGCTTAGGTTGCAAGTGATTTTAGCAGCTCTATGTTTTGTTTTTCCATGCTCTTTTTGTTCAACAATGAAGGTCAAGTCCACGTGACTAAAACATGATTACAATTGTTAATTGTTCAGTGTGGAATAAAGGCTTGCTTCTCTTCAAGCAGAAGAAGACTTTCTTGTCAGAAAATGGTCTTGGGGACAGAAGAAAATCAACTGCTAATTACCACTTTGTGGTCTTGCAAGGTTCAGAGCACTGATGAACTTTGTTGGGTACTCCTATCCATATCAAACCTTAGCAGGCCCTGCATATTAGCGCCACCCAGAAGAGCTCTTTCGAATATCATATCCTACTCCTGATATTTCTCATGATCACTTCTCTGTGGCCCAGTAAGGGCAAATGATGGCAATTGGGTCAGACTCCTCTTCAGTTTGGGGCTCCCAGAGATTCTAAAGTATCACATCAGTCCACTTAGCCCTTAAGAACTTGCTAAATTTTAGTTATTTTCTTCTTACAAACTTTTATGGTAATTACTTCTTCCTCCCATGATTTTCGCAGTGAAACAGTTTGCATGTCTCTTTTCTGCAAGGAGCTTGTCATCGTTTGGAATTCAGTTCACCTAGTCAACTTGTGACTTTAGTCTCTCATGGGCTTAAAAAATTATGATTTTGAAGGGTTTCCCACTTTTTAAGGATAGAAATGATCTTCACTTGTGGCATTTTTAACCTTATGCAAAAGCAAAACTACCTGATTTCTTATGGAAGTTAATTAACATACATGAACTGAGGAACTCCTAAAACCTAACGAGTCACACTACATCTTACGCAGTTAAGTCCAAGAGTTTCAATCAAGAATTATTATATCAAATAGAGGGCAACCTAATGTTTTAATCAGAGAAAACCTCAGGGAATCAGATTTTAGATGGATTTTTAAACTTTTAGCTTACAGTATGTTAAATTTCATTAGCCTAATGTGTAAAAATGGCAGTACGTCCATATATACTTAGTTAAAATTTAAGTGAGATTTGTTGAATGATAACTATGTCTAAGGACTGTAATAGAAACTATATGCTTTATTTTTTTAATATAAATATATTGTTTATGTAAGCTGCTATAGCACTTCTAGAGGTATAAAAACTGAAGCAATAAGAATTTAAATAACACCCCAAATCAAATAGCTAAAAGTTGTTAAGTTAATATTCAAACTCATATATTTTGATTCTACAGAGGTTCATAACACTCTGCTCTATTACAACTGGCAGATCGATTTGATTATATATACAATATATATATACAATTATATAATATATGTACCCTATATGTATAATTATACATACAATATATCAATACATACCCTATATATCCAATTATATATATATAACCAATATATATCACACATACAGTCCAGTATATCACACATATATTGCATATCCATATAATAATATGTATGATATAGATCCATAAAGAAATCTGGAAAGATTAATTTCAATTTTTAACAATATAAACTTCTGTCTTTGTTAAACTTTATAATAGCTATTATTTCTCCCTATACAACTATCCCTTTTTTATTTTTTTAAATTTATTTTTATTTATTTATTTTTTTGCAGTACGCAGGCCTCTCACCATTGTGGCCTCTCCCATTGCAGAGCACAGGCTCCAGACCTGCAGGCTCAGCGGCCATGGCTCACGGGCCCAGCCACTCCACGGCATGTGGGATCTTCCCGGACCGGGGCACGAACCCACGTCCCCTGCATCGGCAGGCGGACGCTCAACCACTGCGCCACCAGGGAAGCCCAACTATCCCTTTTTAAAAAAAATCACAACATCTTATCATTCTTACTCTCCCAATCTCTTACTTCTGTTACTTCCATTCTCCATATTCATCATGATCTTCACTTTTGTTGTTTTGTTTTGTTTGTTTCCTTCTGACTCTTTAGTGTACCTAGCTTCAATGAATGGTCTCTTAAGCATGGGATCCACCTCAGCTCACATTAATGACTCTTTTTCCAGCCCTTTGCTTCTCTTGTCTTATGGATGAAGAAAAGATTTAAGGAAGAAACCAAAGGGAAGGGGGTGAGGAAAAGACAAATATAAAGACAAGACAGCAAAGGTAGATAAGCTTTTTAAATACTTCCATGTTTATGAGGAAAAATTTCACTTTTTCTAGTGGTAACTTTTTACTCTGCAAGAAATGTAGATCACTCAGTTAAGAAGTCAGGAAGAGAATGGTTATCATAAGGATTTATGTGGAACAATAATCAAAACAATCTCAGGATAATCAACAAGAACTTTTGGTCTCAGAGAGTATGAGACCAAAGGTCATTCTAGAATCTGAAGTAATTCTGAACCTCAGTAATTAGAATCTGCCAATCTTCATTCAAGCAATACTGCTTTTAACGTGATTGAGCTATTCTCATAATATCTATCTCTATCTTGGTCTTTCTGCTTATCCTTCTAACATGTGACTTTACCCTTCTCTAATGTGTATATTTTTTTCTGTGATGTAATTTATTCAAATGTTTTCTTAATTGTTATCTCAGCTAATGTGATTCTTCAGTGTCTCACAAGTCTCTCCTTTTCAAGTTCAGCTTTTGCTGCTACTATTATATATATATAGCCCATTCTTTTGGCATTTTCTGAGAATCTGATTAGCCCAGTTCATTGTTACCTAGCAGTTATCATCACATATCACTGATCAGATTCTTCCCATAGATTATCTGCTTTTATGAAAATGAACTGTCCTTTCTGACAGAAGTTCTCTTCACACATCATGGCTTCCCATATGTATGGATATGCTAGGGCTGCTATAACAAAATACTACACACTGGGTTGCTTAAAAGAACAGAGATTTATTGTTTCACAGTTCTGGAGACTAGAAGTCCAAAATCAAGTTATCTTCAGGGGCATGATCTCTGAAAACTATGGGGAAATTATTCATTGCCTCCCCCTAGGTGCTGGTGGATGACTCAATCTTTGGGATTTCTGGCAGCAGCTCCATAATTCCAGTCAGCCTCCATCTCCATATAGCATTCTTTCTGTGTGTCTCTCCACATGGCTGTCCTCTTATAAGGACACAAGATATATTGGATTAAGAGGCTACTCTACTCCAGTATTACCTCATTTTAATTTAACTAATTTCGTCTTCAACAACCCTATTTCCAAATAAGATCACATTCTTAGGCATTGTGGTTTAAGACTTCAACATATCTTTTTAGAGGGGTGACACAATTCAACCCATAACACCAAAGGAGGTACACATTAAGGCTTCCAGTGGAAGGAACCATGGCATCTGTAGTAACAAGTGAATCATGTTTATAGTTCATTGTTTAAAACATAAGGAGATACTTGCTATGAGTTATTGCAATAAAACCTGACTTCCCAGAAGCAGAAGTTTTAATTTACACTACTATTTATCTTGGTGAACTTTAAAAAAATAATTCAAGATTTTTACAGTTGTTTAATAATGTTGGACCTCTAATTTTGTTTTTAAGTGCATCCTGTTGATGGACATTGAGCTATCTTCTTTATATACATAATTTAACTTATTCATCAGAATGACCTATACCTACATAATGTTATTTTTCTTGTTTTGATATAGTTACTTATTAATAATTGGTCAAACATTACAATGTTGATAAACAGTGGGAGCAAGATCTATATCATGTTTCTGATGCTATTGCTCATAATTTTTTCTTTTGCCTGATGAATTCTTACTAATCTTTTAAAACCTAAATTAATGTTTGTATCTTGTTTGAAGCTAGACTCAACTATAATAGCCAGAGTCCATTGCTCTGAGAAGCAGTATATATTAATGCTATGAAAATTGTTTTTAATGTCAAATAAATTGGTGTTCTAGTTTCATATTCATCACTTAATAATTTTGCAATATTAGGCAAATTACATAATCTTTCTGAGCCTGGATTTCCTAGTTTATAAAATAGGAATAAAATCTCATAGAATTCAACAGAGACTTGCAAGTTCTAATCAAAGTGCCTGTAATAGAACAAATACTCAATTTATATTAGCCGTTGTTATTATTATTATTATTCCCTGTCCACCCATTATGAATTACACATAACTTATTGATGCTATTGTAATGATTATTTACTTGATTTTCATACCCAAAGATTATCCATAATAGAAAATTAATAAGTGCTTGTTTAATTCACTCAATGACTGTTCAAAATATACAAAATTGCTTACTAAGACCAAGAGATGAGAACAAGTTCAATGTTAAATGATCTGGAAAATAGTCAGTAAGTTGACTCCATTATAATGGAAGTTAATTTTAATGGTTGTTAATGTACATAACTCAGATTTAAATTCTACCATGAATCATGGCCATCTCAAAATATTATTGCAAATTTTGCAGTAGCTTTAAGTATCTTCCTACAAAACTCTGAACATAAATTAATGACTAAAAAATAAACCTTTGTTATAATCCAGATTCTTTATCAATAGGTATTCTATTATATGAATTAAAAATGTCTTACTGTCAATTAATACAGATTATATTTTTTTCACTTTTAGATGGAAATTAAAGGATTGCATACCAATTTCAATATACATGGTACAAAGAGGGTGCATGCCATCAACGGCATTATTGCATAATACTGAGGTTATTGTGAGCAGAGTCTGGGAAATTTTGCCATGGCCTCATGGAATGGTAGCATAGGAACAATGTTTCCATGACAACACTCTAACCACTCTTTCAAGATGTACTTGTAGATGTTCATATTTTGTGATGAGAAAATATAATAACATTTTTACCTTGAAAAGTTATCTAAAAATTGTCAGTCTTATCATTATCCATTTTAACTATTATCATCTGAAATTTTAAAAGATACATCACATTTAAAACATCTTCCTTAAAATAAATACACTAATAATAAATATGCAGACACTCCTACAGGAATTGTGCTTAATATGGGTTCATTTTTGCTGCCAATACTAGATAGATTGCATATAATTCTGTTTATTCATGATAGCTAGCAATAAATGTTATTATTCTAGAACCTAAATTACTGTTTGAAAGCTATAGTCCAATTATTGGAGAGCTGTTTGTTTTTTCAAGTTACAATTCAAATGTTATATTTGTTAATATATTGACAACTCATCCAATTTTAGCTGATTGGATATTCTGTTTAAGAACTTAGATTAAAATCTAAATTATTTTCCTTTTGGTTGCATTCTTCTCAAGAACCTTATAGTGTTCACTACTTTCCTGTGTGATAAGATTATATGAACATTTATTTTGTAAGTGTTAGAATTAAATGATAGTCTCTGAAGCATAGTTCAAAACTGATCATAACTTACAGAATTAATGCTCCACTTGACCTTCTACAAATATTTTATTTGGGAACACTCATATTGGAGAGAGTGTCCCTTCTTTTGAAAAGAGGAGGTCAGGTATCTTTTACCCAATTTAATTGTTCTTCTTAATCAGGGAAACCTCAATGATGTAATAAATTGATATCATTTCAAGATGTTATAATTTCATCACGTATTTCTTAATATTTTAAATGCTAACCTCTTTCCAACTCAGGGGAAAATGATTTGCCTAAGGAGAAATACTCATAAATTTTGGTGTATTTGAGATGATCAATATCACTCATGTAAAAGATGTCCTAACCACAGTGAAAGTAGTAATTTCAAATTTTTGTGAAAAACATTAATTTTATACCTGTGAGGACAGATTACCTGATTGCTTTTTTCTGTAAAGCAATCACTCATTAATGTTGCAACTAATCAAATATCTCTGTAAATGTATTATTGGAAATGTTACTAATTGTCCTACAAAAACTGAGTTATTTGTAATGAGGTGGATAGACCTGGAGTCTGTCATACAGAGTGAAGTAAGTCAGAAGGAGAAAAACAAATACCATATGCTAACACATATATATGGGGAAGCATTATTTGTATCTGGGGACCAGGCAACGTAAATATAACTATAAACTTAAGTTATAAACTGTTCATGGTATGATTTTAAGTGAAAAAAAGCAGAGTATAAGATTGTATACTGGGAGGGAGATGCAAGAGGGAAGAGACATGGGAACATATGTATATGTATAACTGATTCACTTTGTTGTAAAGCAGAAACTAACACACCATTGTAAAACAGTTATACTCCAATAAAGATGTTAAAAAAATAAAATAAAAAATAAAGAACTTTGTTTAAAGTATAATGTTAAAAAAAGAGAACAGAGACCTTGAAATGATTGTTATGGTAGTGGGAACTACCTTAGGCAGCAGCTGAATTACTGACTCTGAATTTTGACTACCCTCTACCTGATAGAAAAAGAAGCAAACTGCAATTTTCCAAATGACCCACCTAAGTGGAGAACCTACCTTCTAAATTTAGCTGGGAGTAATGGCTGAATATAGAAGAATAAGAAATTATATTTTTTTCCTAGGGCTTCCATAACAAAATACCACATACAACATGGCTAAAACAACAGAAGTGTGTTGTCCTACAGTTCTGGAGGCTAGAAGTCCAAATTCAAGGTGCTGGCAGAGCTGGTTCCTTCTGAGGACTATCATGTCCATCCCATGCCTTTCCCCTAGCTCTGGTATGTTCAGGTGTTCCTTGGCTTGTATACGACATACTCCCTGTACCTTTATATCATCTTCCCTCTATGCTTTCTCTTCACATAGTATTCTTTTTAGGAGGACACCAGTGATACTGGGTCAGGGGCCCAATTTACTCCAACATAGTCTCATCTTAATTATTTCCAAGGTACTGGTAGTTAGGGCTTCAACATATAAATTTGGGGGGTGCAATTCAACCCGTAACAGAAATCTAGTATGATTTTGTTTTAGGTAATATTCTAGTTTAGTTTTGTTTCAAGTAATGTTCTCTAATCAAGTGTTACCATTGATAAAGCTGGTATTTTCATCCCTATTTACGTCTTATGACTACTTCACAATTATATCAGATCCTGTAGAGGTGGAGGGGAAGTAATTAGTATTCTCAGCACCAATAATAAATAAACTCAAGAGGATCTGAATATCTGCAGTTGTTAGAGTCCAATAAGCATTACTTTGGACTTGAAATATCTGATACTTCATATATTGTATGTAGTTGACAGAGTCTTCATCAGATGAGATTGTTAGAAAAAGACTATTTAGAAATTGGGACTATTTGCAAATAGACATTCTATTTATTCAAATGTATTTTTTCAGTAAGCATCATTATTTTTCCCAGTAGGAGAAATTTGTCTCTTGGCACTTCCTTTGTGTTCAGTAAAGTTGATTTCCAAATGCCAGAAGTGTTGTGGTTGGTTTGTTTTCTGTGCAGTAAAGTAATCACCTTTTCAATGACAAACCCTTTAGACACTATTTTCTAGTTGTATTAAAAGTTTACCAGTGGGGCTTCCCTGGTGGCCCAGTGGTTGCGCGTCCGCCTGCCGATGCAGGGGAACCAGGTTCGCGCCCCGGTCTGGGAGGATCCCACATGCCGTGG
>NC_041223.1:57771302-57772343 GCF_002837175.3 Physeter macrocephalus | reverse complement strand
CGCGTCCGGAGCCTGTGCGCCGCAACGGGAGAGGCCACAGCAGAGGGAGGCCCGCACACCACAAAAAAAAAAAAAAAAAGTTTACCAGTTCCTTTAAAACGTACTGCACTAGCCTGGTAGCCTTCCTCCTAAAATGAGAAATAAAAGATTTTTCTTATTGCACTTTTAGTAGTGCAATGTTAAATATCACATTTGAAATGTGATGCTTTGAAATAGATATATTTTTAAATGGAAACATTTGTCTCCAACTTGTTTTCTTTTATCAGAAATATATGTTATAATTTTAAAATATTTTTTCAATGTTTATTATAATTTTCATATTGTCTTAAATTATTTGCTAACTTAACACTGCGTATTATAATAATACACTCATGACACAGTTTTCCTTAATTCTAAGATGCACATTTTTAGCATTTTTAAGTTTCAACTATTAGGATGTATCTTTGAATTGATATAGCCTTTAATAGGGTACTTTAGTTTCTTTTTCCTTGCTTTCATAACCAATAATATTATTAAATCAACCCTGTATCTCACAATGGTTTAACTGAATCAAGGGAAATGTTATAAACTCATTCTTACATTCTTTGCTTGAAAGTGATGAATTTATCATATCAATTAATATTCTAGCACTTCAAAAATTATATAAGCATGGTGACCATATATTTCATTCTGTACAGGGCGCCTGAGGAGTCCTCGTGAGTGGAGTTCAGGCTTCCCACAGCCCTCCTGTTAGCCCCACTGGCCCTCCAACTAGCTGAGGGGGCTCATCTTCTCTGTGTGGGACCTCAGGGACTGGGGCACCCAATATATGACTCCAACTGCTCATTCCTTAGGTCGGATCTTCTCCCTTGTATTCTTCCTCTTCCTCTGAGTTCCCTCCCAGGGGCACAGGTCCTGACCTGATGGTTTCTCTTCCCTTCCTACCTAATTCTGTGTGGATCTTTCCTATAGCCTTCATTCTACAGGAATCTTTCCACCAGTTTCCAGGTAGTTTTCAGTGAGAACTGTTCCACATGTAGATGTATTTTTTTTTTTTTTTTT
>NC_041223.1:57766068-57770919 GCF_002837175.3 Physeter macrocephalus | reverse complement strand
GGACTGGGGCACGAACCCGTGTCCCCTGCATCGGCAGGCGGACTCTCAACCACTGCGCCACCAGGGAAGCCCTAGATGTATTTTTGATGTGTTCATGAAGGGAAATGAGTTCATGTCTACCTACTCCACCATCTTGATTGGTCTCCCCATGTTTCTCACATATTAAACTTCCTACTGTTTATACAAAATAGGCTGAATTGGAAAATCATTACTTCTTCTGTGAAAGATGCTTAAGATAGTTATAATAAACATTACAATAAATTAAAAATAATTATGAAAATTGGTGCTTAAGATACAATTTTGAAAATGATATTTTAGAATATAATCTTCTGTTAAAAAACCTGGGACAAATTGATCATTTTCTGAAAACACACTAAGCTGTACTATGTCAGAGTAATGTATTTGGGTATATCTCCAAATTTATAGAATGACTTACCAAAGAAAATATCCAATAAATCTCTTCCTCACAATTCACATGATTTAAAACAACAAACATATAAATGTAGATTCACACACACACACACACACACACACACAAAACAAAAACAAAATAGAAAAAAATGCCCCCTGCCTAGTTTTTCTCAAGAGAGAAAAACAATTATATTAAATGGATAGATTTTTGTATAGACTACAATTTTTTATGAGGTAAGAAACTTGTCAAAATCTCATTAGAGATAGTGGCAAGTAAAGAAGGGTGGGAGAATGAAAAGCATAGCATTAACCCACAGGCTTATTTCAGGACTCAGAAGCTGTGATCATGTAACAGAGAAGAACAAAATCTGACTCCATGCTGGATCTATTTCTTTTACTTTGACCTTTGCTTTCCATTGCTTCTGTTCTGGCTGTAGCTATAGGCATACATAATTGCTTGCCTCAGGGAACCCTGCCCTCTGCCTGAATGTTAAGCTAAAGTGCCTTTGTTCAGCTCACAGGGAAACACCCTGACCTTGCCCACCTGTGAATGGCTGCAGAAAAGAAGAAATTAACACATTCTCTACCTGAGGCTGGTCAAAAAAAGGAGATACTTTGCAAGACTTATGGCCTTTCTACTTTACTTCCTCATCTCCTCCTCTTTTCTGTTCTATAAAAGAAACTAGTATCCAGACCCTGATAAGATGGTACTCTAGGACACTAGTCTGCCATCTTCTCAGACACCAGGCTTTCCGAATGAAGTTGCTGTTCCTTGCCTCAATATCTCACCTCCCGATTTAATGGCCAGTTGTGCGGCAAGCAGAGGAGGCTTGTACTTGGTAACAGTCAGGCATGCAACTACAGGGGAAGAAAAATAATCTTCCCTCTATGCTTCTAGATTCTTGGCTGAGACCACCCTGTAATAAAAGTCAGATTAACAGGAGAAAAACAGAAGTTTAATAATAAGTAAACTCCTGTATACATAGGAGATACCTGGGAAAGCTGAGTGACTCCCCAAAGTGGCCCATGCCATGACCTTAAGGAAATCTCCAGCTAAGAACACAAGAAACATGTTGTGTGTGGGTGGGAGTGGGGTGTTGGGAGTAGTTATGGGAGGTTACCTGGAAAAGCACAGTAAATAAGGATGTGGTTATTGGGTAGATTTAAGTTGGTGTCTTCTGCATTCTAGATATTTTATCCTCCTTCTCTTCCTGGTACTGAGGGAGACACCTTTACAAATGGAAATTTCCCTTTTAAATGTAAAGGTACCTTACAAAAGGGTAACTTTTCCTTGGTTTTCAGAGTTTATCCTATGTCTGTTCTTTCTTAAAAATAACAAGCTCAAGATAATCCTTACGCCAAAGAAGCATATTTTGGGGTGGCAAATTCTGCCCCACTTCACCACCAGACTTATTTCCACCAGCATCTAAGAACTTTGTGACAAGTGGTGCATTTTTCCAGGAACATGAGGGAGTAACACATGCAAAGGAGAGGATACAATTGCTTAGTTCTTCCGAAGGGTAACAAAGAAGGAACTACTCTGAATAGGAGGCAGCCCAAACTCCTGTGACTCATCCTGGGACATTATTTAAGAATGAATGAAGAATGTGTAGGACAGAACTAACATGTACCCTTCAAATATGCCAGGGAAACTCTTGCAGGTATCCAGATGAACAGAGCTTTAAAATGTAAAGAAAGAGTACTTACTTACTGAAAACAAGATTTGCTCACCTACTGATCTGTAATCATGAGGGAAACTCAATTCAGATTTGTTTAAAAGACATGTAATTATTAGGGCAAATGACTTTTCCCAACAACGAAGGCACTGATGATGGAACTATAAGAGGTGGTGAGACAGGAAGGGGGCAGGGCACAACCTTTAAAAGAATGACATAGCCCGAGGACATGACATAAACTGATGAAAACCAACTAGGTCCAAGGTGAATTGACTCCCATTAGACCTTGAGCCTCAGTATATGCTCGTTGTGACACATCAGCAGGCTAAATGACACACCCATAGGCGCCATGACAGTTCTAAGGTCTACCATAAAAGGTCAAAAAGTGGGCAGTGGCCCAATTCCTGGAAATCCCCACCCCTTCCCCAAAATAGATGGAATACTCCTCCAACTCATTAGCTTATGAAATTACCCGCCCTTATAAAAACTGACAACCCTGTACCCTGGTGCCTCTCTCACCTTCCGAGATGACCCATACTCTGTCTATGGAGTGTGTATCTCCCCGAATAAACCTTCTCTCACTTTACTATATCTTGCTCTTGAATTCTTTCCTGCACAAAGGCAAGAACCCACACTTGGACTAGCCTGAGACCTGGGACATGACCACTCTCTCGTGCTCCACTCTCTTTCCTACAACAGTGGCAAGAAGCATAGTTGTGCTGTTTATCTTAGCAGAGGAAACAAAGTTACTTACCTACATTGGCAGGTGTTCTGTCATCAACAGAAGATGAGCCATCAGGTAAAATGTCAGTTGTAGCCAAGGAGCAGGTGTTAGCTGGGACCCACTGTGAAGAGGGATTAGCTGGAGAACTAGAACCCAGATAGGAGGTATAGGGGAGGAGAATTTGCCACCCTAAAATTGTCTCTTTGGCATATTAATTGTTTTAACTTGTTTATTTTCTGAGAAACAGCAGACATGCAAGGACTCTAAAAGCCAAGTAGAAGTTGCCCTTTTGTAAGAAACATTTACATTTGTAAGGGAAATCTCCATTTGCAAGAGTGTCTCCCTTTCTGTACCTAGAAGAGGATGATGACCAAATCTCTAGAAACTCTTACAAATGGAGAAGATAATGACTTAAATCTGCATCACAACCACCCTTGTCAACTGTGCTTTTCCTGGTAATCTCCTTTAACTCACTCTCCCCACCTTCAACATCCTCTTTTGTGTTTAGCTGAGGATAGTATTTATGGCAAAGGCTTTGGCCATTTTGGTGAGTTACTCAGTTTTCCTGGGACTCTCACATGCATACATGTTATTAAACTTTGTTTGATTTTCTCCGCTTAATCTGTCTCATGTCAATTTAATTCTTAGACCAGCCAGAAGAACCTAGAATTGTAGAGGAAAATTTCTTTCTCCCTGACTGTGGGGAGATGGGATTTGATCCGAAAGGGAACTGTAGTTGACCAGGTTGGTCAGGGTCACTGTGGCCAAATTGTTTAGTTGTGTTGGGACTATGAACAACATAGTTGCTTTCAAAATTCTAAGAATTACTGCAGTGTCAAAGTTCTAATGCCTACTAATTCAAACACTACAATAAAATTTAAACATAGTTTTATCAGGGAACTCATTAACATTGTAATTTACCAACATGGAATCTTTTTAAATCCAATTTTTCTTAATAAATTATCTTAAATTATCCTTTAATGCACAATGGGACAATTTTAAATTTCTTTAATTTACCTACATATATTTTGTTATGTTTAATTTTGTCTTAGACATTAACTTCATTTTATTTATTTTTTACTTCAATTTATAGACTGCTAAATTGGGAATCCTTTGATTTTTCAGTAAGTTATGTTAATATGTTATATACTACCATCTGTCAATCAAACTTTTTTGCAGTTTCTATTTGACAGTATAGTGCTAATAATAGTTTTTCTTTCTGAGATACACATTTTAAAGTAATAATTAGAATTATAACATTATACCACAACATATAAGATTTTTAGAAATTTCATGTAATGTCTGAAACATTTATATTAATATATTTGCATACAAATAACCCAAAGAAAGTTTAGTTGTTTTGTTTCTTTGTTTGTTTACTTCACTCTGTATGACAGTCTCTAGATCCATCCACATCTCTACAAATGACCCAATTTCGTTCCTTTTTATGGCTGAGTAATATTCCATTGTATATATGTACCACAACTTCTTTATCCATTCATCTGTCAATGGGCATTTAGGTTGCTTCCATGACCTGGCTATTGTAAATAGTGATGCAATAAACATTGGGGTGCATGTGTCTTTTTGAATTATGGTTCTCTGGATATATGCCCAGTAGTGGGATTGCTGGATCATATGTTAATTCTATTTTTAGTTTTTTAAGGAACTTCCACACTGTTCTCCATAGTGGCTGTATCCATTTACATTCCCACCAACAGTGCAAGAGGGTTCCCTTTTCTCCACACCCTCTCCAGCATTTGTTGTTTGTAGATTTTCTGATGATGCCCATTCTAACTGGTGTGAGGTGATACCTCATTGTAGTTTTGATTTGCATTTCTCTAATAATTAGTGATGTTGAGCAGCTTTTCATGTGCTTTTTGGCCATCTGTATGTCTTCTTTGGAGAAATGTCTATTTAGGTCTTCTGCCCATTTTTGGATTGGGGTCTTTGTTTCTTTAATATTGAGCTGCATGAGCTGTTTATATATTTTGGAGATTAATCCTTTGTCCGTTGATTCGTTTGCAAATATTTTCTCCCATT
>NC_041223.1:57763751-57765905 GCF_002837175.3 Physeter macrocephalus | reverse complement strand
TTAGGTCTTTAATCCATTTTGAGTTTATTTTTGTGTATGGTGTTAAGGAGTGTTCTAATTTCATTCTTTAACATGTAGCTGTCCAGTTTTCCCAGCATCTCTTATTGAAGAGAGTGTCTTCTCCATTGAATATCTTTGCCTCCTTTGTCATAGATTAGTTGACCATATGTGTGTGGGTTTATCTCTGGGCTTTCTATCTTGTTCCATTCATCTATGTTTCTGTTTTTGTGCCAGTACAATATTGTCTTGATTACTGTAGGTTTGTAGTATAGTCTGAAGTCAGGGAGCCTGATTCCTCCAGCTCCATTTTTTTCCCTCAAGACTGCTTTTGTTATTCGGGGTCTTTTGTGTCTCCATACAAATTTTAAGACGATTTGTTCTAGTTCTGTAAAAAATTTCTGTTTTTGTGCCAGTACCATATTGTTTTGATTACTGTAGCTTTGTAGTATTGTCTGAAGTCAGGGAGTCTGATTCCCCCAGCTCCATTTTTTTTCCCTCAAGACTGCTTTGGCTATTCGGGGTCTTTTGTGTCTCCATACAAATTTTAAGATTTTTTGTTCTAGTTCTGTAAAAAATGCCCTTGGTAATTTGATAGGGATTGCATTGAATCTGTAGATTGCTTTGGGTAGTATAGTCATTTTCACAATATTGATTCTTCCAATCCAAGAACATGGTATATCTCTCCATCTATTGGTATCAGCTTTAATTTCTTTCATCAGTGTCTTATAGTTTTCTGCAAACAGGTCTTTTGTCTCCCTAGGTAGGTCTATTCCTAGGTGTTTTTTTTGTTGTTGCAATGGTAAATGGGAGTGTTTCCAAAATTTCTCTTTCTGATTTTTCACCATTAGTGTATAGGAATGCAAGAGATTTCTGTGCATTAATTTTGTATCCTGAAACTTTACCAAATTCATTGATTAGCTCTAGTAGTTTTCTGGTGGCATTTTTAGGATTCTCTATGTATAGTATCATGTCATCTGCAAACAGTGACAGTTTTACTTCTTCTTTTCCAATTTGTATTCCTTTTATTTCTTTTCCTTCTTTGATTGCTGTGGCTAGGACTTCCAAAAATATGTTGAATAATAGTGGTGAGAGTGGACATCGTTGTCTCATTCCTGATCTTAGAGGAAATGCTTTCAGTTTTTCACCATTGAGAATGCTGTTTGCTGTGGGTTTGTCATATATGGCCTTTACTATGTTGAGGTAGGTTCCCTCTATGCCCACTTTCTGGAGAGTTTTTATCATAAATGGGTGTTGAATTTTGTCAAAAGCTTTTTCTGCATCTATTGAGATGATCATATGGTTTTTCTTCTTCAGTTTGTTAATATGGTGTAGCACATTGATTTATTTGCATATATTGAAGAAGCCTTGCATCCCTGGGATAAATCCCGCTTGATCGTGGTATATGATCCTTTTATTGTGTTGTTGGATTCTGTATGCTAGTATTTTGTTGAGGATTTTTGCCTCTGTATTCATCAGTGATATTCGTCTGTAATTTTCTTTTTTTGTAGTAGCTTTGTCTGGTTTTGGTATCAGGGTGATGGTGGACCCATAGAATGAGTTTGGGAGTGGTCCTTTCTCTGCAATTTTTTAGAAGAGTTTCAGAAGGATAGGTGTTAGCTTGTCTCTAAATGTTTGATAGAATTCACCTGTGAAGCCATCTGGTCCTTGACTTTTGTTTGTTGGAAGATTTTTAATCACAGTTTCAATTTCATTATTTGTGATTGGTCTGTTCATATTTTCTGTTTCTTCCTGGTTCAGTCTTGGAAGGTTATACATTCCTAAGAATTTGTCCATTTCTTCCAAGTTGTCCATTTTACTGGCATAGAGTTGTTTGTAGTAGTCTCTTAGGATGCTCTGTATTTCTGCGGTGTCTGCTGTAACTTCTCCTTTTTCATTCCTAATTTTATTGATTTGAGTCCTCTCCCTCTTTTTCTTGATGAGTCTGGCTAATGGTTTATCAATTTAGTTTATCTTCTCAAAGAACCAGCTTTTAGTTTTATTGATCTTTGCTATTGTTTTCTTTGTTTCTATTTCATTTATTCCTGCTCTGATCTTTATAATTTCTTTCCTTCTGCTACCTTTGGATTTTGTTTGTTCTTCTTTCTCTAGTTCCTTTAGGTGTAAGGTTAGATTGTTTATTTGAGATTTTTCTTG
>NC_041223.1:57763014-57763554 GCF_002837175.3 Physeter macrocephalus | reverse complement strand
CATTTGTCTCTAGGTATTTTTTGATTTCCTCTTTGATTTCTTCAGTGATCTCTTGGTTATTTAGTAACGTATTGTTTAGCCTCCATGTGTTTGTGTTTTTTACGGTTTTTTCCCTGTAATCCATTGCTAATCTCATAGCATTGTGGTCAGAAAAGATGTTTCATATGATTTCATTTTTAAAAAATTTACTGAGGCTTGATTTGTGACCCAAGATGTGATCTATCCTAGAGAATATTTTGTGAGCACTTGAGAAAAAAGTGTAATCTGCTGTTTTTGGATGAAATGTCCTATAAATATCAATTAAATCTATCTGGTCTATTGTGTCATTTAAGGCTTCTGTTTCCTTATTTATTTTCATTTTGGATTATCTGTCCATTGGTGTAAGTGAGGTGTTAAAGTCCTCCACTATTATTGTGTCACTGTCGATTTCCTCTTTTATAGCAGTTAGCAGTTGCCTTATGTATTGAGGTGCTCCTATGTTGGGTGCATATATATTTATAATTGTTATATCTTCTTCTTGGATTGATCCCTTGATCATTA
>NC_041223.1:57692944-57762589 GCF_002837175.3 Physeter macrocephalus | reverse complement strand
CTTGGTTGTAGGTTCTTCCCTTTCATCCCTTTTAAGTGCATCATGCCACTCCCATCTGGCTTGTAGAGTTTCTGCTGAGAAATCAGCTGTTAACCTTATGGAGTTCCCTTGTATATTATTTGTCATTTTTCCCTTGCTGCTTTCAATAATTTTTCTTTGTCTTTAATTTTTGCCAATTTGATTACTATGTGTCTTGGCATGTTTCTCCTTCTGTTTATCCTGTATGGGACTCACTGCACTTCCTGGACTTGGATGGCTATTTCCCTTTCCCATGTTAGGGAAGTTTTCGACTATAATCTCTTCAAATATTTTCTCAGGTCCTTTCTCTCTCTCTTCTCCTTCTGGGACCCCTATAATGCAAATGTTGGTGAGTTTAATGTTGTCCCAGAAGTCCACAGATAAATATATGTGTTTTTAAAATATCTTTTCATATTTGAAGAACATTATCATCACCACCACCTTCATCTCTGTTTGTTTGTTCTTTAATTCTTCTAGGTCTTTGTGAAACATTTCTTGCATCTTCTCGATCTTTGCCTCCATTCTTTTTCCAAGGTCCTAGATCAACTTCACTATCATTATTCTGAATTCTTTTTCTGGAAGGTTGCCTATCTCCACTTCATTTACTTGTTTTTCTGGGGTTTTATCTTGTTCCTTCATCTGGTATATAGCCCTCTGCCTTTTCATCTTGTCTATCTTTCTGTGAATGTGGTTTTTGTTCCACAGGCTACAGGACTGTAGTTCTTGCTTCTGCTGTCTGTCCTCTGGTGGATGAGGCTAACTCAATAGTTTTAATCATTAGTAAAATATTATAAATTTGGGGGTTATGTAGTAAAGAAACTTATGAAAGAGCTTGCCAGGAATATGCCCGATTTAATGAATAATATTTATTATTTAGCAAAGTATCAATCCACATACCTGTTATTAGATGTTAATTAAATTTCTAAATTCTAATTTAGCAATTCAGTAACTGAGTTTATAAAAAAGTTTATCTGTGAAGGGGAGCAGAATTTTCCACCCCAGAATATGCCTCTTTGACATAGGATTATTTTAGGCTGATTATTTTTAAGAACTAGCAGACACAGGAAAAGCTCTGAAAAATGAATATAAGCTATTGTTTTGTAAGAGATATTTACATTTATAATAGAAATTTCCCTTTTTAAGGGTATCTCCCCCTCTGTACCAGGGAGGGAATCTCTAGAAACTCTTATCAATGGGTTAGGTAATGGCCAAAATCTGCCTAACAACTGCACCCTCTTCTACTGTGCTTTTCCTGATAGTCTCCCATAACTGGTCTCTCCCTTCCCCCACATCTTCTTTTGTCTTTATCTGGAGATGGTATTTAAAGTGCTGACTTGGACCAGTTGGGGAAGTTGCTCAGTTTTCCTTAGTATCTCAAGTATATAGGAGGTATTAAACTTCTGTTTGTTTTTCTCCTGTTAATGTCTTTTAGCAGCCAACAACCTAGAAGAGTAGAGGGAAAATTATTTTCCTCCCTCACGTCTAGATAAACAGGTTGATTTATTATGAGAAATGTCCATATGCCCCGTGGGAAGACTGTGAACAACCTGAATTAGCAATGATGGAACCAGATCGTATAAGAAGCAAATATCATATGAGTTCTAAAAGTAATATATTTTCCCAAATCAGTGAGATGCTTCCCATTGTCTTTTCACTGCCATTGTTTCAACCTTATTCTTTACTTTTAAACCATATTCAGGCTTCAGTCAGGTACCTAACTCTGGAATAAGACTCTCTTTTATCTCTTTTCCTAACATTCATAAACCTATAAAGTTAGGTGAGGGGGGTGAAAAAAGTTTGTCTCCAACACTGTGTTTACTGCTGTGTCAGGGAAAGTGGAATTAATGCCAAAAATATTTCATTTATCTACTCACCTTGGTGGCCTCAATGGTGATATTTAGAGTGCAGCATTTAAATTGATTATGAGTGCAAACACAGCTACTACCTGATTTGCATAACAAAGATGCAATCTTTACTTCCCTGATTCCCCCTCACCACCAAGAAACATCAACTCTCAAATGTCTGCTAACAGTTTAGTACAAGGAGTTTGGGATTGGTTAGTTTCTTTTCAATAAGGGCAATGTTTGATTCCTTATCAACAAATTACTTTCAATCTCTTCATCCATATTTGTGTGATAGGTTACAAGAGGAGTTAGATAAAAGTGGATGGGTCTCTGTTAGTAAAAGGAGAAAACAGTAAGAACAAATTTCTGAAAATATACAATCTAAAAATCTGGTATCACTGCTGAGAATTTTGCATGTAATGGAAAGTATTATTTTGCATTTTTAAGCAGTTCCATTTCATTCATGCTCCTCTTTCCTCTGCTCTCCATCTACATTGAAATTTATTTCCTTAAATAAGACACGCTCCCCACAGATAGAGTGGCTTTGGGCAAGCTGATGTTTTTGCATTATTTTATGGTAACACAAGTAAACAAATAACAGTAGGACAAAATAAAAGTGTACATACGTTTCATCTACTTGCCTAATTCTAGCTGTAAAGAGAATGGAAAAGGTAGCTGAAATGGGGTGGGTTAATTTGAGGAATGGACCAATCAGTCCTGGTAGAAGCAAAGGCTTATTGCTGCACCCACTATTAATGAATACTCCAAAACACAAAAGCCCTCTCAAGGGACTCTGGCAGTTGAGAGGAGACTAGAATAAGGATATATGGTACCCTATTCCCTGACCTGGTCTCCTTCAGCCATACAGAAATGAAACACAGGATAAAGACCATCAGCCCACAGTCTTCAAACTGGTGTTTAGAAGTACGGTTAAGCCTTGAACAACACAGATTTGAACTGCATGGGTCCACTTACATGCAGACTTTTTTCAATAGTAAATACAACAGTACCACATGATCTATCGTTGGTTGACTCTGTAAATGCTGAACCATAGATACAGAGGAACCTCAGATATGGAGGGCAGACTATAAATTATATGTGAATTTTCCCCCACATAGAAGATAGGCACCCCAAATCCTACATTGTTCAAGTACCAACTGTAATTGTACAAATAACTATATGTTATGGCAGTAAAAGCAAGAAAGAGACTGTACCAATGATATATCTGGGGAGAAACAAAATTGAATTAAATTAAAGACATACAAATTCTCTCTGCTTTAAAAAAATAACCAGAAAAAAATAGTGACCACACAGAAACACTGCAAGAGTTAAAAAGTAAAAAGTAATATAAAATATAGAAAAGACAGATGAATAAAGCATTTTACAGAGAGAAACACATAATTTTCAACAATAAATGTTTCATACTTTCTCAGAATCATTAAAGGTCAAAAAGGAGAAGAAATATTAGATTATTTAAGGACTATGAAATGTGATATAAAAGATTAAGATCCAAGTTGAGGGATAGTTAAACTGAAGTAAAACTATCACAGGACTTAGAAATAAAGGAAAATAAAGACGAGAAAAGGAAGAATAGAAACAAGCCTGGTAATGAATCAATGGCATGAAGAAAGAATTTGGAATAAACTTATAGACTATAAAGAGGAAAGTCATGTAGCTGACAAGAATTAAAGTATAGTGGGGGATGGTGATGAAAAAGACAAAATATCACAGTAACTCATGTAACAAAAGTAAAGAAGAAAAAGATAGATGATGGATAGATATAGATGATAGACAGAATCAGAACCAAAATAGGGGAAAGTTTTTTACTTTTCTTTCTTTTTCAAATTTATATGTGATGATAGGAGAAAAAAAATCTGTTGATAGAAAGGAAGTACAATGTTTCTGGAGAAACATACATAGAAAATCAGCAATATGAAGACATAGTCAAGTGAAATTACAGAGTTTTGAAATATTGAGACAGAACAAAAGCTATCAAGGCAAAAATAAGCATGCCAATGACATGGGTTGACCTCAGACTTTGCTACAACTACATGTAAAGCTAGGAAATAGTGGAGCCATGTCTATCTGTTTTTGAGGGATAAAGTTATGTCCCAAGAAATTTATATTTAACCAACTTGTAATTCACAGAAGAATATTCTCATACATTTATGGCCTCAGGTAATGCAATTAGAACTCCTAAGGTTTCTTGGCAAAAAGTCTTAATAAATACATAGAACCTATATTGTTTGCTTTAGGCATAGTGTAAAGGATGTTTCAGGATTCCAAAAGATGGGTCTCTGTCTGTTGCGTTTTAAACCGAACACTTGTCTTCAGTGAAATGGTAAGCAACATTTAGATATTATCAGTACTGCTATCAGCCCTCTACCACAGGAGAGATCTTCAAATATTCTTGAATCAACTATCTGAGCTAATTTTAATAAATGAGTGAACAAAGAGGGATTTACTTGTAACTAATAGACAAGGTCTGAAGGTAAGGCTTGGAACCTGTTTCGAATTGAATAGTGTTTTGATCCATTTTTGTCTTAATCCTTGAGACAGAAATGGCAGTCTCCAGGCATTGCATATTTCTATTAATATTTGGAATGGATTTATTGGTGACATCCTATCACAATCTACCTATCTCATATAGAAAATTAAGTGGAACATTATACTCTACTTCTAATTTTATATATATATATATATATACACACACATATATGTGTATATATATATGTATATTACATATACACATATAGGCATATATATGAAAATCTTTAATCCAGAACTTTAACATTATTATTATTATTCCCTTTGTAATAATATTTGAAAGAAACACAGATATTTGTGTATTTTACTTAATACTCATAGTTTATTAATCATATATTTTCCCCAAGGACAGAAAGAAAAATCATTATTTGAATGGCAAGTAATAAAAGATGCCCAGACCCATAGTGAGAAATTTGTCTGACCACCTCCAGTAATACAAAATTCTAAGTCTAGACTGTTTTCTGAGCTCCATCTGTAAATATCAAACCACCTACTCAAAATCTCCACTTACATATCACAAAGATACTTGAAATTGAACATCAAACTGGTTTTAGAATCTTCTAAATCTTCCCCACATCCAAAGTTCAGTTTAAATAAATGCCATCATCATTTACCCAGTTGCTCAAGCTTGAAACTTGTGAGTCATGCATGATTTTTCCTACTACTTCAGCCCCAGATCTCACAAAGCTGTCTACTACAGTCCATCTTTATTGCCACAACTATTATCCGGGTTACCATCATTCTCTATTTATTGGTAATCTTCTAACATCCATTTGCTGAGCCTCCTCCTACAGTCTAGTCTCTCCAGAGCAGAGAATAACCATTTAAAAATGTGATAATGCCAGTTTCTTTACTAAGACACTTGCTTCCCATTGTCTCCACAGTAAAAGACCACTTGCCTCAGATGGCAGAAGACTCTGCCTGAACAGGGCCCACCTAGCTTTCCAGGAGCACCTCAGGTTACTCTGTCAATGTCATCTCCATTCTAATGCTCGGATTTTACAGTTCTTTAAATGCTCATTATTCCAGTGTTGCCTCCTAGCTAAAGCTATTGTCTGTTCAAAATGTTCTTTTATTATCTATTCTGTTTATCCTTCATGTCTCAGCTCAAATATTTTTTCTCTGACAAGCCTTCACAAATTAGATCCTTCTTTTCATATATGGGTAGGTGTACTTGTTATGAGTTCTCCTGTACTTGAACTATTTGATAATACTTTGAGTACTTGAAAATATTTTTAATAACCAATTAAAAAAATCCTTACCATAGTGCATTACCTACGATGGTAAGTAATGCACCTATTTTTCTTTTTTCTTTATTTGTAATAACTGCTGAATTCCTACCTCTAGCATATTATCAAGAAATTGATATTTGCATGATTGTATTGAATTTGATTCAGACTATTTCAGTATTCTGAAACTTTATGCCTGATCATTATATAAAAAATTGTGTGATCTGTTAATTTCTAAGTCAAGACTTTATAGATCTACTGTTCTCATAATGTCAGTTACACAATTCACATAAACTGAATTCACATAATATTAAATACTTACAAGTCATTGAGAGTTGAACTATGTTCTACCATTAAAACAGGAGGAAGTATTGTGTTTTTGCTGATGTTTATGATAGAAAATTTTAAGAACTAGAAATATGCAGAGGGGGATAAAAGACCTACTTATGTTCTCATCTCAGAAATAACTAACATTTTGCTTTACTTATATACCAGTCACAAATTTCATGTGTGTGTGTTTATGTATTTGTATTTCACACTTGAGTGGGAGCTGATATTTTATAACCTTTTAAAAAAAATTGTTGTTGTTGTCATTTTATTCCTCATTATACTATAAGCAATTTCTCCATGCAATTTAATAGTACCTTCTAAAACATAGATACTTATGGTTGCATGGTTCCTTACATGGATACATTGTATTTAATCATTCTGCTATCATTGGATATTTAGCTTATCTTCAGTTTTTCACTATTAGAAATATCACCAGTATGTAACTGACCATATTGGTATATAAGACTTCTTGTACATTTCTGATTCTGTCCTTAGGATAAGACCTTAAGAATTGAATACCTCTATCAAAGAGTATGATTTTATTTTTACTTTAATAGTTTATCTATAAATAGACTAAATTTCATCCTAATAATTTCAAAGTTATTTTACACAAAATCTAAGCATTCCAAAAGAATTTTAACATACAGCAATATAATTCTCCACAAAATTAATATTGGTAATCCTGTGAATGTATGAAAGAAAAAAATCCATTAACCATTAAAATATTACTTTAATTAGAGATAAAATTTTGCTTGTAATTTTAATATCTTATCTGAAAGAGTTATAGCCCTTGTGAGTAGATCTGCAATAACACACACAAAGACATGGTATTTAATTTTTACTCCATGTGAACTATTTGTGATTATCACTATTGTCTACAAGTTATATTTGCAAGTTGACAAAGGATGGCAGTGCTCTAATGAGTTTTGAACTGTTTCCTATATTGCACCAGTGATCTAGAGTGTACATTTAAAACGAATCTTTTCTAAACGGGTATGTATAAAGCATGCAAATGTCTGAATTTTCAAAAGAAGCAAAATGAGCTCTCTTCCAATTCTTGAAATATATTCGTTGGTTTCTGCTCTAGCAACTGCAAAGTCAGGCATCTGTCTGTTACTGTTTGGTGTGGTGTTGAATTTCATGGTTTGTTAATTTTGCAGTTATGTCTACAAAACTAATAAAAGGAAAATAGGCAAGTCTTTTATACTGCAAAATTCAGAATATCCCCTGGGTAATTTTTTCTTCAGGGAATTCATTTCACATTTTCCTTTTAAGTGAATAAGTTTCCTGCTTTTTTAAGTTATCAAAAACTATTATGGGTTACTCAAACTTTAGGTTGTTAAAAATAATAAAACTGTGGCTCCACACCATTAATTTTCCAATATTGGTTTCAGAGACTCTTTTACTAGTAGAGGGGAGGATAATATAAAATTTTACATAAAATATATCTCTATACTTCCCCAATCCATATGGACACTGTCATAACACTCTTTTTATTATTTTCAAATATATAGCATAATAGTTGATCCCTGGGTAAAAATAAATTCACGTGATACTATAAACATTTCACTACTCATTTAATAGACACAGACTGAGCACTTGTTGGTTCTAGGCAGAGGCTCCGCAGTGCAGGGACTATAGATGCAAAAGTAAATTATCTATGTTTAAAAATTGTGAGTTTAATAAAAGGAGATATAAATGTTTTTCAAAAGTCCAGTAAACACTTATGGGCAGTTTTTTATAAGTATATAGAGGTGTGGAGGAGCACAATAAAAGCCTAAGAATGCATCTGAAGTAGGCTTTTCGTAGCCTGATAAAGTCTAGAGCCCTTGCCACTCTCCCAGCAGCTACAGCAAAGCTAGTGCTTCACAGGGGCTTGATTGGAGCTGCTCTGAAAACCCCTAGGCCAGTAACTGCCTCTGAGGAATAATGGTCTCGCCTCTTCTTCCACCTCACAAATACCATTCATATTGCTTCACATTAACAGACTATCCAGGAATCACACCTGAAAGAAGTTTGGGAATTGCAGTCCCTGAAAGCAGATGGTGTTAATACTAAATTGATAACTGAAATTCAAAACAATATTAATGTACTTTGGATTTGGTATATGTTAGAATTATATATTCAACAACTTGGGTTTCTTCATATTTAGCCAAGTAGTGGAAACAATGTAGAATCTTAATCAATATGTTAAATTAATTTTAACGATAGAGTTGAGATTAAGCAGTATATAGAGCCTCTAACTTTAACATATTCAAATATACCCAAATAAGTTAAGCAAAGGTAATTAATTTTGTTATTAAATTAATCACTAGGACACACACACACACACACACACACACACACACACACATATATATTTTTTCTTATATGTCCAGTTCACTTCATTCCCATTATCCTAGACTGCATTTGTACTGCATTTGCCTGCTGCATAGCACACTGAACTAGCACTCCTATCTTGGTCTTCCTGCAACTAATTGTTCCCACAACCCCTTTTCCACCTGTTCTCCAGTGATTTTTTTCAAATTGCAAATATGATCTCATACCCAAACATACAAACTACATTCTTAGGGAGATACATATTTTATTAGAAAAGTTCAGTTCGGTAAGTTTCATAATTTTCATAAAATTTCCTCTGACATTGTTTTGTAATTTTCAGTATTTACCTAACTTCTCTGAACTTCTGATTTTATTTCTAAAATGAAGTACTACCTCAAAGGGCAGTAGTAAAAATTAAGCAGGATAAGCACTCACACACTGCCTGATAGTATTAGTTCAGTAATAGTTTCTTTTTTTAAATTATCTCTTCTGTATGTAAAACATCTTTTTAAATAATTGATGATTACTGGATGCTATAATCTAAAATAATAATATGAAATGTGTTTTTCTGCTAATGTGATTTTTAGAATTCATATCGATTAATTGAACTATAATTGACATACAGTAAACTGCATACATGCCCCAGGAGGCCATTACCAAAATCAAAATATCAAACATTTCTACAGCCCCTCAAAGATGCAACTTTCCTTATCTCCTAATTACAAGACAACCATTGATTTGTCTTCTGGCACCATAGTTTACATTTTCTAGAATTTTATATAGATGGAATCAACACCACTTGTTGAAAATACTACCTCCTCTCTATTGTTACTTACACTTTGTACTTTTGTAAAAAAAAAACAACTGACCATATTTGTGTGGGTTTATTACTAGTATTTACTCTCTCCCATTGATCTTTTTGACTATACTTTCACCAGTAACACAACTTTCTGTTTGTTATAGCAAGTAGCATTATAGTTTATTTGATATTGGTTAGTGTGAGTAATTCAACTATGTTTTTCTTTCTCAAAAATGTTTTAGTAATTTTAGTTCCTATACCTTTCCATATAAATTTTAGAATTGGCTTGCCAATAACCTAAAAAAGAAATCCTTAGGTGATTTTGATTGCGGTTGCATTAAATTTACAGGTCAATTTGGGAAAGAAATGACTTCCTCAGTATGTTGAGTCTTCCAACCTATATATATAGCATATTTCTCTATTTAGTTGCATCTTGGATTCCTTATTTTCAGCCCACAGTTTCTCACATGCTTTGTAAGATTTATAGCTCAGCATCTCAATTTTTTGACCTATTGTAAATCATAGTTTTTCAAATTGTGGTTTCTAGTTTTCAGTGCTAAGATATAGAAATAAAATTTTTCAATGTATTTTTAAGTTGTATTCTATGACCTTGCTAAACGCATTTATTAATTTCAGAAACTTTTTTTTTTTTTTTTTTGCGGTACGCGGGGCTCTCACTGTTGTGGCCTCTCCCGTTGCCGAGCACAGGATCCGGACGCGCAGGCTCAGCAGCCATGGCTCACGGGCCCAGCCGCTCCGCGGCATGTGGGATCTTCCCGGACCGGGGCACGAAGCCGTGTCCCCTGCACCGGCAGGCGGACTCTCAACCACTGCGCCACCAGGGAAGCCCTCAGAAACTTTTATTTGTAGGTTGTTTATGATTTTCCAGGTAGATAATATTGTCATCTGGGAATACGGGCAATTTTGTTTATTCCTTTCCAATTTGCTTGCATTCATTTTCTTTTTCTTGCCTTAGTAAACTGCTAAAACTTCAAATACAATGTTGAACATAGGTAATGAGAATGAACACTCGTGCCTTGGCCTGCCTTGTGTGTGTTTGTATACGTGTATGTTTTTGGTGAGGTTCGGACATTGCTTTACTTTCCAGCATTGAGCAAGATGCTCCAGACTCATCTTGTATATTCCATACCATAGCCCTAGAATAAGTCATTTATTCAAGGAGCCCTGGTTCCTTTTGTTGGAGAATGATATGAAAAACCAAGACCTGGCCATTAGGTGTGCTTGCCACCACTGATTTATGTTTGAACGTTGAACCAGCCTTTCATTTCTTTTATGAGTCCTACTTAAATGTAAGGTTTTATTATACATTGCTAGATTTGATGGACCAATTGTCTTTTTGAGAATTGTGGGCCTGTGCTCATGATGAATATTGGTCTCTTTGTCTGAATTTGGTATCAGGATAATGCTGTCCTCATAAAATGAGAAGTGTTCTCTCCTTTCTATTTTCTGGTGAAGCTTGTATTGAATTGGTTCTACATCTGTGTAAGTGCTTAGTGAAATTCACCAGTGAAAAGTCTGGACTTGAGAATTCTGGGGGGAGGGGGCGAGGGGGAGGATATTAAGGTGAATTCAATTTCCTTAATAAATATAGGCCTATAATCATCCCACTTTTTTGTAATTTGTGACTTTCAAGGAATTTATTCATTTAATCTAAGTTATTAAATTTATAGGCATAGATTTGGTTGTTGTATTCCCTTATTATTCTTTTAATATCTATGGAATCAAAGTGATGACTACTTTTTCATTTCTAATATTGGTAATTTGTGTCTTTTCTTTTTTCTTTTTTTTTTTTTTTTTTCTTGTTCTGCCTGGCTAGTGGTTTATCAATTTTATAGGTTTACTGACCCTTTGAAAGAATTAGCTTACTCTCCCACATTCTTGCCTTCTATACCTTTCATGGACAAAGATAAAAGATCCTAAACAGAAATCACATTTGCTGAAATTCAACATCAATTTATTTCAGCAAATGTGATTTCTAAATCTATTGAGATGATTGTATGGCTTTTTTTCCTTTGTTTTTAATTGTTAACTCATCCATGAATTTGAGGAATATGTCCCATTGGCATGATGGATTATCCTATATCACATATCAGTTTTATTTTATAGATTGTCTTTTATATACTATTTTATTTGGTTAGGATTTTTCTCTTTGGCCACAAAAGCTATAGATCTTTAATTTTTCTTTCTTGTAATGTTTTTGTCAGATTTTGGTTTCAAGATATGCTGGATTCATAAACTAGCTTGAAATTATTCCATCAACATGTTTATTACTTGGGAAGTTTTCGGTAAGACCTGTTCTACTTCTTTCTTAAATGTTTGGAATAGTTCAGTGGTGAATTAATCTCATCAGGGATTTTGTTTATGCATACATTTTCAATAATGTATTTAATTGCCTTAATAGGGAATATGCAGATATTCAATTTTCTTTTCTTTTAGTTTCAGTACATTGTATTTTGGAGAACTTTCCCATTTTAAATTTATTGCCAAAGACATGTTCATAATATTATCTTAATAACTTTTTATAATTTATAGACTATGTGTTGGCTTTCTTTTATTGTTCTTAATTATAAACATTATTTTATTATTTGTTTCACTTTATAGTAATATATCTAGAGATTAATGATATTATTAATCTCTTCAAAGAAGTAACTAATGGCTTTGTTGATTTTATATACAGAAAAATATATTTCTGTTTCACTAATTTATGTTTATTTTTTACATTTCCTTTATCAGTTCTATATTATTTCTTATTTTTCTTATATAATGTTTTATTAATTAACCCAGATCACAGATTTCTAGCCTCTTTCATTTTCTTGTCTATATATTTAAGCTTGTACCTTTAATTAATAAACATATGAAATATAAAGGCTCAGAAAGGTGGTAATATTGTTGAAAACAAAGATATATATATACTTATCTATACATTAACTATTATTAATATTTAATTGTATAGACAGTATATTTAAATTCATTAAATTTAGCATAATTGGAAAGCAAATTTTTTTTTTTAGGAAAAATAAAAAACAAGGTTACCATGTATCTTGAAGATAACTGTCTCTTATTTCTTATTTTCTTCAACATTTTATATTGTCCTTATTTTTCAAGGTTAACAATACCTGACCTCCATGTTATGGCCTCTGAGAACATGTCCAAGGGATTACATATCAAATTTTATATTTTAAAAAGCTCATATGTCTAAACCATTCTATTGTAATATGATATATTAAAGCTCTCTGGTGATATATAAAAAGAATTATGCCATCTGTGACTTAACTTTTCTCCATACTAAAGTTAAAATCTAAAAATAGTGACCTTTTGGACTATTTTTTAAAAAAACAGTTCCAGATGTTGCAGTAGGTTACAACTATCAGCAATTTGAGATTTTGCACTGTAATAACACCTGAGATTCTTCCCTCTCGGTGTACATCAGATAATCCAGAACACTCCCAAAGGAAGCATCCCTAATGGTCACTGGATTAATTTACAGAGGACAAAAGTACAATGAGACACAGGAGGAATAAGCATTTTTAAAGAAAACTGTGAGTATAAAAGGCATATGAAAACACACTGTTGAGAAAATTCTGTGAACAGAATTTGGATATAGAATTGTGAAAAACCTATTCTTATAATGACAATGTTTTAAATTCTATGTGGTCAGCATAAATATCCTTCCCATAAAATATTCCCATATATTTTATGAGTTTCACAGTCTCCTCTATTTATGCTTCCTCATTCTATATGCTTTTCATAATTGGTGAAAAAGATGTTAGACCTAGAAAGGAAATTTCACTGAGCAAAGATTCATTTATATACAGTCTGTTTACATATACTTTGAAAATCAATATTTTTACTACAGCTTCATATTATTTTAATTATTTTATTATGACAGATTTAGTCCATTGATAATTTATAAAATAATACTTCTTATGAATTACAATGTGATATGCCTGTGCCCGTCCCCCAAATTTTACATTCTGTGATAGCTTAATTATCACATAATAGTAGTTATATCTATATTTACATTGAGAAAAGTGTGTGTGTGAGGAGTGTGTATTGTATGCATATTTAACATGTATATGTACTTAATTAGTGACTAGTTATTCAGTGAATGTCCTCTACAAGTTGGACTCTTGTTTTTATTTGCAACACAACTTCAAGGATATTTGAAAACATTTTTGTTTTCTAACACAACAAAATTTTGAGATTCATCTTGCTTTTGTCCTTGTTTATGGTGTTATGCCAACATTCCTTCAAAAGCTCTGAATTTTACCAGGATGTAAATGTAAGTTGGCCAAAGTTTGGATGCTATGGATATACTGATAAAATTACTAGAGGCATCTTAAGCAACTATTTCCCTGTGTTATTGATGGAGTATTCTCACAAATTCCTTGGTGTCATTAAATCATGTTGATATTCTCAATTGACTTACAATGTCTTCTCATAAATACACACATATTCTAAAATTTGGTATTTTGCACTATGTACTACTATACAAAATGTAATTCAATTGCAAAACAGAAGATGCAAACTACTTACTTTCAAGATATACTATAAATCATATTTATAATCAAGGCAATGTGATGTGGACAAAAGAGTGGACACATACACCAATGTATGAGAGTGGGAATACAGAAGTAGATCTCCCCACATAACTGATTTTATATATATATATTGCCAAAGTAATTTAATAAAGAAAAATAGACTCAATAAATGAGAATGGAACTGGAATAACTGGGCATCAATATATAGAAAATTATCTCATTATATATAAAACTCAACCCCAAATGGATAATAAACATAACATAATCTATAAAACTGTAACACATCTAGAAGAAAACCTAGAAAAAAGTTTCTTAGATAGGAAACAAAAATAATAACTATGGTTGTATGAACTGACGCAGAAAAAAAAATCCTAAAAATAGGAAATTTATTTTTACCACGATAAAAGATGTCTATCAAACCCCCTCAGCAAAGTACTCGGTAATAAAATGTTGAAAGTAATATTACCTTTAAGATCGTTAATAAAACCTGTGTTCCCACTATCATTTCTATTAAGCATTGTACTGGTTAGGAAGCTATAAAAAATATATGAAAGGTAGAAAGATTACAAATATGGGGGTGGGGGAAGCAATGCTAAGGTGTTCCCTACTGAACCTAAACTATTTCATGGAACACTAACATCGTACAGAGTCACTCTTTGTCCATGACAGAATGAGAAAAAATATAATCCATTATAATAACGTCTATGCACAGAAAACATAAAAGTACTATACACAATATAAAAATGACCAAATATCTCCCTCTTCCAAAGGAGTGACAACTGCTTTCCATTTTTTAAAACCAATTTTAGCTTTAGCCATGTTGCATTCTTCCAGTAACTGAAATAAAAATTGTGTATTAGGATACTCAATCCTAGAATTACACACATGTTCTGACAGTTAATAATATAGACTAAAACTACACTGCCATGAAGCCTTCCAAAAACCTCCTAACACAACCCAGATCCTATAACTATCCCCTCCTAATACCTAGATGGTTCCCCATGGTGTACAGTTCCCCTTGATGCAACATATACCAATGAACAAAACTTTGTTCAAATACAGTTATGTTCATGGTGGTCTTTATCTACTGGATTCTGATAAAGGAAAGAAAACTATTCTAATTACAAATGAGATGATTGTCAACATAAAGAATTAAATATAATCTAATAATTAGAATTAATGAGAATTTAACATCTACTACTATAATCTAGCAATCAAAAGATAAAAGATAAATTAAAAACAATATTTTTAATTGCATGACAAATATAAAGAAATATAACAAAAGTTGAACAAGAGAATATTGGTGAAAATATAACAAATTACTGAAATAATTAATGGAAAGCCTAAAAAAATGGGGATAACATACTATTAAATTTGAATTTTTAATATCTTAAAAGACATACACTTCTAAGAAAAAATCTATAAATTCAATGAAATTCCAATAAAATTTCGAACAGTTTCTAACTCATTTTCTAGGTGGAGCTTGATGTATTCTAAAATTTATATTGAAGAACAAATGTTTCAGAATGATTCAGCATCATTTTAAGCATAAAAACAAAATTAGGGAACTAGCTCTATCATATATCATAACAGTACAAATCCATATAGTATAAAAAAGAAAGGACCTTTATGATACGAATAGAACAATTAAGCAGAATATCAAGCCCAGAAGAAAACCACATACATATGGACCCAAATTGTGAACAGATGGTGTTGCAGATCAATCAGGAAACATGAACTTTTAAATAAGTGATGGAACAATGACTAGCCATATGGAAAAACAATGTAAAAATAGGATCCTACCTCTCATCATTCAAAAAAATACATTCCATAAATATTAAATGACTAAACATAAAAAAGATGTAGATAATTTTACAAAACAGGACAATTACTTTATGATCTTGGTATGTGAAATGATCTTGTAAATAAAGATCCAAAAGTGCAAAGCATAATGGAAAATTGTTTTGTGTCAGCTTCAGCCTATTGATAGTTATGCTATTAACTAGAAATGCCTGGGGCACTTACCTAGACTCATATTATTTTTGGCAGCTCTCACAGACATTTCCTGACCAGAACCAGTGGTGTGGCTGGACTGCCTCTTCTGGTTCTTATTATGATTGCAAGACAAACCTCAGTAACAACCATCACAGAACTTTGAAAAAACAAAGATTATTACTCACAAGTCCTGAAGGGTACATGACACACCCAGGCACACACAGTGAGGTCTTGAGTAAGAGAGAGAGTGTTGGCCTGGAGTGCTACCTTTATTGGGGCCAAGTGTGGGGTGCTTAGGGTTTCCTGGGTTCAATATTTACTGGTGAATTTAAAACATAAGAGCTTGAATTAAAGCAGGAAGGGAAAAGCAAGGGGGCAGTCAAATGATCAGCTATCTATAGAAAACAGTATGGAAATTCCTCAGAAAATTAAAACTAGGGACTTCTCTGATGGTGCAGTGGTTAAGAATCCACCTGCCAATGCAGGGGACACAGGTTCGAGCCGTGGTCCGGGAAGATCCCACATGCTGCAGAGCAACTAAGCCCGAGCATCACATCTACTGAAGCCCATGTGCCTAGAGTCCGTGCTCTACCATGAGAGAAGCCACCGTAATGAGAAGCCCACACACGGCAACGAAGAGTAGCCCCTGCTCATGCAACTAGAGAAAGCCTGCACGCAGCAACAAAGACCCAACGCGGCCAAAAATAAATTAAAACAAACAAACAAAAATTAAGACTAGAACTACCATATGATCCAGGTATTCTACCTCTGGAATAAGAAAACACTGATCTGAAAAAATATATGCACTCCTATGTTCAGTGCAGCACTACTGACAATAGCCAAGATATAGAAACAATCTAAGTGCCCATTAACAGATGAATGGATAAAAAAGATGTGGTATATATATATATATATATATATATATACATACACACACACACACACACACACACACACACACACATAAAAGGACTACTATTCAGCCATAAAAAAGGAAATCTTGCCATTTGTGACAATATGAATGGATCTTGAGTGCATCATGTTAAGTGAAATGAGTGAGTAGGATGGAGAAAGACAAATCCTGTAAATTTTCACTCACATGTGGAATATAAAAATAAATAAATAAATAATAAACCAAACCAAACAACAATAATGACAACAAAACCACATAGGTACAGACAACACAGTAGTGGTTACCAGAGGGAGAGAGGAAGGGAAGGGGGAAATGAGTAAAGGGAATTAACTGTGTGCTGACAGATGGAAACTAAACTTTTGGTGATGGGCATGCTGTAGTGTATGTAGAAGTCAAAAGGTAATGTTGTATGCATGAAACTTATATGATGTTATAAATCAATGTTACCTCAATAAATAAAAATAAATAAATAAAAATGGTCAGTTATCTAAGTCAAGTAGAGCTTTCTTAAAAAAGAGAACTTCATGGGCCCGGCAGCCTAGCTCTTTATCTGCTTGTGTAGCTGGCAATCTGTTTATTGGAGATTGATCTCTTTGAAGTGATGTCTTGGTAATCAAAAGTTTAATGTCAGGCACTTACATGACAATCAAAAGAACTGATTGTCAGGTACTTAAACACTAGAAAATTACTAATAATTTTGACAATAGTAAATTAGCAAATTCTGTTCATCAAAAAAAAAAATCACAGGCAGTGAAAAGTTATTTATAATACAAATAACCAACAAAGTATTAACGTCTATAATATATAAAAATAAAAAAATATATGAATTAAGAAAGATTATAGCTCAGTAGAACATGGACCAATAAAACACACAGAAATTTACCAAAATAAGATGTGCAAATTACCAATAAATATTTGAAAAGGGAAATGCAAATGCAAAGTAAAACCACAATATAACACCATTTTACAAGCAAGAGACGGGCAAACTATTTTTTTTTTAAGCCATGTAGTTCTAAATGACGGTAAGGGTGAAAACAGGAATACACTTTCCACTTCTGGGGTCTAAGTGTAAATTGATATATTCATTTTACAAAATAGTTTGTGATTTTCTAGAAAAATTAAACATGTGCTTCCCCTAAAACCTCTAGTTACACATGGGAATCAGAAGACATGTACAAGAGGATTTATATAACTATTGTTGAAAATAGCAACAACTGGAAATAATAAAAAAAAAATCGATATTAGAATGGAAAAATAAGTTGTGGGTTGTGGTATATCTACAAGAGAGTAGTCTACAGCTATTAAAAAACAAAGGATTACAACCATCTGTCTCAAAGCAAAAGAAATATGAGTCAGAAGAAAATGGAAAGTAGATTTTGTTTATGTAAACTTCAAAAAGAGTTAAAAATAATGTATTTGGGGAAGAATACATATAGAGATGGTAAATACTACTTGTATTTGAGGGAGGAAGGAGACTATCATGATGGGCAGGGCTCCTGAGGGTCTCCTGAGATATGGTAAAGTTCTCCTTCACAGGAGACAACTGAAAATTGTCATTTGCCATCTGGTTCTATAAGAATGAAGTCACTAAGCCACTGCAGCTGCTGACCTTCAACACACCCCGAAAGGAGTTCAGGGTGGAGATCAGGAGCGAGGCATTCTGTGCTCTGGGAAAAACTGGCAGAACAGGGCTTCAGACAGTTAGATATTTTCAGGAGAAGATTTTATAAGCCCAATTTCTTGCATCTTCTTGTATCTAGAAGAGCATTAAAATCATTAACGGCGACATCTGCTCCTTGTGACTAGCAGCAACCCTCTGCCAAAATGTATGCTTCACTGCATGTAGCCCCCTTCACCAAAATCACATGTACACTCACCTCCTCCCTTACCTCTTTGGAGCGGGTCCTCAGAGCCATCTGAGAGGCTGTCGCCTGGGTTCTAGTCCTCATTTAACCCCAAATAAAACTTAACTCACAACTTTGACATTGTGCATTGTTTTCTCAGTCTACACAGGTCTGAGTCATAAGCAGCAGGGATCCTAGGTATTATTATCTTTAAATTGCACATAGTTTTTATATTTCTTGTGTGAATTCAATGTTTTACTTCAGTTTCATAAGAGTATAGAGCAAAATACTTGTAGAGACAGACATGGAATTGGTAAAATATTTTTTGGCATAAATAACTGTATCTGGGACATAGGTTCTGTGAAACTGCATTTTAGAGATTATTTTGTAGAGTTAGAAAAGTTACTAAAATAACTATATAATATGAGAAATCTTTAAATTGTACAGTTTTCAAGATAACTATATTCGCAGGCATGTATATTACATTATACATTGATAACATAAAAATCACTAATTTATTGCTAGTTTTATGTGGGAAAAATTGTAAGCAAAAATAGCAAAACCAAGAAAAGATACAGTTTTTTGGAGAAAATTTAAAGATAAAATGATAATTTGACAGATTATGACAGCTATGATAAAATATGTAGAAGACTTTGAAGACATCATGTGATATTGCATCACCTCTCTGCAACTTTCTGTTGCTCACATTCCTTTCAACAGAAAGACAACTTCTTTTCCTTTCAATTCTGCCAAATATTGCCACAATAATTCAGAATCTTTTTTTGGTAACAGTTTAATGAGGGAACTTGGACTCTGTTATTAAGGGGTTAAATATGCATAAACTGAATTGCTCTTTAATTATGCAAAAATAATACTAGCAATTCTTGGTTTCTGCTTTTGAATGACACAATATGTGTGATATAATATGTTTATGTGATAATTCATAATACTCACTTTATATTTACACATTGTTGTTTTTAGATATTTTTGCTATATAACTGAAGCGCTTTACATAAAGACAGAAAAAGTTTGACTCACATTTGTTTTCATGAGCTCTCCAAAATTTTTGCCTTCTGTAATGTAGCATTCTCTAGGTATAGTACTGTCACCTAGAGATAAAAATATATTTACATATTTACTTATATAAAATTAAAGTCCCCTCAACACACAAATAAACACACAAATCCAAAGTCACCAAACATAAAATTATTCTATTTTTATTGTAATACTCAGGTAAGAAAATTCCAGAGATTAAAAAATAACAATTCTCTTGGTTAAAAATGTTTTGCATTATTTTCATCTTTTATTTCCAATTAAAAAATTATTATTGAGGTTGTTATTACTAAATAAAGGAGGAAGTTGTTTAGTCTCCTATCCTTTACTGCTTGAGTTACCCTGCAAATTCTAAAGATGTGTAAAAACGTTTACTTAACCATTAAGAGATAGCAGTTCTGTGTATAACGGTCTTTGCTTTTTATCTCTGGTTGATTTCTAACTCTGTTTTTTAAATGCCTTAAAAAGCATTTTCAATAAATTCTGCTTTTAAAATGTAAAAAAAAAAATCTTTCCTGAAAGGCAGGGGAAATTACTCTTGAAAAGCAAAACCAACCATAATAACAATAACAACAGCAGCAGCAGCAACAACAAATCAACTCAAACATCAAGAAATTATGTGTGAAATGCAAAAATGAATTGCCACAGAAAGGGAAAATCATGATAAAAATAAGAAAGTAAACTGATGATTAAGCATATTTAATCAAGAAAAATTTGGTGTAATTATTTAAAGTCCATTTTTTCTCCACTAATTATAATAATTATATTAATGTGTGTAAATTTTTACTGCTCAAGTCATAACTCCATCTAATCCCAGAGAGGAAAGTGAGAAATTACAAGTGCACACAAATAGCTAAGGAGAGGATTCAGATTCTGAGTGGGAGACACATGAAACAAGTACAGGCACAATTCAGAGATTAATGGAGAGAAAACATAATTTTAACAATGGGATTTTCTTTTTCCAGTTAAGCAATGCCAGTCATTCATTCGAGGTAACTCCCCCAAATTAACAATTACGTTTTAAACTCTGCAATCTCTTAATACTGGATTTTGTGAACAAATTTAGAGTTTTTCATAGTTTGGGTTTATCTAAGGGAAACATATTTTGCCTTAAAGCAAAAAAAAAAAAAAAAAAAACACGTTCCCACAGTGTTAAGCAAATTCCTCTAGAATCAAGAAAAATTATATTACTTGCAACTCACACAGGTTCCAAATTAGAGCATTTTTATTTCTAGTCAAGTTTATTTTTCTCTCTTTTTAGTTAACTTCATCAAGGGGGTCAGTGAAACATTCCCTTCTCTAATACACTTCCCTTTTTTTTCCCCTTGGTCTTTTGATCCAGAATTGGCAGGTGTGAGACCCTGAGGCAAAGCCATTGACTTGGAGAATCCAACGTAGCTTAAGACTCCTGCATTCTATTTTTGGAATGTTAAATTTCCCAGCTAGGACGTTTACTTTCGTGACTATGACATGTGACACACAGAATTCACCCTGGCACAATGTGAGGGGGATATTCTATTCAGTTTTTAGGAAATCCTGATTTCTTCTCTCTTGCCCTGCCTCCTGGTTTGCTTTTCTTGTTTACTTTCAGCCCTGGTTATTCTTCTAACAGCCACCAGCATTCTGTTTGTTTGTTTTTCCTGTGCCTGGGATGGTATCTATCTGTTACAGGACTTTTACAGTTAATTTTCAATTATAATCTCTCAGATAGCTATGATTAAGCCTCAAGTGGGATAAGTCTGATACCCTGCCCCTCCCAAAAAGGAGCATGTTCTTTGCCTAAATGTTAGGGAACCATTGACCAAATCTGCCCGCCTTGGCCAGGCACAATGGTAACTGCTTGCCTGAGTTCTCTCAGAGCAGGAGGTCATGAAAAAGAACGCGGTGCTGTCACTGAAAACTAACCAGAAGAATTTGGGAGGGGCCAAAAGGAGGGAGGATATGCCAGCCCACAGTATGCCTTGTGAAACTAACCTGGAAGAATTCGGGAGGACGGTGGAGATGATATGTCCTGCCAACCTCTCAGAAACCCTCACTCTGGAATACGTCTTGGCTGAGAGATGCTCATGCCACCAGGAAGAGCCCTGAGGTCAGAATGATTGGCCAGAGACAATCGGGAAACTAACCCCATTACCATGAAACCTGAGACTGTGAGCCATGTGGCAGAGCAATTCTCTTGGGTTCCCTTACCCTGCTGCTCTCTGCCTGGGCTCCCCTTCCCAATAAAGTCTTTTGCTTTGTCAGTACGTGTGTCTCCTCTGGCAATTCATTTCCGAGTGCTAGACACGAGCCCATTCTCAGGTCCTGGAAGGGGTCCCCCTTCCTGCAACCTAAACATTTTACACAAAACTTATCACCCTTTCAGAGAACTCTCCCACTACTTCTTCTCAGTCTACCTAATTGCCTGTAATATTTTTGTTTTCCAGTGGGGGAAGTCAATTCTTTATCTTTTTTGGTCTTCTCCCTTTTATTCCTTACCATCTTCTCTTACCTGGCATATTTTAATTCTTCAGATAACCAAGCCATAAGCAAGGTTAAGCCTCTTAAAAGTCTGAGACCACTTCACCTTTGTTGTCCAGGTTCTAATCTTCTGACAGTTCCTCTGGGAGAAATTCCTATCAATCATATATAGGATTTCCTCTTAGTTATGACTGACCAAGTAATAGATATAGAATGTATTTAAAAGGATGTCCATTTTACACTAATGATTTTCTCCAGGAGTAATATTCTCTGAAGTGATACCAGGAAAAGACAGTTGATCCAGAACTATCCAGAAAAAAAAATCATATATATATATATATGTAGTTTTCAAGGTTCAATAGAGTCTCCCACATTCCTTCTCACAAAAACAAAATATTAGAGGCTTATCTGAATATCCCTGGGTTAATTTCAATCAGTGCTCACTATACACCATCCCTATCTAATGCAGCCAACCAGGGCAGCTTAAGTTTGGATCACAGCATGTGCCTCTGAAGACCAGACTAAGAATCCTCAGAAACCTTCAGAAACCTACAAATATTGCCAAGTCCCAAGCTTCCTTTATTCCCACCTATCCTTGGCCAACTCAAAAACCTAAGAGACTTTACCAAGACTCAGTAGCTACCAAGGAGCAAATTCAGAAATCTAATTAAATACACTTTTTGAATTTACCTACATGACAGAGACCAGAATCCATCCCATCTAGAAGATAGCCTAAGTCTTAAAAAATTGCTTTGAGACTCATGTTCTATTATTGCCTGCTATTTCACTACGACATGCCTTCCAAACAGTTATCATAAGACCATATCCCCCTTCTTGTTCTTTATTATTAGGGGACTATAGCAAGACACGGGACAGCCATAAGACTGGCTGAGATTTAGACCATGATGCAGCTATGAAAAGATAAGAGCTATCTGCCTGGCCATGGAACTGAGCAGAACCCTGTGGGGGGCCCCCCAAGTACAAAGGCCCCTCCATGTCCCCTGCTTCTTGTTTGTAGAAAAGCTGAAGTCTCCCAGGCCTCCCTGAGTCACAAAAGAGCGGGCTCGAGCAGTTAGTGACCAGGACAAGAGAATCACAGTCTCAGTGACTGATGCACATTCCTGAGTTGTTTTACAGATGCTATCACTGCCACGAGAGAGAAAAAGCTAACTGTATGATGACCAGACTGTAGTCATGACATAAGCTGCTCCATCTTGAGTAGTACAGAATTTATGGCTAGTACAATTCCAAGAACTGACCTTAAGAGAATGGGATTAACACTATTGCCCATAATAATCTATATCTTTGTGGGCATCAAAATAATTGTAGCCTGTTCTCCCCATATATGTAAGCAGGCAACTAAAGTTGTCAGCAAAGAGATGCTACAGATCCATGTCAACTAGCACTCTAGCAATATGGTGCCCTATGTCAGCATGAAGCTACAGAAGACCCACCTTCACTCCTAATCCCATAGAAATGGAATGATGTCTGACAAGTGGGGATTTGTAAGCAGCTCTTTTGCCCCTTTCCTGTTTGTCCATTTCTGTTCCCCTCAAACTTTATAGGAATGAGATCACTAGGCAATTTAACCTAACTCCTGACTGATGTTCTCCTGAATGCACACCATGCCTTGCCTAACCTGTTGACTCTTTCCCTAGACTAAAAGAAGTAAGATTGAATAATTAAGTAGTTAAAGAATGACTAGCTCCCTACCTGCCCTCTTAGTAATCCTGCAGACAGATCACGCGAGCAATGTAACATCTGAAGAAATAGGCAGCCAGTCTGCTCACAATAGAGAATGATGCAGAATCCAACCTCCTGCCTCAATGATTCACTGAGAGTCTTCCCCCTTCTTTTTCCTTTTAAAAACTGTCATGCTTGAGCAGAATCTTCTGAGTTGGTTTTGGGGACACATGTCTGCCTCCTCCTCAGATTGCTGGCTTTCTGATCAAAGCAACTTTCCTTTCAACCACCACTAGCCTCGAGTATTGGCTTTCAAGCAGTGAGCAGCCAGACCTGAGTTTGATAACAGCCAGATCTCTCTAACCTTACATAAAATGTTTCTATATACTATTTACTGGAAGCCTGTCTATCTGGTAAAATGTGAACATGTCCAGTTTCAATTGGGTAAACGTTGGCATAGCAACTTTATGATCCATGCTTATGCTATTATGTTTTGCTTTATCCCAAGCCAGAGATGATCCTTGCATAATGCTTCTTAGACATTTATACAACAAATATTTATTGAGCTCACTCTAAGTGTAAGGCACCGAGGGGGATACCACTTTGCATTAGATGTGGACTTTATATTCGTGGAGTATGCAGTCTAATAAGGGAGAACAGATTGGTGCATTCTTATAATAGATAGTAAAAAAATAAAGAATTACAAGTAGAGTGCTGTTGGATTTCAAGTGAGGAAGGAATTCCTTCTAGTATCACTAATAACGATAGAATTTCACTTCTTAATTTCCTAGCTAGAAATCACAAATCTGTCCATAAGCTGGCTAAATTACTATACTTTGTGTGATTTTGCTTTTCAGAATTTTGAAAAAAAAGAGCTTAGCAAGTTCTGATATCAATAATATCAGTTTCATATGACCTTTACCTTGACCACTTCAGCTGTTCTTTCAAGTAGAGACCCAACTACTTCTAAAAAAGAACACACGAATGGAGCAATCTTAGAGTTTGTTATAAGAATGTATTTGTATATGTCTGTGTGTAGTTTTGTTCATTGCTTTTGTTTGTTTATATTTGCTTTTTTGAGAAGGTAAGGGAATAAAGATGGTCTACTGGCAAAATAGAAGGATTGAATATAGAAAAGACAAAGATTTAAAGGAAAAAAAAAACTGCCATTGTTTCATTACCTGTAAGTTAAATTTCTCCCTGGAATTTATCTCAAGTTTTTCTCCTTTTAAGAATTTCAAAGGCCTTTATATGTTTCTTAAAATTATTGTTCCCTTGGCAGTTACTAAGTGAAATGGTTGCAGATAGGTGCTATTATCCTTACTGCAGAAAATACAGTGTGGAGTAATATACTAAGACTTTGATTGTGCCCTTTTCCCCACTGGGTGAGGAATTACTCAGATAATGTGCATCTGTGTGCAGCATTTTTATCTTTCATCTAGATTTCCTAATGTTCCTTTACATAGGTGAGGAAGGGGACAAATATATGAATTTCAAGAGAGCTGTCACTTTTTTAGTCCATAAAGAAAATCTAGACAATAGTCAAGTCAAAGAAATAAATACATGGATAGAAGTTTCTTCACAGTGGAAGGTAATTTCTAGGCATAGCATGCTCAGCCTGTAGAAAAGAGAAGATGGCTAGGAAGTATATAGAAATTGCTTTCAGTGTTGAAGATATCCTTAGGCATGTAAAGCATTAATAAAAAAGATGAGCCAGAGATGAAATTGTGTGTACAAATGCTTCATTTGTCTAACAGAACCCAATTCAGAAGTATCAATAAGATAAAGAAGATTTTGCTTGATCAAAAAACATAAAGAGTGATCAAAGTTGGCAAAACTAATTAAAATCATGTTGATGGTTAGCCCATAGATATTAGAAGTGAAAGCCAGTAAGTGGTTTTAGAAATTCTTTAGAAACCAAAACCACAGGTGTTTGATTTGCCTGCCCCTACTAATAAGATACAAGAAGGTAGATAGGGGCCTGATATAGGAAGAGTAGGCTATAAAAGATGAATTTATTATAAAAATATGGTAATAAGGTTGAGTTATCTCTCTCTCAGTGGATTAATCTGAGACTCAGACTAGTAGACAAAACAAAGAGTATATTTAACCCAACTTTCAAAATTTGATTTTTTAGATCTACAGGGTTTGAGCCAGGCTATGAGTGAGCTAGCTCACTCCTGCAGTGAGCTAGACAGAGAGAATGAAACTTAGCATAGTTAAAAGGCTTCAGTGACTTGTATGAAATTTCAGAAGCTCTGAGGTAGCACTGAACTAAAAGTTTAGGCTGAAAGTTCAGCCTCAGTCAGGTGGCACAGTGCTCAAGTTACACACACTACATATATATATATATTTCTCCACATTGCTAAGTTATTTCTTACAATAAAGGTCTCCTAATCCAAACTTGGAGAGGAAGGTGATTTTTTTGAGAGATAGACAAAATATATACTCTTAGAAGACACAGCTGGATCCCTAACCTAAGGGCTGGTAGAAGTCTAAATAAAATTACTAACATATCTAAAAGAATTAGTATATCAGAGCAATGCTGGCACAGATGAGGGAGGGTTGGAAAAGTTAAAAAAAAAAAAAAAGAGAAGTGTCCCTTAAAGACCTGACTAGTTTGGAGGGTGCTTTATATATGAGTATGTGGCCCTTTCAGCAGCTCTATACCCTCTCTAGGATCTGTGAATAAAATAAACTTTGTTTTCTTAAGTCTTCCAGTGCCCCCTTTTGTGGCTGCACCTGACTCATCATTATATAAGAGAACACAGAAAACCATTCCCCTATCTCCAAGTTCACTAAGAAATCTTCTGATTAGAATTAGATTTTCTATGTGGATATGTCCATAAAGAGAAAATAAGCAAATTGGTAATCATGGATCCAGTTCACTTGATCGTCATGTTTACTTGTATATAAATTCATAGTCATTATTAGAATTTATATCAGTCTCTTTGAGTTTAGTTAATGTAAATGAATATCCTTCTTTAGGTTCTGATCATCTCTTGATATAAGAATAGCAGAAATCCTGAGACTGAAGAGGTGAGGTCCAGCTCCCAGAGTATAAAGACCCGATTCAGCACTAAAGTAATGTCACAGGGTTGAGCTAGACCAGTGGGCAGTTGGCTCACTGTAGGCAGTGCTCCCCTGTCTTAGTTCAGCATGATCTTCATATAAAACTGTGGTTCTAAAACTCAGTATAACAAAGTTAGGCTAGGAAAAATTTATGCAGTAAGCTATTGTAAAAATACGTAAATTCAAAAAGGAAAAGTGGAAGCACTCAAGATAGCAGAGGTTCACAGAAAGAAGGAATTAGTTCTGGAGCTGGAGTCAAGAGTTCAACATAGCTAGGCTACATTTGGCTGATTCTATTAGTCATTCTCTCATTCTAAATGTCTACTATCCTTTAAATTGCCACTTACTGTCTTATTTTAAATAATTTTAGAGAAAAACATTGGGTTGTATCAAGCAATAAGTATATGCCAGACTCTCAGGTGATTTGGGAATTTAATGTAGTTAATGAAGCTTAATTCATACTTATGGAAATCTTTATTTAAGTATAAGCTGTATGCACAGTGTACTGGAAAGAATGTGCAGAAGGTGTGAAGAAAGAAGGAATATTGATCTTCTTAAGAAAGTCTTTGGGTGACTCTGTAGGGCATAATTAAACACTGAATTTTACTTATATACTTATAAAATCACATGTGACATTAACTTTTTAAAAGTAAAATGCTAATGTATTGTGTTCCTCTCTAACTATATGATGAAACTTTATGAAAAATGTGGTGGAAATCCAAGTTCAAAATTGAGAAGGTTTAGGACAATAAAATATTTCTATCATATATTAGGCCATCCCAATGCAATGTTTCAATGACAGTGCTTTTGGTTCCAAATTGTCTAATTGAGTTAGTTTTCTATTTTAACCGGTACTGGGTAAACCTAACCAAATTACAGAACCCTTAAATCCTCCTAACCCTCAGGGGAAAATATGATTATTTTAGAAGAACACCATCACATTTAGCCACATCACTTTCAAACATTAATTCACTCTGATTTTGGAACTATTTCCATTAATACTGTCACTAAGCATGAGAAATATATAAACCTAAAGTTTCTTCACAAGGAAAACAGTAGATACAAAACCAGAAAAGGGAAGATAAAGATGAGGTAAAGGCAGTAAAAGTATTAATAATGAGAGCTGGCCAAACACTGGATCCTATAGCTAAGTACATCATAGCTCAAAGGGGAAGTTAATGCTGCAATGCAATAATAATAATGAGTAAAATAATAACCACAATAAATTAAAATATGCACAACTGGACTGACAATGAAGAGTCAAGGTTTTCAGAGATTGGAGTAATTATGAAGAGTAAAACCTACACTGGAAGATAGAAGAATGAAAGAGACAGGTAGAAAAGAATAAGGGAAAGTTAGTAATCTAGAGTACAGCAGGAGCCAGAAGATGCAAGTATCCAAGGATTAGGACAGAAAGCTAGCCTGTAACTGAGACAAGACATTTGAGAATAAGTTGAGTAAGAAACCAAGTAGCTGACTTCAGATATTTCAATGTTTTGTCTAATGGAAGGTGCCTTTCTCATCCACTGTAATTCTAAGGACCCTTGGGACAGTCAGTTTGGCCTCACTTTCATTTAACTGGGATCTGGAAAGAAGTACACATAGGTGTACATATTAGTGTGATTTATCTTCAACTTTGACATATACTTGCAAAAATTATTTTAAAACTTATATAAGGTTTAAGTGGTAGATAAGTACTCATTTTTTAAAATAGTCACATATTTGATATGAATCATTATTTCAATATTTGAGGATGGGAATCTGTCCCATAATACTTAAACCTGGTTGTCATTCAGATCATCTGGCATGCATGTCCTTAGCCCCATCTGTTAGGTTGTCATGGTGCCATACTGAGGAAGTGGCAAGCTAGTTTCAAGTAGACACAAATGCCAACCAAAGATTAATTTAGCAGGAGAGCTTGTTGAGTACAAAAAGTGACATCTCCTATAAGAGGAAACTCTTGACTAGTGGTGCCAAATTGGGGCCTTGTGCTTCATTACATGTGAATGCATCTGTTGCCACTTGTAGGCCTAATGCCATAAAAGAGAATGACTCACTGTGAAAGCTACTTTGGAAAAAATGGTAATCGCATAGTTTATGGAGGATAGACTTAACTGTTACGTATCTAATAAAGTTACAGAGATGGACACCTCTGAAAAGCTGATGAAATAAATTCATATACAATTTTTTTTAGTTTAAAGCATTTAATTAAGTATTGAAAGGCAGTAGTAAAGAGAAAGAAAATATACAGAAGAATATGTACTTATTAATGCTTTATTAGAGAAATGAGTAATATATGGAATGGATTTTAGAATTATAGGATTATATTAACATCACACTGGAAAGAGAGGAATAGAACCAATGGAATAACTTCAAGCATCACAATTTGTGAAATCTGCGTGATTTGGAAACATATAGAAATCATTTAGGATTCAAAATTAAGAAAGAAATGTTAGTTGGAAAACTATACCCAAGAAATATACAAATGAAATAAAATCTGTTTTATTTTATAAAATGCAAGAATATTAAGAATAAAATTAAAGATTGAAGTAAGTTAGAGAAAAAACCTGGCATGTCATAGATTTTAATGAATGTAGCAAAGCTCAGAAAGTTATCTCTTCAACTCACTGATGATAATTTTTGGACAGATTCTTTCAGAAATATTTCATGAACACATAGAATGTGGCAGATTCAGTGACTGAGTTTCCTTAATGATTGATCTGAAATAAATCTAAATTAAATGATTTTTTTAAACTTGTAGGTGACATTTTCTTAGAATTTGTAAATGAAAAAAGATGGTGGCTATTGTTAAATGACAAAATAAGTCACAATCAAGGGTAAAGTAATAACCTATTTTTTCTTCCTTTTGTTTCTAAGAATTGATGCTTTAGAGATTTATATTTTACATTATTTTTCTCTTAAAATTACCTTAACTGTGTCTTTGATTTGAAATCTCAAAATTAATAACTGGACAGATCTATTTGTCCCATGTCACCATGCTGCTATACTAACAGGTATATTTCATGTGATAACTTTCCAGATAAAAGCATGATTTGGAAGCCTGGGCATCAAATTCTCAAGCTTTCTTTTTTAGAAAAGTGGTTTTTAGGAAATACGATATTCCATAGAATTTGAGACTTTTTCATATTGCGTAAAATATTGCATAAACTACTTTAATCACTTTGAGGAATAAACCAAAAGCTCTGATTCTAAACTTGCAAAAGCTGTAAGCTTAACACTGGAAGCATCATCCAATGCCTTTGAAGTTAAATATCCTGTTTCTTCATATGATGTCTTTAAATGTATTTGAGGGCAGAATTATTTCCTTTCGTAATATGGCGACTCTCTACCACACTTGTAGATTAAAATGAATGTGCTTCTCTGAAATCAAGTGAGTCTACATAATGGGCCAGTTTGAAGTCATCTTTACCCTGATCTCAGGAGAATTGTTGCTACTTCTTAAAAACCTCATGTTGGATCCAAGTATCTTGCTTTTAAATTTTGATTCTGAAATCTGATCATTTTATTCTATTGAAGAAATAACTGAATTTTCCATTTCCAGTAATACTGAGTACCAACAATTTCAGGAACATTGAGGACTAATTATTTTAAGTAAGTTAACTCATGTATTTTTCACAGTTAAGCCATGATGTAGCTACTGCTATTTTCACCCAATGTATAGATAAAGGAATTGAAAATCTTGGAAGTTTTATAATTTGTTCAGGGTCTTGTAGCTGGGACATGGCAGAACTAGAACTCAAACCTAGGAAATCTGGATCTACACTATTAAGCTAAATTAAATCTTAAATGATGTGCTGTAAAACTTCTGTAAACATGTTGGCTAACGTACAAAAATCCTGCTTTTTAATGCATTACTGTGTTAGAAAGAAAGTATGGGTGAAATCAGAGGCCAAGAGCAGTACGAAAGCAGAAAATACAAGAAAAGAAATTTGCAAAGAATTTGACAGTTGCCCCAGAGGGAATCTCCTAATTTCTGGTAACTGTCCTTGAGCATTGTTTTCACTGGGAGTAGGAGACGAAGCCTAGGGCCAATCCAGTGAATGAATTTAGTTCAGAGGTTCCTAAACCAGTAATTTACCTTCACTGCATAGGTGAGATTTTCAAAAGAATATAATAGCCTAAGTAGGTATAGGTCGTGTTATATTATCACCAAATGAGTTTACTTCAAACCTTTGGGAAAAAAACCTTGTAGTGTTCAGAGCTTTTTGGATTTCTGAATTGTGAATAAAGGTTTTGAGATCTGTAGTATATCCACTGTAGAGAGAATGAAGCAACTTGAAAAAGTCCTCATTTCTCTGAGAAAAACTTCTTTGTTCTTAAAAATTATACTCAAAGAGAAAAAATAAACTAAATTAAATATATTTGTAAATCTACAAAATTTACAATTTTAAATAAAAAAGACCTTTCTATAATTTAAAATCTTTTGTAATATACAGATTTTTTTTAAATTAAAGTAATTCAGAGCTCAAATTCAATTCTGGTTTTAGGCCATAACATTTTTATAACCTTAAGGGATATTTGGGATTCACTGTAAACATGTGGAGTTAGAGTAAGAAATTTATATTTTCATTTATTCATATTTATAATCCTTCAGAGAAAATACTGAGTATTCATTTTGAATCTGGTAGAATATAACCTTAGGACATTACAATTGCATTTCAGAATGTAAACTTGATTTGCAAAATCTTTTTTGACTGGGGATTATGGCAAAATGTATTTTATTGTCTCATTGACAAGTGCATAGATTCTGGTATATTTTATTTTGTATTTGACATGAAGCATCAATGGAATACATGTGTAGGCTTTGTGTTCATTTATCCCTTCAACAAAATCTAATATGACTATATCTCTTAATTTAAATACTTAATATATTGAAATGATTTTTAGCTCTCTTGTATAAAACTTTCTTAGAGATATTTGAAGATTTTCCTTTCCCATTCAACTATTCTTTCACGAAAAATCTATAATATACTAACAAGAAAAGCATAAGCAGAAAAAAATATTTGAAGAACCAAACACTCAAATTAGACCATAACTCTTTTTTGGCTCCTGTTCTCCCTTTACATTATTTGTAATAAAATAAAAAGTTTTCCCTGAGATATATTTCTGATGATACATAGTATTGAGGACACTGGAATAGGAATGAGACCTCCTTGGATGCCAAAGTTATACTGGCACATTGAAACAGGCCTGAAGTAAAATAGGATCACATGGCTGTAAGGAAACCTTCTTAATCCTGACAAAAACTCTGTGAGGAAGACATTGTTGCTATGGTTGTTATTTTTATTGCCCACATTTTTTAGCTATGATAAAGGTTAGAGATTAAGTGATTTTCTCAATAACACAAGGCATTTTAAAGTGTCAGACCAAGACTTAAACACAAGCCTTCTTATTCTACATTCTCTGTAATTTTAGCAAGGCTGCCAGAAGAATAACTTTGGACATGGCCTTTCAGTCTTTTATTCTTCTTGTAATGAGACTCCTTTTAAAAATGCATTAGATAATTGTATAATGTAATGAAAGTAAGTGTTGAAGTTTGAATATGTATAATTAATTGGTTTCAGTTAAGTAGAAGACTTAACTAACTGAGCACATATGTTAATGACTGTTAAGAAACAAATTTGTTGGATGTTAATCTCAAAAATTAAAAAAGGGAAGTGCTGCACCTCCTCTTAGGAGCTGTTAGTTTAGTCATATTGATTGCTGTCACTGCTAGGAGCCATTGCAAAATGCTGACCAGAGAATTAAACATTACAAACTGTAAGCCTATATTATGACTATTTTAATACTCAACTTACCCCAGATATAGCCAGTGGGAGCCCCTTCAAAATGGTTCCCTGACTTTTTGACTTGCCCTTATTATTATCTGAGAACTCACTTAGCTTCTGCAATGGCAAGATGTTGCTAACTTACTTTTTCTATGCCCCAGCTCTGGAATCATCCAAATCATTAAGGATCCAAATTCCTAATACTTGAGAATGATATTGTAAACTAAAATCTTGATGCTAGTGTACCCTTTGCTACCTGTATACCATTGCTTCTAAATTCTCTCAGCAGACAGAGTGACTAGGGAATATATGTACATCATCTATCAACTATCTATCTAATCTCTCTATCTCTAAAATATGCATACAGTACATGTCTATATATGTACATATACATTTATATATTTATTTATAGTTCATCTATATATTTAAATATCTATATTTAAAGCCATGAATTCACATACTTCTGATCCAAGATTCTAGAGTTTGTTTTAATATTTCTTATTTTTTTTATTTGTAGCTGCCTTCATCAACTATGAGAGACCTGCATCCCATTATCTTTAACGTAATTACTCATTTGCTGAAACTTATAACTGACAGCAGATTGTTTATCCATATCACAGAAAATACCAAATGTAATAACTAACTCAAGAGCAATATTTGTTCACAGTTATTTAGTTATTTGCTTATTATGTGGTATTTATTATATTTACAAGTAATGAAATACACTTTATTATTAGGCATTTATATACATTAAGTGTAATGCACAACATTTAACTGTGCTATTAGATAAAGCTTGAAATATTCATTTGCCCATGTACTCCATACCCTTAATAAGATTTACAGCATTGATACCCACACAGAAAGTTCCCTCGTGTCCTTCCCTGTCAACCCAAGCTCCTACTCATTCTTCAGACTGACTTGGTTTTCTGCTAATCAGGTTGTTATTGGCTCCCTCAGAACCATTCACTTTCAAACTTACCAGTATATCAGTACAAAGGCACCTGAGTGATTTCAAGTCAGGAGTATTTTGGGCTAATTTTGTTAGAATACATTTTAAAAATTTATTTGCTTATTATTTTCACCCATTTGCTTATCGATTCTCTGCATATTGCCTGACACAATTTGATGTAAAACTGTGAAGTGGTGGATTGTGCTCCTCTGTCTTTAAAGTCTATTTAAATCCTTTCAAAGGGAGTTGGTTATTATCTTTGCTGAATTATTTCTTCTAAAATCATTCTCTCAGCTTGCCAAATAGGACTTTTCCACTTGTATCTGTTTCTTCTTTTTTTAAAGCAAAATATCACCATCAACTTATATGCACTCTTTCTAATATACTTTTACCTGTATTTTCTTTCTTTCTTTTTTTTTTTTTACTGTTCCTACCAAACTCAATTAATGAGTTGTGTTCATTTAAGTACCAGAAGTTCTATTCTTAATCAAAGCTCTCTAATTCTATATTTCACTTTTAATGTCCTCTCTTTAAGTTGCCTGGATGATTTTAAATTATGACCTTCTTACTAATTTTATACATAATTAACAATACTATACTCAATTTTTCTAAAATCTTGAGTATTTGGCAGCTATAGGGATTATTTTCTAAGTATTTTTAAATGATATTATGGTGTTACAATTACATGACTCGTTGTGATAGATTGACTTCAAATTGGTGCCAATTCTTCACATTTCCATTAATCAAACCCTTCTTTGCAGCTCCTCACATCAAGAGATCAGGTGTCTCTTCCTACTCCTTACATCTAAGCCGGGTTTATAACTTGCTTTTACCATAGGATGTGACAGAAATGATAGTGTTCCAGTTCCCTGCTTAGATTTTAAGAGGCTTCATAAGCTTCTAAGAAGTCTACCACTGCTCTGTGAACAAACCTGGCTAACCTACTGGATAATGAGAGATATACAGCTAAGTCATCTACAATCTACCCAATCAGCAGACATGTGTATAAGGTTATCATAAGCCATCTGTCCTCCAGCCAACTGGTAAGCTAGCAGCTGGTGTATGAGTGACCCCAGCCAAAATCAACTGAGCGTGGACCACATCATCAGAACCTCCTACATGAACTGCAGATCCATGAACATAATTAATGTTTATTCTGTTAGGTCAGATTCAGGGTGATAGGTTATGCAGCAGTAGCTAGCCAATACAGAGGCCTTTCTTAAAAACATGCTTTTAGATATGTTGTTGGTATAGATTTTTGAAAGGTGATGGATAATGTGTGAAAATTAAATATATTTCCAGATACAGAAATTTGGACAATTGAAACACTTTCAGTAAATAAATAAATTTATACTTCAAAATTTAATGAAGTTGAAGGACTTTAATATCCTTCATGTCCAAAGATTAGATCACAGATACTTATGATAATACTATTAAATTTTATAGAGCGATTGCCTTTCTTAGAGGGTGGGAGGGGTGCATGCTGGTACTTGAAGCCACAAGTTGTAATTTGATGATAATTAATCTGTTTGTTTTCTGGACTGATGAAATACTTAGTTTTGGGCATTGTGAAACATATTAATTATGTCCCTTAAATTGACACTTTAATCTACTGTACTCCTACTCAAATCCAAAAATTTTCTCTCATTATGTGCCTACTAGGATATTACAGTCATAACAAAGCTGTATAACTCTGATAAATATTTCATTTGAAGAGTCAATCAAGGACTTCCCTGGTGACGCAGTGGTTGAGAGTCTGCCTGCCAGTGCGGGTTCGAGCCCTGGTCCGAAAGAATCCCACATGCCACGGAGTAACTAAGCCCATGCGCCACTACTGAGTCCTTGTGCTACAACTACTGAAGCCCACGCACCTAGAGCCCATTTTCTGCAATTGCCTTTCTTAGAGGGTGGGAGGGGTGCATGCTGGTACTTGAAGCCACAAGTTGTAATTTGATGATAATTAATCTGTTTGTTTTCTGGACTGATGAAATACTTAGTTTTGGGCATTGTGAAACATATTAATTATGTCCCTTAAATTGACACTTTAATCTACTATACTCCTACTCAAATCCAAAAATTTTCTCTCATTATGTGCCTACTATGATATTACAGTCATAACAAAACTAGAGAAAGCCCACACGCAGCAACGAAGACCCAAAGCAGCCAAATAAATTAATTAATTAAATGATAAAATAAACAAAATAAAATAAAAATAAAAATGGACAGGGGCATTGAATTAAAAAAAAAAGTGCCAATCACTTAGGTCAAGAGAAGAAAATGAAGTTAAGACCTAAAGTGGGAGACAGGGAGGGTTTGTACAATGATAAACTCTGAAAAGGAGTGATGCTCCAGGATAATTTTTAAATGCATTGCTTTTAATTTAAGCTTTGTCTTAGTTGACAGTTTATTTTAGGAAAAGTTAGATATTTCTGGAGTCATAGTCATAATCCATTTTTTAAATGATTGCTCCATGACTTAGTAAAATTGCATTAAATAATTATTCTTTTGAATTATCTTTTTTGATTTTATGAGAATTATATGTATTGTATTATAAAGATAACAAAGTTTGTTCAAATATACGCAATCCAATTCCTTATGTAAAATACATGGGAACAACTTAGATGGGTGGGATGAGGAGGGTGAGGGAGGTTCAAGAGGGAGGGGATATATGTATGCATATAGCTGATTCACTTTATTGTACAGCAGAAACTAACATAACATTGCAAAGCAATTATACTCCAATAAAAAAAAATAAAACGCACACACAAAAATAAAATACATGGGAACAAATATACCTACTCAAAGGAATTGAGTTCACACTATTTACAGATTTTTACTGAATTTGTACAAATGCAATTATGATGAGTCAAAATTATCTTAAATATATTAAGAAAGTAGAGGCAAACATACAAAAATTATGTGAATATGCACTATATTTTTCTCTTAATACAACTGAACAAGAACACCAAAGTTACATACTGAGTTAAACTAATCCACTAAAGTATTTTTAAATGAATCATGTGTATTTGATTTCAAGAAGATTTAGTATACTACAAAGTAAGCTATTTGCATATTTCATTAAAGAAGATTCAGATTTATGAACCAAATAAGACATGGTCATGATGTGATTTTGTCTAAATTTGTGATGTTTCATTAGAGCAATACATATGTGATACACTCCTATCAAACAATGATATGAAGCTTTCCCTTTTCTTTGTTTTTCTCTCTTTCCATTCATTTTTTTCCTTTCTCCCTCTCTCTCTCTCTCCTTCTTTCTCTCCTCCTTCTCTCCCTTCCTTCTTTTCTTCCTTCCTTCTTTCCTTCCTTTCATATATGTGCAATACTATTTAGAGTTCAATAAACATGCTACTTACCCTGGTTGAACTCTTCCTCATCCAGCACTTACCATATAAGTCACCCACTTAGTGAGTGCGAATAAATACCTGGAGCAATGGCAATACTAGTTTAGATAATTAAATATTCAAGCTCCGTGGAACATCTGAAATTTAAATAATCTAAGAATTGAAGGTAGTATACTTTAACATATATGATCTCCTTAAGGGAAAATTATTTATTTATTTATTTATTTATTTATTTTTGCGGTACGCGGGCCTCTCACTGTTGTGGCCTCTCCCGTTGCGGAGCACAGGCTCCGGACGCGCAGGCTCAGCGGCCATGGCTCACGGGCCCAGCCGCTCCGCGGCATGTGGGATCTTCCCGGACCGGGGCGCGAACCCGTGTCCCCTCCATCGGCAGGCGGACTCTCAACCACTGCGCCACCAGGGAAGCCCAAGGGAAAATTTTTAAAAAAAGAATAAGTTTAATTATTTTCCATCTGAATAATTTTGCAGGTGTTTTGCTGAAAAAAAAAGTCCCTAAACTGCTCATTGGCAGTAAATATGTTCCTGAAAGTAAATGTTAAATCTCTGGAGTTGTGTGATGGTTTCTCCTTTTTCCTTTCTCTTTCATTCCCATTTAATTTCTTTTTTATTTCTTATATAGAATATAGAAAATTTTCTGAAGTGGCTAACATTCATATTAGGATAGATATCAACTGTAAATATTATAAGGGCAAAATATACACTTCATCCTCTCATTACTATAATTATTTATGCATCATATTTTTGGGTCCAGAATATTATGGTCACTTTAAAGAACAAAAATTGATTAGTATCTATAGGTTTTAATTCATTAAAGACAGAGATCATCAAATATTAAAAAATAATTTGTGAATTTATGATGATGACCAACACAGAAAAAGTACATATTATAATTTCCTTTACAATATAAGAAGTATTTAAAAAGGCTTTTGATGGCTTCATCAAGAGCTATTTTTCTGCAGGTGAGAGAAAATGTTGGAAGGTACAGTGCAGTTCTTCACAAGCTATCTGTGGTGAAAAATTGTATTTATTCTTTGATTGAAATCCATTTAAGATGGATACTTTTGTAAAATGCAGTAAAATGAATTGCTAGAAAAGTGAAATAAAAGCCCAATTTTTATTAGATTAAATATATATAATATTATTCGGTCAAATTTCTCATTTCAATTTAATTTTTTTTACTCACAGGTAAGAAGGAGTTCATGGACTATCATCATTTTTTGTGGATATCTGTTGTTTTTGTCTATTGTCCCTTTCTTTTCTTTTTCTTAAAAATAATATCCAAAGTCTCATTTACTTGGGATATTGACAGCCTGCTAACTTACCCTGCTCTGATCTCAACTCAGGGAGGAGTATTGAGTCAAACTGAACAATCAAAATACCCAAAGTCCTTCAAACAATGACTGGTCCAAAGTAAGACCAAACAGATCAAGTAGGGACAGTAAAAATCATTCTTACAGAGGTTTATGGATGCTGAGAGAGAGATAATCTATATTTTCTCTGAAATCTTGAGTATTAAGGGTCATGTAATTTGGGTTTCCCAAGGCCAATGTTGCCATCAATACACCACCCATATGCCAAAGTCACTGAAACAATATAAGCATAGAGGGTGGAAAAAGAAAATATGGGTTAGTTTTTGCATTACTTTAGGTAGGCTATTTGTTGTGAAGCCAACCCCTAAATCTCAGTAGTTCTACAAAACAGAAGTTTCTTACTTGAGTCTCAGTCCAATGTAGTTTGGAGACTCTCCACCACACAGTCATTTAGGGATCTATACTTCTTCCTACATGTTACTATGCCACTTATAGAGCATCCTCTATCGCTATATTTAGTTTGCAGATTGGGAGAGAGGAGGGAGAAGAACACTGGAGATTTATTTGGGTCCCAGAAATGCTATATATCACTTCTGCCCAAATTCTCTCCAACAGAACTTAATCACATGGCACCTGCTAGCTGTAAAAGAGACTGGAAAATGATGTCTAGTGTGCACTTAGGAGGAAAAGAAAATATGATTTCTGATCACTTTTCAGGTTCTGCCTCAATGTTTAAGAATTATACAAATGAACAAGAAAAGCAACATACATTTGCAAGTAAAAAGAACAGATGTTGAGATAGTCAGATGGTGTAAAAATGAAAGGAATTGGGATATGGGGATTTTCTTCCTTATGAAAGCATATGAGTGAAAATCTTAATTCAACAAGGTAGAATGAGGAAGACATGTGCTTCACATTCTAGTCCTGAGATTCACAGTCTGCGAAAAAGCAACTTTCTTCCATGAAAGCCATGTCCTTAGAAGAGAGCCAGTTTTCAATTAAGCTGTAGTAAGGCACAGGCTTCAACAAAAAGCTCTGAGGATGCCAGCTGTTGGTTTACAAAATAATTGGGGTTTGATCTAGCACAGTGGACAACATTGGGATTGGGGCAGCAAGGGGAGGTTAGGTTGGAAGAAAAGTAGTCAAAAGCAATATGGGGATGAATACATGAGGGGACACATGCCCAGAGTGGCTTCTATCTTGTGTAGTGACCAGGGATAACAGTGAGATGAGGATGGTGCATCTAGTTTAATGATGTAAAATATCTGAATTGGCTAATGAAGAAATAATAAATTGATATAATTGATGAAATGATATCTTCTAAGATTATGTAGTTACTTAGGTAGTAAATTAGTGAGAGAAAACATACTTTCATGACTATAACAAAAACATTAATTTCAAAAGTGATAAACATACTACATATATAGCTTATCAATGAATGTTAATCCAGGTATAAAAGTTATACCAGAAGGATGGAGTAGTAGCAAGACATATATGAGGGACACAAGCAAGAATGTATCATTTTGAAAGGGTACAAAACTATGCAAAGAATTTAAACTTAACTGAGAAGCAAATGGATGAAAGTAGAGAATGGTAGTGTTAGTAGGAAGAAAAATTAGCAAAAGTGACAAAAACTATTTTGCCTAGAACATGTTAATCAAAATGGAGAATGCAGTTTCTAAGAAGAATAATGTAAATAATTTGCATTACTGACACCACGGAAGAATGCATTAGAAAAAGATAAGCATAACATTGAAGAATATAGGTTCATTATTAACTATACACAATTTGGAAGAATCAAAAAACAAAATGTGAATTAAAAGTATCTTGTTAAATTACTTGATGGCAAAATCTAACCTAAAATAGTGTGAGGCTACTTACAAATATTCATCCCACTTGCTATTTTAACACAGAGATATCAATGTTGGACTCTATGTGTGGTGCTTGTTATTACTGTGCATGTTAAAGAATACTTGGCATATGCCTGTATTAAAGTTCAAAAATCCAAAAATTTATTAATTCTTAAACATATATTCCTTAAGAATTTCAGTTAAGGGACGATGGTTTTGAATACATTTTAAAAAAATTTCTACTTGAGAATTATTTCAATATGGATCAACAACACCAAAAAGAGATAATAGAAGATTATAAATATTAAATCTAAGAATTTTTTATTACCAGAATTTTATATATCAAGTTCATCAGAAAAGCAAGATGTTTGAGGATTACAGCCCTAGGTATATAAAAATAAGTGAGCTTTTGTATATATATATATATATATATATATATATATATACACACACACACACACACACACACAAAGAAACTTTGAAATTGAGGATTAAGGGTTCTGTAAGTCTTTAGCGTAGTATTTAATTTACTTAGTCTTTCAAAAAGCAAAGAACTGGAAAAATAATAAAAATATTTGAAAATTGACATTCTAGGCATATTAAACACTAACAACCTCTTTTAGCCTGATCTCACTTTGATCCCTTCACATTTTTATTACTATTTGATTTGTAAATTGAAGCAAATATGACTTTATTATGTTTTATTGTGATAATACAAAAATTACTAATAATTAGACACATGAGGCATTTTGAATGTTTTGAGATGACAACAAGTAAATTTAATACACCTTCGGTATGTAGGCTACTTCCAGTTTATAAATTAAAAATTTTGATTAGTAGTTAATTCCCTCAGTCTTCTGTCCAAAATGGTTAAATTTTCATAAAGAAGATATACTCTCTTTTTTTTATACAACTCTTCCTCATGATGAGCTTGCATTAAGTACCTGACAGGGGCAATGCAGAGTAAATTAAACAACACACTTTATTTTACAGCTACATCAGAAACATTTTCAGAAGGTAATGTCATCCAAGAAATAAAACATAAGTGGTTATAAATGTTTTTTTAACATTTTTGAAATTTAGAAATTCATTTAAAAGTCCCTACTTACTTTAAATGTTTATAATAGTGATTTCATTCTAACTATGTTGATTCCAAGTCTAACTGGGTAATCCTGCAGCATTGGGAAGCTTGCCCATCTCCTAATGTAGGAAACATTTATTACCTGTCCTCATATTCAACCAGCCACCCGACAGTAGCCCAATACAATTAATACACCATAGAACCCCTTCTCTTCATGGTTTAGATATGCTGAAATCTCTAACCTCCTCCCCATTCTCCATTTTCACTTGTTCAGTATGTTATAGTCTTTCCTAAGAACCTAGTTGGTAAAAATGATTATAGACCTAGGAGTGAGCAGAGTAATTAAGATTTTGTTGTTTTGAATTTTGGACTGTGAGCTGTTTCCCCAGTAGTTACTAACAATAAAGAAAATTTACAAAATATCTTGCAAGTTATTTCTTTTATTCAGAAACAGAAGCTGTGTGAGTGTTTTGGGTATAGCAGTAGTGATCCAGGTAAAGAGCAATGATCCTTGAAAGGACTAAAAAACAATGTTAAAAATCAAAGAGAGAGCCAACACCTTAGGTCCTCAAAAGAAAAAAAATGAGCATCTGGAAAGGTGCTACTGTATCAAAAAGCCAGCTTATTCAAAGTTGGATTGTTACCCTTTCAATTATTAATATTTTGAATCCTATCTTTGTCTCCTACACTCCCCTAGTTTAATTGCAGAACCTGCTTTTGTCTTTAAAATTTGCAGTCATCATTTTCACTCTCTGATTAAAAATATAATAACCATGGACTGATTTTATAATAGTATAATATTAATACTGTTATGTTTATTGAGCAAGTTCTATGTGAATAAACTCTTAGGGCTTTAAACTTTAATCACAAGGTCACATACCTACTGTAACATTCTAAGACTGAAATATGTACTTGTGGTAATAACTTGAGATAGGAACATTTCTTTTTTTCTCCTTTTCCAAGAGAATACTTCTTCCTTCCTTATAGTATAAATACCTGAGTACAAACCCAGAGAACTGCAAGCTGCTAGGCTCAGTAGCAGTCAATCTTCGCAGGGAATTTCTAAACATAGTTGTACTTTCCCTCCTCTGCCTACTGCCCCATCCCTGGGCCAGCTATAAAACCTGGCTACCAGTGGAAAAAACAGCAGGGAGTTTTGAGGGACCAGAACAGTACAAAAGAGTTTTGGTGATTTCCACTTCCCCTCTACCTCTAGGGATGATATTTAGAAAAATTTGATTGAAATAGTCATATTTGTTGGTTTTATAAATAGAGTGGTCTGGTGACGGTTAACTTTTCTACAATTTGCTACATGTTGACAACTCACTGAAATAAATCCTTTCAGTAAGGCATGACCGAAAAATCTTGTAGTGTTGCCAGAAGGAACATGGGTTTTTATGCACAGTCAGGCACAGAAGATGATGAAAAGAATTCTGATAGTGCTTATTGTGGTAGAAGTGAGCTGAGTGCACAGAAACTGATTCAGGTGAGGGACTGACCGTGAACCCAAAAGAATTGCGTGACACTATTTAATGGGAGAGTTGTGGGCTTATGGAGAGATGAGACCACTTTTCTGAGGATCCACTAAACCAGAAGCCAAGAAACTTGTAAAGGACAGAGAGCTACCTGAGAATTCTGATCTATTTGTACTAAGAACAGCAAAAACCCCAGCCTACCCAGACCCCTGGTGGGCAGATACGATGTACAGACAGCCACATGGGTGTAAGTGACAGCACCAGGCTTTAAAATTGAAAAGACTGAGAAAGTAATCCCCTTCCTTCAAATTCCACTGAGATCTGTAAGTGTCCACTTAAATATTTCACCAACATTTGTGTGCAGGTGCTTAGACTTTAGAAGAGAGAAAAGGGGTGAAAGAAAGAAATTAGGAAAAATGCACCAGGGATCATGGCGAAAACACACTGCTGGGGATCTTTGTCAGTTCTCCTCAGATTGCTAGGTGGGAGGAGGACAAAACTTGGAAAGAAAGCCTTGAGTGGGTAACAGCTGAATAATTGAATACATTCATTGACTGATATTTTCTGCTAAAGAGACTAAGTTGCAGAGTTTTAGTCTCAGATAAGTGACAATGATAGATAAACTGTACCCAAAGTCATTGAGCCAGTTCATGGCAAAACTAGAATGTATACCTGGTCCCTTCTGTCTTGAAACACTTTGTTCTAAACTATCATTTAATCCTGTCTCTCCCCATATCCCCAAATATCCAAGTACCTAATGACAACTCCCTTCCTTGTGCAACCTGGACTTGATGTTCCCACCCTGATCAAGTTCAGTCAGTGAGTTTCACTTCCTTTTCATTATCCATGTCTGGCAAAACATTGAACTTGGATTGATTCACCTGTCATATACAATGGTTGCTGGGAGCTGGTGAGGGGAAATATCACAAATTTTCAGACCAGTACAAGGAAACTATATTCTTGTCTAAGTAAAACTAGGCTTTCAAATCTTTCTTTAAATTTTACTTTGTATCCTTGGGAAATTATTTATCATACATTGTAAATTGCTTTGTTTACACTTTCTATGCTCAAATTTCCCACATCTGCTTGCACTTGGGAAATATGCCCCTTCTCTTGTTAAAGACTAATCTCTCAATTTCTATTTTAACACTTTCTTACCTCGTTAGGGACTTATTCCATGGTTATCAAATATCCCTCCTATATCTTCTAATTCTCTTTCTCTATTGATTTTTTTTCATTAGAATTTGAAATGTTTAAGTCTCTCCTAGCAAAGTACCAACCACATCTTCTTACCTGAAATACTATCTCCTCTTGACTTCCTAAACTCTAACAGATCATCTACCAACTTTCTGCCTACTCATGTACAATTTTTAGATAATCTCAAAGTTTTTAATGCATGTTTGCAAAGTGGATGCATCAGAATTACCTAATCTGGTATGAGAAAATACAGGTTCTGAAGCCCCACACAGTATTTACTGGATACCAGGGTATGGGTATTTATTCTTTAAAACTCCTCAGGTTTCTGCTGCACTGCCAGGTTTATGAGCATAGTTAAAATGTTTTTCTTCCTTTGTCTATCACTTCTATGTTGGTATTCTTTATGATTCTGTTCTGAGCCCCTGATTTAATTTTCTCTATGGACCATTTCACACGTTCCTTTGTCATCAATTCTGATTGAAAAGTGAAATCTCACTTTTCTATAATTACAGCCTGGTTATATCAATTACTGCTTTTGTGACTTGGGCATGTCCCTTATGTGTGCGCTTCAGTTTCCATTGCTCTAAATAAGGATAATGATAATAAAAAAAAATTCTACATAGAATTTTCTGGAAGGATTATAATCATTGTAAAGCCCTTAGAGGAGTGCTCAGCATATAGTAAAAATAGATGGAAGATCGACAGATAGACACATAGATTATAGACAGATAGATAGATAGATAGATAGATAAGTAAGCACTTAGCTGAGCTTAGCTCGAATTGCTGACCAGAAAATCATGAACAGATAAACCGCTTATTGTTTAAGGACATTACATTTTGGGGTGATTTGCTACACAGAAATAGATAACATACAGAAGTCCATTTTTAGCTTTTTTTTTTAACGAATATGTTATATGACCAAAAGTTTTGTGGTTTTTAACCCACAGGATAATACCATACTTTAACATAAAACAAATTGACCTCCACAGTCTAGAGGGGATATTAAATTACGTTACTGATTTGTTGACAGATCAAAGATACCAAGCTACTTCTTTAGCACAATTTGTTTCCCATACTACTCTTTGTAGAATTATTTTAATATCCCATAATATTTCCCCATTTGTATTAGCCTTCCACATCATTCTCCACCTAACAGAATTCTACTGTCCTTATGAAATCCAGTTCAAAGTCCATCTCCTTTGAGAACATTTTCCTTCAAGACACAGAAATATTTTTTCTGTGATCTGTTATAACAAGGATAATTGTCAGTAGAATCTATCCTGAGGCTTACTTTTCCAGAATCTTCCAAAAAGTATTTGCCTTAAGAACTCTCTCTGGTGCCTTTGCCCCAAGCTCAGGCTATGACCCAATACTTTCAGAGCAGCGTAGGAAAGATTTCTGATCATCTCACATGAGAAAAAGAAATTGTGGAGCTGAGAGAAAAAAAATTATGATTACTGATTTATTTTGCTCTAGTACGTTGGTGAGATTCTAAAGTTTTTTAATCCTCTAAAGTAAGTAGACTATACCACAGCACCTGTAATTATAGATAATAGTTGATTGGTGAAATTATTTTTTAAAAATACCTTAAAACCCTCTTAAAATACAAAAAAATGGCAAAAGTATTCTGATTTAAATGAATCTAGTAATAATAATAATAATAATAAAACTTCAGAGCCTTATTACTAGGAAAAGAGGCAACATGGAAATCTTCAGATTTTTCTAGACTTAACATAAAACTACATAAAAGCTTATGTTTACAGTCCCTTAATACAGAGGATCCTGACTTATAATGGTTGAATTTCACAATTTTTCAACTTTATTATGGTGTGTAAGCAATATGCACTCAGTAAAAACCATACTTTGAATTTTGAATTTCAGATTTTGATATTTTCCCCAGGCTAGTGACATGTGGTGAGATACTCTCTGGTGATGCATGATGCCACAGCTCCCAGTCAGCCACACAATCGTGAGAATCAACAACCCATACACTCTGCAACCACTTTGTACCCACACAACCATTCTCTTATTCACTTTCAGTACAGTATTCAATAAGTTTCATGAGTCAACAATTCATTATAAAATATGTTTTGTATTAGATGATTTTACCCAACTGTAGACGAATGCCAAGTGTCTGAGCACGTTTAAGGTAGGCTAGGCTGAGCTATGATGTTTGGTAGGTTAGGTGTATTAAATGCATTTTCAACTTAGTATATTTTCAACTTATGATGGGTTTATCAGCATGTAACCCCATCATAAGTCAAGAAAGATCTATATATCAGAAGTAAATATTTGTCAGTGATTGTTTGGATAGCATGAACATTGAAGCATATTAGTTTCATTTTGCATGGTTAAATGTTTCAATTGATATTTGGTAGATAAGTTTTCTTAAGGTTGGATAATTAAGTTATCCATTAACACAGACCTCACTGTAAAGCCAAAGTTTTAATATTTGAACCAGTTCAGTACCTTTGAAGGCATTTTTCTTCCTAATAATGCCACTAAGGCAATATCTCACTTTTCTGACTGTGTACATTTCAAATAAAATAAAATAGGAAATGTATCAGTTAGAAAAATCATTTTCTTAGTAGAAACAAGATTTATTAAGAAGTATAGGCAATATTCAATGTTATTCTTCTTATCAGTTGAAAACTTTGCAGTATTATAAATAACAAAAATGTTATTAATTTTAGATAGATTCTTGACTTGGTGATGTTGCTTTGGTGATTTTTTTAAATAGAGAATTTGAAGTACCTTTTAGTGAAAGAATTAACAATGGTCATGTAAAGAAGAAAGTCACTAAATGACATAAACCAAGCTACTTAATGCTGCTTTTATTATTGCCTAGAGCTCTGAATTCTATAAATTATGGAAATTAGACCTAGTATTAATGATACATTTTTAGTTCCCTCTTGTACATTTTATAGAATTACAGATTGGAATGAGCATTGGCTGTGCCATTCATATAAATGAGCTAAAAACACCACATAAAAACTGGTTATCTGCTTTGCATTTATCTTTTTAATACGGAAACTTCTTTTTTTGCAGAGATTTTAATAAGTACTTCCTCCTTTGCCATCTCTTCCAGCCTTTAATTGCACAAATTTAATATGTTTGCACATTAACTACGTCTGCTGAGTATCGTATCAGTGATTTATTTAGCTACCATCTAGAATTTATTTCTTCATTGGTGTTTTGTAAGTGATTGAATACATTATCAAGAAACTATATATATTTTGATATTTTAACAGCCTCACTTCAGGTAAGGTCTATGTTCTAAAATTGAATAAAATGTTTTTCTTCTGGATAGAGACCTCTTTCTTTTAAATTTTAACCCTAAGTATCTAACTTTGACAAAACACTGTATAGTCTTTGTAATTTGAACGGAAAAATTTATAATTTTATACTTTTGGTCACACTGAACAAGACACCCTGTACTTGCATTTGGCAGTAATAAAATGGTATTCCTCAGAAAATTTAATTAAGAAGTTGAGGTTATAAAGTACTTAATGGCATTTCTCATCAAAATATTTCAAATTACTTTTTAAACATTAACTCATTAATTCTCATAGTGCTCATGGGAGGTACTCAGGAGAACACTTCTTCATTTGAGCTCTACTCATTGTCATTTGTAAAACTCCTTTCTTATATCATAAAATAAATATTTGTCATTGTGTGATTATACAATTGATTAATTTATATTCTCATATTATTTTTCCTGGTATATTCAAGGAGATGCCATGTTAAATTGAAGAAGGAACATTGGAATAGAAATAAAATAAATTTGTGACATTTCTCCTCTCTAGGTTGAGACCTTGTACTAATTATGGGCTTTCACTAACTGTGTTTTACTGTGCTTTGAAGGAATATGAAAGGTAATGAATTAGGCGTTTAGAAAGATGAGGAAATGCCTGGGTCCTGAGAGATAACTGGATGGGGCTGAAATTGCGTTGATTCTAAAGCCAAGAAGATCCATGTTCAAATATATTTCTTGTATACTTTACCAGTAGAGCTCTTATTAGATTAAAACACTGAGAAAGCAACTATACCCTTAGTAACAGTTTGGATGTTTATAATTTAATATGACTTTTTAAAATATAATTATTCAGTTTTATGATAACCACATTCATGGAGTAGGGTAGGATGGATTAATAAATGTTTACTTAATAAAAGACTGAAATCAATAATAACTAATTGGAAAGTTCAAGTAAAATGCAGTCTCATTTTGAAGCTGGAGGGACAGTTTGTTGGGGAGTAAGAAACTGAGAAAGTATAGGGTAAGAAAAGGAAATCAAAAGGATTGAAGGTATCAAAATCCTTTTGCTTTATGCAACATTTTATCTGGACCCAGTAAAGGTTAGCAAGCTATTAAAATCCATACCATGTATTGTCAACTCTTAAATTAAATCAGTTTAGAATGCTACAAACCTTAAACTTTCACATTCCAATAAGTCTATACACCAGGTAGCTTCACTCCAGCACCTTTAGTATTGTCTATAGTTTTGCTGGCCAATCTTCATCCTTTCCTCTCAGAGATGAGGATAAGACAACCTAATAATATTATAGTAAACATTATTAAGTGCCTAATAAATATAAGAAGGTATGATGAACACTTTGCTCTTCTTTGGTAATACTACTATTATTACTCACCATGTATGTAAACAAAAGAAATCTTAGAATGGTTAAGCAATTTGTTCAAGATCATATCACCGGAGAGTGCTAGATCCAGGATTTGAAGGTTTGTCCAATTCCAGATCCCACTTCTCCAGTGATTCTCCAGCTGGGTTCCATGAACCCAGCAGAAGCATCAGTAAACATATCGTTGGTAATTTTCTAGGTTCCTTATGAAATTTTAAAATTTTGTGGGTCTCTTCAATAATTATATAAATGCATACATAAATTTTGTATTGTCTAGTTAAACACTTAAAAAGAGAAAGCTACCATTTCACGTCAATATGTGTTTCCCTTTATATTTAATATCTTACTGGTGCCAAGTGCTACTTTCATTGTCAGGAACTATAGTGGAAGGGGTAAAAAGAAGTGAACTTAGTCCACAAGTGTACATCTAAATATATGAGCACAATTGCACATTGTGAAATAATGAAATTAAAGAACAATTGAGGCAGAATTAAAAATGGTATTATAACATGCCAAACTGAGAAGAATTTGTTTGCTGCAGTCAATATCACACTCAGTTTGAGAGGTGTAAAACCTCATCTATCACATTATATTAATATTGATGATGTGCATATGGTTGCTTTTAATTTAATTTATATATACCATATATTATAATAATATAACATAGTGTGTGTGTATATATATATATATATATATATATATGAAATGGTTGAATGAGAGCTGAAATATAAGAGGCATTAACTTAGTTTTATTATTAAAACAATTAATCAACAATGGGTTTTAGAAATGTTTTTTCTTAGAAAATTATCCAATTATCACTCAAAGTTTAGAAGCATTCCTATCTGTAAAGTCAAGCTTTGGATACATCTTTCATTCTTCTTCTTATGCTTTATTAGTGTTATTTTTCTTTTGTTCAGGCATAAGTCACCTGCAGAGCTGCTAGTTAACTTGTTTAAATTTTAACCCAATAGCTAATGTGAGGTAAAAATATACAAGTGCAGCAAAAAGTTAAGAATCCAATAGATAACAAAGGGAACAATGACACTGAGAGTATGTTATTAGTATCTTTTGGTTGATATACCCTTCTAGAGTAAGGCCTCTGGCAATGGTTTTAAATAGATAAAACAAAAGTTGTTGAATGTGTACAGCTTTTTATATTTGCCTTCAAGGAATTCAACTTAAACATAGTTGTTTCTACTGAAAATGCATACATTCAAGAAAGTCAATATAATAAGAGAAATAGGTTCTCTCATATTCCATATATGTGATTCAGAACGTGTTTTTCAGAGCATGCTCTATACTCATTGTTTCATATTATTACATGCACTTCTCCTCCTCACCAATCAACCTAACTTTTCCCTTAACACTCTAGTAACACAGCACTCACTAATACATTCAAAACTTCATTCTTAATATGCTCTTTTCTGCACTTATCTTATTTACTTCTCTGTATCATTTCTCTCACTTGACCACACCTACTGGCACTTTCTGGGCAGTAAGTATTCTTCAAACATCTGTAGAGGGCCATCTGTTCTTAGTTTCATTCAGGGATCTACCATCCTTTACACAGCCCTTGAATATTGATATTCCCCCCAAGATCTTGTTATTATCACTTTCCATAAAATTTATAGTAAACCTCATCTATAAACAGTGTTCCTAATACTACCATATTTTAATATTATTACCCCTGTCTACTTAACACCTGGGCACTTGCATTTGGCTGTCCAGAGACACCTAAAACTCAACAAATATAAAAATGAATTTGATCTCTTTCTCATAGTCTCCACTCCTTTATTTGTATGTTTTATGTTGTAAATGGGTGGACTCTCATTCATTTATCAATCCAAAATCATGACAGTAATGATAGTTCCTAGTACTCTGTATCTCTAAGAAAACATTTTTTTATATAATGGGTATATAGTGTCTAATTTTGGATAAATTTTCATTTCCTGAGTGATTAATTATGCTCAGCAACTTATATGCATTTTGGTGTTTTGAATATGCTGTTTGTGAAGTCCTTGGTCAAGTAATATCCCAATTTTTAAACATTCATTTTCTCCATTTTTCGTTCTGCAGAAAAGCAACCTTTCTGCAATTCACATTGGATAATGTCACTTGTGACAATGTTTCCTGATTTATCTTAGGATAAAGTCTAAACTTTCAAATGTTGCTTCTCAGGCATGACATAAACTGGCACTTGCTTTACTCTCTAAGTGCATCTCACATTCTGCCCTACTTACACTTAACTCCACATCATATTGAACTTTCTTCAATTAACTGAATTCTCTATGAATCCCTGAATCCTCTGAGTAATAACTTCTACATATAAAGAATTGACTGGTCAGACACAAATTTTATACACCTACTCCAGTTTGGCAGCTACATTTTTCTTCCAGGGGCATAGCCTGAGTCTTACCTTGGCTAAGCTACCCCATCTGGCTAAAGTTTCCCTGGCTAGCATGCCCCCGCATGTCCCACATACTGCATGGAGTCACTTCTCTGCTACTTGAATAAAAAGCACATCACAAAGTGGGATATGGTGGATACTGCAATGAGTCACTCATATATTCCCTCCAAAGACAGGAAACTTGTTTCTTTAGCTGCTGGAAATGTTGCCTGCTGAAAACACAGCTGAAATTTTCTAGGTATTATCCTCAGCAGAAGGCTCCTGTAACGTCATACGTTTGCCCTGGACAGACAAAATTCTGACCCTTTTGCCTGGCTTGAGGAGGAAGGGCTCTGTAGCTGAACTCAGCATTCTGTTGTAACTGCCTCACTGTTCTTCCTCCTTCATAGAGGCTGTTCGAGAGAGCACAACCCACTAAACTCCCTGCATTCAAATTTTTATCTCTATTTCATGAGGAATCTTACCTATATTCCTGAGCAGTCTGTGAGGCTGGGATGAGACAATGTGGAAATGCCTGGGAGTTCACTCCCTTTTAGGGTTAACTTTAGAAATGGGAAATAACGGACAAGAAAAAGCTGAGCAGATGAAATGCTCTTCTTTCATCCGTATATACATTGCCCCACCATCTGGTGTTTCCTCGTGAACCTTAAACATAATAAAGGTCTTCTTCACAGCTCACGTAGCCATCTTTCATTACCTTGTAGCACACATTGCTCCTATCTCTTCTTATCCCACATTTTCTTCCTTCTCATCTTCAACTCTCTAGGTTTGCACATCCAAAATAAATAATCCTAGTAATCAGGACTTAAATGCTCTGCTTTATAAAGGGCCTGCATTAAGACAAAGACTCTCTTAGAGTACAAGTAGAAAATAACCTTAATTTTTTCCTTCCACAAAATTCTGATATTATTGCTGCTTTTATGTAAAATCTGGGACTGGCCTTAAATCTGTTCAATTTCCTTTAGATAATTAAAAGCCCTCTGTCAATGTCAGTGACAAGATACATTTTCAAGGATTCTCATTCTCAACACGGGTTCAAGCCCTGGTCTGGGAAGATCCCGCGTGCTGCAGAGCAGCTAAACCCGTGCGCCACAACTACTGAGCCTGTGCTCTAAGGCCCGCGAGCCACGACTACTGAGCCCACGTGCCACAACTACTGAAGCCTGCGCGCCTAGAGCCTGTGCTCTGCAACAAGAGAAGCCACCGCAATGAGAAGCCTGTGCACCGCAACAAAGAGTAGCCCCCGCTCGCTGCAACTAGAGAAAAGCTCGCATACAGCAACGAAGACCCAACACAGCCAAAAATAAAATATATAAATTTATTTAAAAAAAACTTTAAGTGACAAATATTAAAATCTATGCTGAAGATTAATATAGAGCCAATCAAAATTATTTTATTATCATTTACACAATGATTTCTCTCCTTTCCTTTGGCTATGTGATAAATTTTTAGTTCTATAGTATGTTATATTCTGAGCTGTGTGTATTCTTAAATAACTATCAACAAAAAGTTAAATTGACTCTTTGGATCTGATTTATAAAATGGATTAGTAAATGTAGCCTATGGATTGTGTAAGCTTTTTTTTGACTGGAAATTCACTTGGCTTCAGAATAATACAGCAAACCACAATTTCAGGTAGACTCCAGAGAAGTAGTACTTCTGGGAATGAGTGTAGTGTTCTAAATGTTCTGGAGGCTTGCTATAGTGTTTTTCCTGCTTTCCCTCACTTCTTTTCTTCTTCATATGCCTGAAGAAAACCTCGGGCAATAGATACTGCAATAAATTGTTATGAGTGTTATATTAGGAAAGAAAAGGAGCTCTGAGGCACAGAACAGGGATATATTGTCTATTCTGTGAGGTCAGGAAAGTCCTTCCTGAGGAAGTTTTGAAGGGATAGAACGAATACTAATTACATGGGACAGGTTTTCCAGGCAGAGACAATAGCATATTTAAAGGCTCCAGGAAGAAAATAAAGAATCCATTTACCTTTCTATCTAGCTGTTTGTCTGTCTGTCTGTGTGTACGTCCTTCACTGCTTTCACTGAAGTTACAATGGTGATTATACCCACAGATTAAAGCCACGTGCTAGACAACCAATGCAGACTCTGCAAGGAGATGCCCTGAAACCTGTGCTGTGTCTCTTAGCCCACCTTACTCTAAAAGGCTTTTGTTGAAAGAAGCTGAGATATTTACTTGGAAGATATTATTGGAATGCTATAGGATATACTGTCCTCTCCCAATGGAAAGAGATGTTTGCTTCCCTTTCACCTCAAGTTAAAAGCGTCAGATTTGAAAGGGACTGCTTGGAGACTAGGGCATGCATATCTGAAACTTACAAGACAGGTTTCTGAATAAAAAGGAGAAAGGTTGGGGCCATTGGCTTGAAATGGCAGAGTAGTAAAAAACTCCAGGTTAACTGCACTTTTACTTCTGACAGCAGTAGAAAAATACAGAAAGGATTGATGACAATTTATCTGGTTCAAATATGGGTCATAGTGTAGGGATAATGGGATCTATCTTTAAAAAGTATGCTAATTGAAAGAAGCAAAACACAAAATCTATGTACTGTATGATTCCATTTATATAAAATTCTAAAAATATATGTTATAGTAACAGAAAGCAGATTAGTGGTTGCCCCAAATTAGAGAGGTTTGAGTGCAAATGGGCATGGGAAACATTTTCTAGGTGAAGGAAATTTCTACATATTAATTGTGGTTACATAACTGCTGAAAATTACCCAAATTTATTAATCTGTACTCTTAAAAGTAGTGAATTCATTTTATGTAAATAATACTTTAAGAAAGTTAGAGGGAAACTAAAGAAAAAATGGACATATTATAGCAAAACTACTTTCTTTCCAGCACATCTACATTGAAAGAGGTGTTAAAAAAATTCTTCAGGCTACTGGCAGTAATTACCAGATGAAAGCTCAAATCTCCAAAAAAAGGAAAAAGTCAGAAAGCATAAATATTTACATATATATTAAAGTTTATTCATTATAGTCATAATTTAATACAAAATTAATGAAGTATTCTGCAGAATATGTGGAAGTATAATATGACAAGAAAAGCAGGCGGATTCTTAACCACTGTGCCACCAGGGAAGCCCCACTTAAAGTTTTAAGATCAATGATAGTAAAGTAAATTGTAAATAGTAAATGTACATTAAAATTTTAAAGTTACAAGCCAGATCAACTCTCTATCAGACCTTGGTTTTAAATTCTTCAGTAATGTAACCAGATCCCATGGTTTCTAAAAATGCCATGATAATGCTATAACTCTGACACAACTTTACTAATTTGACTTTTAGAAAGAATAAATCAAAGACATAACTTTATGATATAGCAAATAAGCACATACCCTTAAGACAGCGAGCCTAAAATACTAGAGAAGAATTTCTCCAGGAAGTTTGAAAGTCTTAATAGATAATGAAATATGTAGTAATTATGTATTTTTAACTTTATTTATTACATTACATATACTTACATATATTTTATTCATAACTAACTTATAAACAAAATTCAAAGTATATTTGATAAAAAGTCTTGATCTGGGTTTCAGTACTTTTTTTCACTGGCCTAAATTAATAATGTCAATGATAATAACAACTGATATTTATCCAATACTTATTATGTGCCAGATACATCGGTAAGCATTCTCTTATTACATTTACAAAGCATGTTATTCCCATTTTACTTATGAGATAAATTAAGATTAAATCTGTTAGATTCTTTGAAGTCCACACAGATGTTAAATGAAACAGGGAGCATTTGATTTGATCCTGACACTGATAACCTTAACCACAATGATCTATGGTTTGTCATAGAACACAGTGTCTTTTCCAGATAGCCTATCTTGTTATTTTTCACACATAAAAGGTACAAAATTAGCTTCCATTCAATAAATATTGGAATCTAAAGTAATTAAATATTTAGATATAAAAAAGTTTTATCAAAATAAAGGGACTTTGGATACTATAAATATGAAAAGGGAGAGTCACAGTGCAATAACTCCTATCCAAACTTTCTCCAAAGAGACTTGTAGCTTTAGCAAATGGAATTTCTGTATTCCACTTCCATTGACATGTGTATTTGTAAATTACAGTAGGTTGTTTCTTGCCACACTGGCAGAAATACACATTCATTAAGTTGTCTGCATGGTATTTCTAAATATTTTATTAAATATTACATTCACTCAATATTCCCCCACTCATGTTCTCTAGTCAATCTTTTAATTTTTTTCTTTCATAAATATATTAACAAAAGAATATATACATTCATTACACTGATAATGAGTGTAATTTGTCATTTCACATTCATGTTTTGGCATTCTGATATTGTATATCAATTTATTGACTTATGTTTACATGAAATGTGTTTTAATCTCATAAACCCAAGGGCCATATCACGGACGGTAATAAAAATATAGATGATGTGAGGTCATTTGACACACCTTACCCCAGTAATGATATGCTGGTGGCATCACCATTGGCAGCATATAACAATTTTTTAGTTGGTAAATTCCTTTGGTCTTAGAAATTTCTATTTAAACATAATAAATCATGTCATAATGTTTTCATAAGGAAAATATTTGACTTTCTTTTCACCCAAAAACTCAGACATACCAAGGGGGAAAGACATGAATATCAGTCTTAGTAAGAATATATCAAGGAAATAACAATAAAGTGAAAGATGCTATAGTTCAACAATGATTGATGAATTTTAAGATTATGTGGACAACTTGACAAAAGTAATTGGATAGTGGAGGAAGTTACTGGAAAATGCAAGTACGACAAAATATCATATTTCACTAAACAATTTAGAAGACCATATTTCACAATTAGAAACTATGAGGCATTAGGCAAATCAGAAATACAATAATAAAATAGTTTTGCTTGTATCACATATTTTTGAATTAGAGATACTAGTGAAGTCATTAGCAACTACATTATCGGTGTAATTATTTCCAGCTTAAAAACCTCTAAAATAGTGAATCTTGGTTTACTTCTTTTACTCACTCTCCTTACGAACTCTTATTATTCCTCAAATTCTAAAGCTCTAATAATTCAATAAACTCTAATAACTAACTGTCTACTGAGTAAACATTTTATATTGATGTGGTATAAGAAATGGAACTAAAGTTATTTTTAATATATATGTTCTCACTTTTAAAAAAATTAGTAAGATTCTTATTTTAGTAATTTTCTTTAATATTTTCTTTGAAGGTCACTTTATTACTAGATCTTTTTCTTTATTCTTGAGATATTATCTACCCAATCTATCTATATATCTATACACTTATCTGTGAATTATTACGAAAGATAACTCATCTCATTATTCTATCTAGAGCACACAATAAATCTTCTTTGGAATTTATTATTTTTGCACAAAATTCTTTTTGTCCATTAATTTGGACCTTTCTAAATAAACATGTATGGAACTCTAAATATTTAACACTAAACCAGGCTCTGAAACATAAAAATGAATAAAATGTTCTGAATTTTAATGAGCTTATGATCTTGGGTGGGAGGGTCAAGGTAAAGAAAATTAGCCATTATGTGATGTTGATTTAAGGAAGATGTTTTGCCAGTGTAGACAGGATTGTATTTAGATTTGGAGGAGGCTTCTGGAAGAGTCTTTTCAGAGTTAGTGATATCAGTTAGGAGCCTAGGGGATGAGATGATAGTTAAGGAAGGATAGGCATAGAATATGTAGTAGAGAGAACATAGCACATCTGAGAGTGATTCAAACTTAAATCCACAAGGCTGGAAAGTATCAAAACACTGACAATCTGTATGCCATGCTAAAGAGTTTGGATCGTTCACTGAAACAAAGGTGATTCTTAAAGGGATAATACTTCTGAAAATGGTCAGAATACAAATTACCATTTTTCTACAGATTTTACAAGGTATTCACTACCAAACTGACAAAGTAAATAAAACTTCAAGCATGTTTCCTAATGAAGAAAATCCATCTATTTTAAACAACTTTGGAATTATCTTGTTTAAAAACTAATATTTATATTTGATGTAATCTTTAGAAAGCATCCCTTTTATTTTTTAGAGTACATTCCACACAAATATATGCAATAATTTTTGGAGTATTAATTTATAAGGAAAAGATAAATTCAAGTAATTTGAAAGCTTTCTAAGATCAATGTGTTCTCTACATGGATAAATAATTCTATAATGATTTACACATTAGGTTAAGAAACACTTAACTGTCACTAAGATGACAAATCTCCAAAATACTATGGTTCTTACTTAGTTTTTATAATAAACCTAGATAAACCTATAATAAAACAATGTTTATAATAAAATTACTAAGTGTACCCCATGATTGTGTGATTTATTAATAATTATTTCTATTGATATTAAAAATATAAGGGTTTAATTACAGGCTTGGTTTGAGTGAGATGAGCCTAAAGGTACAAGATAGACAGGAATAATGTATATATTCAATATTTAAATCAAGAGTAATAATCAGTAAAAGTCCTTAAATAGTGGCCTGCAGATACGTTTTGCTGGTAGAAAGATTCTTGCTTATTAATACTGACATTTTATAGAAGACATTAATCGCTAAAAAAGTAAGAAAAATAAAAGGTTTGAATGATTCTGACTACTGTTATAGGAAAGATTTTATGTATTTTCCCTTATTTAACACATTTTAAATAAAATGATGACTAAGATAATTCTCAAGATTCACACTAGAAGTGGATGTTGATATTCCAAAAGACCACTAGCATGTCTATAAGATAAACATGCTTCTTGTGTTTGTATAGTGATAAGAAAGGTACCGCAGAGTAGTGGACTACACAGACTCAGTGATACCCATTCCCAGTACCAAAATATGTATTAGTCAAGGTTCTCCAGAGAAACAGAAGCAATATATATGGATATATACAGGTGTACCTCAGACATCACAGGTTCGGTTCCAGACCACCTCATTAAAGCCAATCACACGGTATTGTTGGTTTCCCAGTGCATATAAAAATTATGTTTATACTATACAGTAGTCTATTAAGTGTACAGTAGCATTATGTCTGAAAAAACAATGTATACACCTTAATTTAAAAATACTTTATTGCTAAAAATAATAACCATCATCTGAGCGTTCAGTGAGCATTATTCTTTTTGCTGGTGGAGGGTCTTGCTTTAATGTTGATGGCTGCTGACTGATCAGGGTGGTGGTTGCTGAACATCGGGGTGGATGTGGTAATTTCTTAAAATAAGATGAAAATAAAGTTTGCTGCATTGATTGACTCTTCCTTTCAAGAAAGATTTCTCTGTGGTATGCCATGCTGTTTGATAGCATTTTACCCATGGCAGAAGTCCTTTCAAAAGTGGAGTATGGGGCTTCCCTGGTGGCGCAGTGGTTGAGAATCCGCCTGCCGATGCAGGGGACAAGGGTTCGTGCCCCGGTCCGGGAAGATCCCATATGCCGCGGAGCGGCTGGGCCCGTGAGCCATGGCCACTGAGCCTGCGCGTCCGGAGCCTGCGCTCCGCAACGGGAGAGGCCACAACAGTGAGAGGCCCTTGTACCGCCAAAAAAAAAAAAAAAAATGGAGTATGTCCTCTCAGATTCTGCCACTGCTTTATTGACTAAGTATTTGTAACATTCTAAATCCTTTGTTGTTCTTTCAACAACCTTTACAGCATCTTCACCAGGAGTGGATTCCATCTCAAGAACCCACTTTCTTCGTTCCTCTATCAGAAGCAACTCCTTACCCATTCAAGTATTATCATAAGATTGCAGCAATTCAGTCACATCTTCAGGATCCACTTCGAAGTATAGTTCTCTTGCTATTTACAACACACCTGCAGTTACTTCCTCCACTGAATTCCTGAACCACTCAAAGTCATCCATGAGGGTTGGAATCAACTTCTTCCAAACTCCTGTTAATGTTGATATTTGGATCTCTTCCCATGAATTACAAATGTTCTTCCTGTCATCTACAACAGTGAATCTTTTCCAGCAGGTTTTCAATTTACTTGATCCATCTGAGAAATCACACACTATCTATGGCAGCTATAGCCTTATGAAATATATTTCTTAAATAATAAGACTTGAAATTACTCCTTGATCCATGGGCTGCAGAATTAATACTGTGTTAGCAGGCATGAAAACATTAATCTCTTGTACATCTCCATCAGAGCTCTTGGGTGACCAGGTGCACTGTCAAAGAGCAGTAATATTTTTTTAAAAAATCTTTTTTTCTCAGCAGTAGATCTCAACAGTGGGCTTAAAAATTTCAGTAAACCATGTTGTAAACAGATGTGCTGTCATCCAGACTTTGTTCTTCCATTTATAGTGCACTGACAGAGTTAATTTAGCATAATTCTTGAGGGCCCTAGGATTTTTACAATGGTAAATGAGCATTGGCTTTAACTTAAAATCATGAGCTGCCATAGCCCCTAAGAAGAAAGTCAGCCTGTCCTTTTTGAAGCTAGGTATTGACTTCTCCCGTCTAGCTATGAAAGTCCTACATGGCATCTTCTTCCAATAGAAGGCTGTTTCATCTACATTGAAAATCTGCTGTTTCATGTAACTGCCTTCATTTATTATCTTAGCTAGATCTTCTGAATAACTTGCTGCAGCTTCTATATAAGCACTTGCTGCTTCACCTTGGACTTCAATGTTATGGAGATGGCTTCTTTCTTCAAAACTCAAGAATCAATCTCTGTTGGCTTCACATTTTTTTCCTGCAGCTTCCTCACTTCTTTTAGCTTTCCTGGAATTGAAGAGTTAGGACCTTGCTCTGGATTAGGCTTTGGCTTAAGGGAATGTTGTGGCTTATTTGATCTATCCAGAACACTCAGACTTTCTCCCATATCAGCAATAAGGCTGTTTCACTTTCTTATCACTTGAGTGTTCACTGGAGCAGCATTTCTAATTTCCTTCAAGAACTTTTCCTTTCCATTAACAATTTGGCTGTTTGGTACAAAAGGTCTAGCTGAGGCCAATCTCTACTTCAGGCTTGCCTTCTTCTCTAAGCTCAATCATTTCTGGGTTTTGAATTAAAGCAAGAGATGTGCAACTTGCTTTCACTTGAACACTTAGAGGCCACTGTAAAGTTATTAATTGGCCTAATTTCAGTATTGCTGTAACTCAGGGAATAGGGAGGCTTCAGGAGAGGAAGACTGATGGAAAACAGCTGGTGGGTGGAGCAGTCAGAACACACACATTTATCAATTAAGTTTCCTGTTTTATATGGGCACAGTTCATGGTGCCCCAAAACAATTACAATAGTAACAACGAAGACTGTTGATCATAGATCACCATAACAAATAAAATAATAATGAAAAAGTTTGAAATATTTTGAAAATTGCCAAATGTGACACAGAGACATGAAGTTATCAAATGCTCTCAGGAAAATAGTGCAGATGTAGATACAGAGTTGCCATACACCTTCAATCTCTAAAAAACCACAGTATCTGTGAAACACAGTAAAACGAGGTATGCCTGTATGTATGTTTATGTGTATGTGTTTATGTGTGTGTATTGGATAGATGTATGTATACATAAAATATCCCGGTCCGGGAAGATCCCATATGCCGCGGAGCGGCTGGGCCCGTGAGCCATGGCCACTGAGCCTGCGCGTCCGGAGCCTGCGCTCCGCAACGGGAGAGGCCACAACAGTGAGAGGCCCTTGTACCGCCAAAAAAAAAAAAAAAAATGGAGTATGTCCTCTCAGATTCTGCCACTGCTTTATTGACTAAGTATTTGTAACATTCTAAATCCTTTGTTGTTCTTTCAACAACCTTTACAGCATCTTCACCAGGAGTGGATTCCATCTCAAGAACCCACTTTCTTCGTTCCTCTATCAGAAGCAACTCCTTACCCATTCAAGTATTATCATAAGATTGCAGCAATTCAGTCACATCTTCAGGATCCACTTCGAAGTATAGTTCTCTTGCTATTTACAACACACCTGCAGTTACTTCCTCCACTGAATTCCTGAACCACTCAAAGTCATCCATGAGGGTTGGAATCAACTTCTTCCAAACTCCTGTTAATGTTGATATTTGGATCTCTTCCCATGAATTACAAATGTTCTTCCTGTCATCTACAACAGTGAATCTTTTCCAGCAGGTTTTCAATTTACTTGATCCATCTGAGAAATCACACACTATCTATGGCAGCTATAGCCTTATGAAATATATTTCTTAAATAATAAGACTTGAAATTACTCCTTGATCCATGGGCTGCAGAATTAATACTGTGTTAGCAGGCATGAAAACATTAATCTCTTGTACATCTCCATCAGAGCTCTTGGGTGACCAGGTGCACTGTCAAAGAGCAGTAATATTTTTTAAAAAAATCTTTTTTTCTCAGCAGTAGATCTCAACAGTGGGCTTAAAAAATTCAGTAAACCATGTTGTAAACAGATGTGCTGTCATCCAGACTTTGTTCTTCCATTTATAGTGCACTGACAGAGTTAATTTAGCATAATTCTTGAGGGCCCTAGGATTTTTACAATGGTAAATGAGCATTGGCTTTAACTTAAAATCATGAGCTGCCATAGCCCCTAAGAAGAAAGTCAGCCTGTCCTTTTTGAAGCTAGGTATTGACTTCTCCCGTCTAGCTATGAAAGTCCTACATGGCATCTTCTTCCAATAGAAGGCTGTTTCATCTACATTGAAAATCTGCTGTTTCATGTAACTGCCTTCATTTATTATCTTAGCTAGATCTTCTGAATAACTTGCTGCAGCTTCTATATAAGCACTTGCTGCTTCACCTTGGACTTCAATGTTATGGAGACGGCTTCTTTCTTCAAAACTCAAGAATCAATCTCTGTTGGCTTCACATTTTTTTCCTGCAGCTTCCTCACTTCTTTTAGCTTTCCTGGAATTGAAGAGTTAGGACCTTGCTCTGGATTAGGCTTTGGCTTAAGGGAATGTTGTGGCTTATTTGATCTATCCAGAACACTCAGACTTTCTCCCATATCAGCAATAAGGCTGTTTCACTTTCTTATCACTTGAGTGTTCACTGGAGCAGCATTTCTAATTTCCTTCAAGAACTTTTCCTTTCCATTAACAATTTGGCTGTTTGGTACAAAAGGTCTAGCTGAGGCCAATCTCTACTTCAGGCTTGCCTTCTTCTCTAAGCTCAATCATTTCTGGGTTTTGAATTAAAGCAAGAGATGTGCAACTTGCTTTCACTTGAACACTTAGAGGCCACTGTAAAGTTATTAATTGGCCTAATTTCAGTATTGCTGTAACTCAGGGAATAGGGAGGCTTCAGGAGAGGAAGACTGATGGAAAACAGCTGGTGGGTGGAGCAGTCAGAACACACACATTTATCAATTAAGTTTCCTGTTTTATATGGGCACAGTTCATGGTGCCCCAAAACAATTACAATAGTAACAACGAAGACTGTTGATCATAGATCACCATAACAAATAAAATAATAATGAAAAAGTTTGAAATATTTTGAAAATTGCCAAATGTGACACAGAGACATGAAGTTATCAAATGCTCTCAGGAAAATAGTGCAGATGTAGATACAGAGTTGCCATACACCTTCAATCTCTAAAAAACCACAGTATCTGTGAAACACAGTAAAACGAGGTATGCCTGTATGTATGTTTATGTGTATGTGTTTATGTGTGTGTATTGGATAGATGTATGTATACATAAAATATATATAAAGATATTTATTATCAGGAATAGACTCATGCAATTATGATGGCTCAGAAGTCCAGCTTGTCCTCTGGAAGCTGAAGACTCAGGAAAGCTGGTGGAGTAATTCCAGTCCAACTCCAGAAGCCTGAGAACCAGAAGAACCTAAGGTGTAAGTCCTAGTTTAAGGGCAGGGGAAGGAAGATACAAGTCCAGCTAAACAAGTCAGTCAGAGAGAGTAAATGCTCCCTGCTTCTGCCTTTTTGTTCTATTCAGGCCCTCAACAGATTGAATGATGCTGACTCACATTGGGGAGGGAAATCTGATTTACTTTGTCTACCAATTCAAATGCTAATCTCATCTGGAAACATCCTCACAGACACACTCAGAAATAATGTCTAACCAAATACCTGGGCACCCCATGACCCAGTCAAGTTGACACATCTAATAAAAAACCGAGTATGAAAGTGATATGTTTAGATGACTTTTGTTTAAAAGGAATACATCTTTCATCAAGTAAGAAATTTACAAACATAAACACAGGTGTACAAAGGACCATTTTAAGGTTTTTCACAGTAAATGGTACATCACCTTCCCTGAAGATTTTTCATAGCCTTCCTTCTAGCAGCGTTAAAGCAACAATGGATATCTGTTAATTCCTCTGAGTCTGGGAGTTTGCTTGAAATTAACCCTCCATCATACACTCCTCTGTAGCATCACCTTCTGTACCCATGGCAAATAATACTGCTTCTATGCTCCTCCCCTCTTCTTTCAACTTATTGCACCTTTATCCTCCAACTTACTTGGTGAGGAATAGTAACTCCATTGCTTTTAATTTAAATATTTGTCTTTCTGTTTTGTAACATATTTATGTAGTTCTCTGTTATTTCCCATGCTATAACATGGCATGGTGTTTATGGTACAGGGTGCAAACTGTATGTGTTAAAGCATGTAAGCCAAATGTTTGTTAATTCATCTTAATCAGTGATCAGGAAACAAAGTTTTAAGTATTTTACATAATAAATTGCTACACAGGTGCTTTACTGTATTTAATTATATTTTAGGAAATTAATTGTGGATTTTAGCCTAATGTGAAATTCATAATAAATGTCACATTTACAAAAATGTGAAATAGTCTGATTGCATTTTGTGGCATTATTACTGCTTTTCAGTAATGTATTACTGAAGTTATGTGGGAGATGCATGTATATTTTTGCCAGGAAAACTGTTATTTTTATTGACACACTAATGGCCCTTTATTACATATAAGATTGTGAGCAATGCAACAAAATGGTCCAATTTTCATTTTTAAAAGACATGTGCCCCTTTGAAACCTTTTGAGAAACCAGATTTTATACGTATATTTTACAATGATGGTGAAGTATTATTACTGTACTTTTAGTAGATGTTCTTCTGCACATAAAGCATGAAATGGTTCATGTTCAAACACTAATTCAGAAGCAATAATAACATAAACATTTAAATTAAATAGATTGATCATTACAAAGATAATATTTTAAATATTATTTTCTACTGATCATTGCATTTTCCTTTTTTTATTGCTGATAATGATGACAGTATAACTTTATTTCAGAATTCCAAAAGAAAATACTTGTCTCTGAAGTATCTTGCAATTTCTCATTTGTTTATTTATTCCCCCTTTCCTTCTGGAACTTGAAAACAAATGCTGCTGAAATATATAACTAATAAATATTTGTCAGGTATTTGTGTTATAAAATGAAACCCAAGTGTCTCTCTATTCAATTCATTCTACATGCAATATTCATTTTAATATGTTAAAAACTTTTATCATTTTTTGCTCTGCTTTCTAAGCCAAAATATCGCTATATCGTAAAACAAACTTTCATACTGAATCTCACCCCAGGTTTTCTATCCCGCTCCCAATTCTCTAAAGTTGGCTCTGTATCAAACATTATTCTCTAATATTTGGCTTCTATATAGATAGATTTACACTATTTATTCATTCTTTTTATGTATATTTATTAGTTAATAACATTTTCCTTCAAGATTCAAATAGTCTGAAAGTAGAAGAGTAGTAATAATCAAATAATTAATTAACAATATGGAAGAAATGTATTTTAATATTTGCATCAAAATCATCTCTAAAGAAAATGAAACAAGACAAAGCAAAATAAGACAAAACAAAGAAACAAAAAACAAACTTGTTCAGTTGGAGTGAGTAAGCAGACTCCAGGAAGGGTGCTTAAAGAAAAACAGATGATTGCTTTGCTAATATTTGTATTTCCCTTTTGCTAAGTCACATATGCAAGATGAAGTTGACAGTTGAATTAGTAGGACTATGGAAGGTATTATTTCAGGGACTTAGTGTAAGAAGGGAAAATGTCTGAGTTATCTATGTATTGATAAAAACAGAATTAGGGAATTGCCTGGGTATTCTGTTTTGTATATCCCACTTCATATAATCATGACACCTTCCTTAAAATATCCATCTGGTGGTTATTCTTTGAGGTGGGTGAATTTTTATTTCTTCTGTTTTTGCTTTGTATTTTAGATATGAATCAAAGTGTCACGCCCCATTTCAAAGGGATTGCAAAGCAAGCACTGCCCCATGTAACAATTCAAATATTATGCTTGCAGTTCTATTGAAAGATATGAAATGACAGAGCAGAGGGTTTATTAAGTGTTGAGGTATCATAGTGATGGTGACTAAGAAAGAGAAGTTTTATTGAGATATAACTGACATATAGCACTGTATAAGTTTAAGGTGTACAGCATAACAATTTGATTTACATCATTAAATGATTACCACAATAAGTTTAGTGAACATTCATCACCTCATACAGATACAAAATTAAAGAAATAGGAAAAAAAAATTTTTTCCTTGTGATGAGATTCATCTATCTTATTGAGTCTATAAGTAGTTAGTTCGTTTTTATTGCTGAGTAGCATTCCGCTGTATGGATGTACTGCACTGTGTTAACCCATTCAACAGTTGATAGATCCTTGGGTTGTTTTTAGTTTTTGGTGATTAGAAATAAAGCTATTCTAAACATTCACATAGAGATCTTCGTAGTCAGTAAATAATAATATAAAGAAGAATTGTAATTAAATATACCCTATTTTATGTTGTTAAAAACATGTAATCATAAAAAAAGGCTTTAAAAGAAAGGCATTTAATGGTGTTTCAGTCTTAAGTCTCATGGCTTAATCTGAGATCTCTCATGTTCGAGTTGAACACATTTGGATAACTCTCTAAATTTTCTGAGCCTCAGCCTTCTAATTATTTAAACTAAAAGACAACCACCTATTTATTTCAAAGAGATGTTGAGAGAATCAAATGAGGTAATGTTTATAAATATACTTTGTAAACTCTCTTGTTCAGGCAAAATAATATTTTCCAAGGAAGGAGTAATTACCATGTACAAGTCCACACCATAATCGTCTGGAAAGTTAATCCAGAAGGTTTACCTCAGATTTTGGGCAAAAAAAGCACCTAAACCATCGAGTAAATTTAAAAATCCTTTCAATATTTCAGTGATAGCCCTTAAACATTTTGCCTAGACTTTAGGAATGAACACTAAGTTTACAGAGGCGGGCTACCATGTCTTATAAAATCCAGACTTTAATATTTTCTAAACTTTAGATAGGAGTTAAGACAGTGACCACATCGTGTTCAATGCTTATTGTCAATATTACAAATTTTTGTCTTTAAAGTTACTTTAGCTTTGCAGAAATATCATGCTAAACCAGATGGCAGAAGAAAGGAAACTATCAATAAAAACTGTCTAGTTAATGACCAGGTGTTAAGCCAAACCAGCCTGGCAAAAGGTCATTCATATTCTTTCCAGCTCAACTTGTTTCGGTCTACTAGTTTAAATACACGCCTATGGAGAAACAGTCTTCTGAAAGTGAGCAGAAAATAAACTAGCAACTAAAGGACAAGCAATATGAAAGTATAGCCACTTTCTAGATTAAATCTTTTTCTCCAAATTTTCTAAAGATGGTAAGAAGCTGTTAACACACCATAAAAAGAACAAAGTCTGCATGGTTAAAATAATGAATGGACCCGAATTTAATCAACTGCTACCAAATGGGCTCTTTTAAAATGGCTTTTATTTTGCTCCCAGAAAATCACAATCCAAATATCATATTTAGGCTCTTTTAACATTTACTTCTACTGTGATGAAGACTATGAAAACAGCAGTAGGTGGACACTGAGAGAAAACATGGTTTCTGGGAAATGGTATCATGGTTTTAATCATACTTACAGTAGATTCTCAAGAGCATGCTGAGTTATGTGGATCTTTATCATTTGACCACAATAAAATCTTTTCTGCCATGTAGCTTTCTGCCAGTAATAACAGCAAAATCACTAGACAGTAATTAGGACCTCATTTTTAATCTGTGAGAAACCTTTTTGTTGACCAATATGTTTAAATGAAATGTCAATCTTGGATACTGCAGGAAGCCTACCAACAGATAGATGGATATTTTATCTAACTTTTTATATATTTGGGAGTAGAAGATGCATGCAAATTAACTTACTTATTTTAATTCCTACTGGTTTGATAGATTTAATTGATGTGGGTAATTCTTTCTTGCTGTGTTATTGATAATTGCCCTTTTATCGCCATCTGGTATCTGTTTGCTTTTTTAGTCCATTGTGCCTACATAATATAATTAGTTAGCTTTGCTCCAGATTGCCCATGGGTGACAAAATAATTTTTCAATAGCAATCCAACAGAATATTTTATGTCTTTAGAATACAGTGTCAGTTTCAGCAAATGTTTGGAATTTTTAGTAAAATTTTGAAAGTTAGCTTAGCAATATATTGGAACAAATTCAGGGAAAGTATGACTAATCTACAGATTTTAGAGGTATGGTTTAACTTATTTATTTGTCTTCCAAATTATTACAGATTACATGTACTTTTATATCTTCTGAAATGTTTATTTTTTCTTACTTCTCTTTTAAGAACATACCATTTCAAGTCACCTGTGCACAATCTGAGATTAAAAACAATGACTTTAACCTTTGCTGACTGCAGGTCAAATCCTTATTTCTTATGAAATGATTATTCTCTAACTTATTAATTTCAAAATGTAAAACAATCAATAATATATTATTTTCCTCACTTATTAAACATGTACATTTGGAAGACTAAATTTGAAATGGTAATTATTTTTAAAACTATATTACATATGTTTATTGATATGCTTGTACTGGTCATATAAACAATAATGAGAATAAAAGGAGCAATTAAGAAATGAAAGTAATAAATCCAGACACATAATAATGAGAGAAAAAATATTTGAGGATAGATATTACATATAACAAGATATATCTTCTTCTTTTAATAATTAAGTTGAGAATAAATTAGGCTCTATGTAATTAAGATATTTTTACTAAACTAGGTGTTTGTTAAATAGTGGAAGGAAGGAACACATTGGACGGAGTAGATGGAAATGAAAGGAAAAAAGGAAAACATACACACACACACACACACACGAGAAAATGCACTGTTAGTTTATAAGGGCTGTGAGGACTAGAGTAAGGATTATACCCTTCAGTGGGCTAAAACCATGAAGTAGTGTGTGGCATTTGCATGTCATGGAGGACTGAGAAAAATTTTTAAAGTAATTCTAATAAATAGATATCTTAGTCATACAGATATCTGATGAACTACAGAATGTGATCAGAACTCTGAATGACTATAAGAAATTGTCTAAAACTATGTTGAATAATAGTGGCAAGAGTGGACATCCTTGTCTTGTTCCTGATCTTAGAGGAAGTGCTTTCAGTTTTTCACCATTGAGAATGATGTTTGCTATGGGTTTGTCGTATATGGCTTTTATTATGTTGAGGTAGGTTCCCCCTATGCCCACTTTCTGGGGAGTTTTTATCATAAATGAATTTTGTCAAAAGCTTTTTCTGCATCAATTGAAATGATCATATGGTTTTTAATTCTTCATTTTGTTAATACGGTGTATCACATTGATTTGTGTATGTTGAAGAATCCTTGCATCCCTGGGATAAATCCCACTTGATAATGGTGTATAATCCTTTTAATGTGTTTTGGATTCCGTTTCTTAGTATTTTGTTGAGGATTTTTGAGTCCATGTTCATCAGTGATATTGGCCTGTAATTTTCTTCTCTTCTTTTTTTGTGATATCTGTCTGGTCTTGGTATCAGGGTGAATGGTGGCCTCGTAGAATGAGCTTAGGAGTGTTCCTCCCTCTGCAATTTTTTGGAAGATTTTGAGAAGGATAGGTGTTAGCTCTTCTCTAAATGTTTGATAGAACTCACCTGTGAAGCCATCTGGTCCTGGACTTCAGTCTGTTGGAAGATTTTTAATCACCGTTTCAATTTCATTATGACCAATTTGTTCATATGCTCTATTTCTTCCTGGTTCAGTCTTGGAAGGTTGTACCTTCCAAGAATTTGTCCATTTCTTCCAGGTTGTCCATTTTATTGGCATATAGTTGATGGAGTAGTCTCTTAAGATCCTGTGTATTTCTGCGGTGTCAGTTGTAACTTCTCCTTTTTCATTTCTAATTTTATTGATTTGAGTCCTCTCCCTCTTTTTCTTGATGATTCTGGCTAAAGGTTTATCAATTTTATTTATCTTCTCAAAGAACCATCTTTTAGTTTTATTGATCTTTCTATTGTTTACTTTGTTTCCATTTCATTTATTTCTGCTCTGATCCTTATAATTTCTTTCTTTCTACTAAATTTGAGTTTTGTTTGTCCTTCTTTCTCTAGTTGCTTTAGGTGTAAGGCTAGATTATTTATTTGAGATTTTTCTTGTTTCTTGAGGTAGGACTGTATTGCTATAAACTTCCCTCTTAGAACTGCTTTTGCTGCATCCCATAGGTTTGGGGTTGTTGTGCTTCCATTGTCATTTGTTTCTAGGTATTTTTTTATTTCCTCTCCAACTTCAGACTATACTACAAAGCTATAGTAATCAAGACAGTATGGTACTTGCCCAAAAACAGAAATGTAGATTAATGGAACAGGATAGAAAGCCCAGAGATAAACCCACGCACATATGGTCAACTTATCTTTGATAAAAGAGGCAAGAATATACAATGGAGAAAAGACAGCCTCTTCTATAAATGGTGCTGGGAAAACTGGACAGCTACATGTAAAAGAATGAAATTTGAACACTCTCTAACACCATACACATACACAAAAATAAGCTCAAATAAGCAGAACACTCTTTGACATAAACTGCAGCAAGATCTTTTTTGACCCACCTCCTAGAATAATGAAAATAAAAACAAAAATAAACAATGGG
>NC_041223.1:57674794-57692829 GCF_002837175.3 Physeter macrocephalus | reverse complement strand
CAAGATCCTTTTGACCCACCTCCTAGAGAAATGGAAATAAAAACAAAAGTAAACAAATGGGACCTAATGAAACTTAAAAGATTTTGTACAGCAAAGGAAACCATAAACAAGAAGAAAAGACATCCCTCAGAATGGGATAAAATATTTGCAAACAAAGCAACTGACAAGGGATTAATCTCCAAAATATACAAACAGCTCATGCAGCTCAATATCAAAAAAGAAACAACCCAATCAAAAAATGGGCAGAAGACCTAAATAGACATTTCTCCAAAGAAGACATACAGATTACCAGCAAACATACAAAAAGATGCTCAAAAACACTAATTATTAGAGAAATGCAAATCAAAACTACAATGAGGTATCACCTCACACCAGTCAGAATGGCCATTATCAAAAAATCTACAAGCAAGAAATGCTGGAGAGGGTGTGAAGAAAAGGGAACCCTCTTGCACTGTTGGTGGGAATGTAAATTGATACAGCCACTATGGAGAACAGTATAGAGGTTCCTTAAAAAACTAAAAATAGAATTACCGTATGACCCAGCAATCCCACGCCTGGGCATATATCCAGGGAAAACCATAATTCAAAAACATACATGCACCCCAATGTTCACTGCAGCACTATTTACAATAGCCAGGACATGGAAACAACCTAAATGTCCATCGACAGATGAATGGATAAAGAAGATGTGGTACATATACACAACAAAATATTACTCATTTACTCTGTAAAAAGGAACAAAATTGTGCCATTTGCAGAGACGTGGATGGACCTAGAGACTGTCATGCCGACTGAAGTAAGTCCGAAAGAGAAAAACAAATATCATATAATATTGCTTATATGTGGAATCTCGAAAAATGGTACAGATGAACTTATTTGCAAAGCAAAAAGAGACACAGATGTACAGAACAAACTTATGGATACCAAGGGAGGAAAGGGGGTGGGATGAATTAGGAGATTGGGATTGACATATATACACTACTACGTATAAAATAGATAACTAATGAGAACCTACTGTATTGCACAGGGAACTCCACTCAATGCTCTGTGTGACCTAAGTGGGAAAGAAATCCAAAAGAGAGGGGATATATGTACACATATAACTGATTCACTTTGCTGTACAGCAGAAACTAAGAAAACATTGTAAAGTGACTATACTCCATTAAAAATTAGTAAAAAAAATAAATTGATGGAATCTAAAAAAAAAAATGGTCATGAAGAACCTAGGGGCAGGACAGGAAGAGAGATGCAGACATACTAGAGAATGGACTTGAGGACACAGGGAGAGGGAGGATGGGAAGGAGATGAAAGAGTCAGGAGATATGGGGATATATGTATATGTATAGCTGATTCACTTTGTTATAAGGCAGAAACTAACACAGCATTGTAAAGCAATTATACTCCAATAAAGATGTTAAAAAAAAAAAAAAAGAAACTGTCTAGTAGAAAATGGCCAGTCTTCATGTTACATACGTATGACTGGCAAAGGTTTATAATGTTCCATGAGTTTCCTCTAAGACAAAGGAAAAATGAATAATAAAATCAATGCCTATTTATTGGGCTCTCTGGAAATCATTTCAAGCCTACTTAACAAGTCAAATTGAAAAGGACATTATTACACACTGAGTTGTCTAATTAAAATTAAGAAATCATTGGCTTTTATTTTGGACTGGGAAAAATGAAAGTTTTCTTTGTGTATTAGTGAGCTTTATGTTTTCTTTACTTTTGTAGCTTTAAATTAATAATTGTAAATCAAAAAGGAATCTAATATCATTGTAAATATAATTTAAATAATATATAAGTTATCAGAAAACAAAAAAAAATCCTCCATCATTGAATCCCCAGTGTTTATGCCAACATCCCAGGTATTACACTGGCAAAATTTGATGTATATCTTTCCAAACCTTTTTCAATATATATTGAGCATGATGTCCAATATAAGTATAAGTATATCTGTTCACACACACACACACACATATATACACGCACACACACATATATATAATGTAAAAATGCAGGTTAACTTTTATGTTAAAAGTAATAATCTTTCTATTTTTGCAATCAAACTTCTCAGAATTAACCTATTTTAATGCATCTATACATCTAAGTTGTACATATAATACATATGCTTGGATTAAGAAACAATGTATTGAACATCTACGTACCAACCGCGAGCATAAGCAATTGAACATATCCACAATATTTACCTGCCTAATCTTACCACTAGAAGAAAACTTTCCTCCACTTCATTTTTTTGTTTACACAATAGTTTAACATATGTACATTGCCTTCAAATATAAATGAGATTAAACTATATGCATTTCTCTATTCTTTTCACAATAGTGTATGCAGGTTTTACTTATGCTGATTTAAATAGATTGTGCTGTTAATTTTCCACTTCTATTAAATTAGTTATAAATTTTCCATTCTTATTCTATGACATGGTACAGTTTGGGGGCAACATTTTCTTTTGGAGCAAACATGACAGATCAATCATTTTAAAAATCCTGGACTTCCCTGGTGGTGCAGTGGTTAAGAATCCACCTGCCAATGCAGGGGACACAGGTTCGAGCCCTTGTCCCGGAAGATCCTGGTCCAAGAGGATCCTGGTCCGTGAGCCACAACTACTGAGGCCCACGTGCCTGGAGTCTGTGCTCAGCAACAAGAGAAGCCACCACAAAGAGAAGCCTGCACACCGCACCGCAATGAAGTGTCGCCCCCGCTCACCGCAACTAGAGAAAGCCTGAGTTCAGCAACAAGACCCAACACAGCCAAAAATAAATAAATTAATTAATTTTTAAAAATCCTAAAATTGTAGGACTTTGGCAGGAGTCGGATGGGGGTATTTTATTACTCTTTCTATTTGTATTGGGCATTAATCAAATTACATTTTCCAGTTCTTCTTTTACTTTGCATTTTTCATTTTTTTCAAGGCATTATTTTACAAATTGCTACACTTTAAAATATTATTTTACTGTTAAAACTCTCTTTTTTATTATTATTATTTTTTTAACATCTTTATTGGAGTATAATTGCTTTACAAGGTTGTGTTAGTTTCTGCTGTATAACAAAGTGAATCAGCTATATGTATACATATATCCCCATGTCCCCTCTCTCTTGTCCAAAATTATTCCAACATTTCATCTTAATTTTTTTGTGTCTTATATTCTGCATTTTAAAATGAGTTTTATAGAACAATTTCTACCATAATCAGTGCTATGATATTATATATATATTTCAATATATGCAAAATTTTTTCACACATCTAAAACCAAAAATCAAGTGCAATTGCATGCCATAAATATATACTTTGTAAACAAAGATAGAACTTTAAATATAGAAAGAAGGTGGGAACAGAGGTAAATATATTGTGATTTTTAATGTATATTAATTATACTATGCCTCCAGTTTCCTACTAAAATCATTTAATGTCTTTCTCATAGCATTTTAACAGGGACAATATTTTTTTGGCTGGGAGAATATACACAGGTATCTAACTTCCTATTCGATGCTTAAATAATTTAGGTCTGATGCCAGTTATTATTATTGACTCACTTTTTGTATTTCTTCTTATGGCTCTCCTAAGTTAATTCCTATATTTCTTGAGTCTTTTCTTCTCCAGTCTTTTTCATTTTTGGATAATGTTTTCAGTATATGAAATGATCATAATTTTTTTTTCATGCAATCCCTTAACTATATAATTGACTGATATTTTGGCTGAGCACTCCTTTGAATATGATAATCTATGTTTAGATTTAACAAGCATTTATTGCAATTGAGATGAATGATGTGAAAGTTAAGTTAGCATATGTGTTAAAACAGACTGTTGTCAGTCTTAAAATTTCATGTTATAAATTCTGGAAAGAGTGAGATTTCTAATTCCACAAAGAAGTAGATATATTTTTCTTTATCTTCTCATTATGTACAAAAAAAAGCACCAAAACCCTGGACAGTATATCAATATATAAAGTAAACATAAGAAGATTCTAAAACATAAAGAAAGAAAGTACAAGGGGACCCAAGGAAAAAAATAGTGATGGGTTCCCTGGGTTTTCTTATTGCCTCACATCTCTCAAAGTTGGAGATGAAGAAACTGGCAACCAGGAAAGCTAACAGGCAGACCAAAAAACACCCCTTCCCTCAAAGCCTACCCCTTCTAGCAGAAGGACCAGTAAAGGGCCATCCTGGCAAATCAAAAAAGAAGAAAAAACAAAACAACAACTTTTAGACATAACACTCTACTCCACCCAAACACAGCAGAAACAAATGTGTCTCTAATTCACAACAAAAAATGGCTGAGTAAGGAGCCTAAACATTGATACTGGTCAGGCTGTAGAAAGGTACCTCACCATCCTTGCTGGAGGGGTGCCAGAAAAGGCCAAGTAGATTGCTGGGATTTTATCCCCACTGGGTGGAAAATATTACTAAACACTTAAAGAAGAATCAATATTAATTCTACACAATCTCTTCCAGAAGAGAAGGGAAAGCTTCCCAATTCATTTAATGAGGCTAGCATTACCCTGATACCAAAACCAGATAAAGACAGTACAAAAAACAAACCAAATAAAACCTGTAGACCATTAACCTCCATGGAGGGAGTCACAAAAATTCTTAACACATTATTAACAAATAGAATTAGCAAGATATAAAAAGAAGTATGTATCATGAACAAGTGGGGTTTTTCCTGGAATAAATCAATCTATGTAGTCCAGAATCTCAATAGCATAAAGAAGAAGAATCATATGATTACATCAATTGGTAAAAAACACTGGACACAATTCAACACCAATTAATCATAAAACTGTCAGGAAAGTAGGAAGAGAGGAGGACTTTCTAAACTTGATAAAGAGCATCTACCATCAATCTATAGCCAACATCTCACTTATTGATGACAGACTGAAGACTTTCTCTGTGAGTCTGGGAACAAGGCAAGGAATTAGGATGCTCACTAACTCTTATTCAATATATTACTGGAATTTCTAGCCGGTGCAATAAGGAAAGCAAGAAATAAAAGGCATAAGCACAGGGAACTATATTCAATATCTTTTCACAAACTATAATGAAAAAGAATCTGAAAAATAATATATATATATATGTGTGTGTGTGTATGTGTGTATATATATATATATATATATGTATATATATATATATAAAACTGAGTCACTTTGCTCGACACCTGAAACTAACACAACATTGTAAATCAACCATACTTCAATACAAAAATATATAAAAGGCATACAAATCAGAAATAAAGAAATAAAACTGTCCCAATTTATAGGTGACATTATTGTTGATATAGTAAATCCCAAATAATTTCCAAAAAAAGAAAAATTTCTGGAATTACTAATTGAGTTCAGAAAGGTTGTGGGATACAAACTACACATACAAAAATAAATTTTACTTCTATATAGTAGAAATAAACTTAAGAACAAAATCTTTTAAATACAATACCATTTACAATAAGAAAAATTTGAACACTCTGGTGCAAATCTAACAAAACATGTACATAACTTCTGTGCTGAAAAATATAAAATACTGATGAAAATTATCAAAAAAATCTACATAAATGGAAAGATATATTACCCTAGTTGATACATAGGTTTAATATTGTTTCCATTAAAATTCCAGCAAGATTTTTTATAGATATAAATAAAATCATTCTAAAATTTCTGTCAATGGGAAAAGGAACTAGAATACCTAAAATAATTTTGAGAAAAAAAAAAAGTGGAAGCAATCAGTCTACCTATTTTCAAGACAAGTATAACTTTTTATGTAGTTTATTATATACAAAGAACAAGTAGTTTGGTATTGATGAGGTATATAAACATAGATCTATACAGCAGAACAGAAAACCAATAAATAGATTCATATAAATATACCCAACTGATTTTTGATACAGGTGCAAAAGCAATTCAAAGGAGGAAGGATAGCCTTTCAACAAGTGATGTTGGATCAATTGGACACTTATTAACTCAAAATGGACTATGTACTAAATGCAAAATGTAAAACTATAAGGATTTTAGAAAAAATAATAGAAAACTCTTCAGGATTTTAAGGCTACACAGAGAGTTCTTAGAGTTGGCACCACAGTATAATGCATAACAGGAAAAATTGAACAAATAGACATCATCAAAATTAAAAATTTTTGCTCTGTGAAAGACCCTGTTAAAAGGATAAAAAGACAAATTACAGACTGGGGTAAAATATTTGCTGCATATCTTAAAAAGCAAATTAGAATAGATATTATATAAACAATTCCCAAAACTCTACTATAAAAATTAAAAATCCAACTAGGTAATGAATAAAAGACAAAAAGAGACATTTCAACAAAGAGAATATACAGATAACAAATGAGTACATGAAAAGATGTTCAACTTCACTAGTCATTAGGGAAATACAGATTAGAACCACATCAACAATACCAAATCCTGGCAAGGGTGCAGAACAACTGGACCACTTATGCACTTCTGGTGGGAATGTAAAATGGTACAGTAACTCTGTAAAACAGTTCAGCAGTTTCTTTAAACTAAACTAACATGCAACTAATCATATGACTCAGCACTTGTACCACTGGGCATTTATCCCAAAGAAATGAAAATTTATGTTAACATAAAAACCTATATGTGAATGTACATAGCAGCTTTATTTATTAAAGTTCCCAACTAGAAATAACCCAGATACCTTTAATAGATGAATGGGTAAACAAACTGTGGTACATCCATACAATAGAATACTACCCAGCAATAAAAAAATGAAAGGATTATTGATACACACCACAACGTAGATCAATCTGCAGAGAATTATGCTGGGTGAATAAGGCTAATTCTTAAAAGTTATATATTGCATGTTTCCATTTATATAATATTCTTGAAATGTCAAGATTACTGAAATGAAGAACAAACGAATGGTTGCCAGAGATAAAGGAGGAGGTAGTTATGGGAGATGAGTAGATATGGCTATGAAAGGACAAAAATGAGGGATACTTGTAATGATGGAATTGTTCTGTATTTTGACCATAATAGTACCCTGGTTGTGATATTTTACTATAGTTTTGCAGAATGTTAATGATAAAGGGTATATGGAACCTCCCTTTATTAATTTTTACACCTGCATGTGAAGGTACAGTTATCTCAAATTTTGTTTTTAAAAATTTTAAGTTTTAAAAATGCACTTATACTATTTTTCTTGGTGAAGAATAAACTATTTTCAAGCCTCAAGTTAAATATCAGTCTTTCTTTGCCAAGCTCTCTCTCTGATTAGCCATCAGTAATACTGACAATGTTTCCTTTCTGACTTATGGCTAACTTCTTATGGTTGACCATGCCCAGACCTGCTTTAAGTCTAATGACACAAGAAGAAATGGAATCCCAGAGTATATACGTAAAGTGAGGTAAAGATTTTATTAAGTAGTATTTAGATAGACCTTGAGTATTGACATGGCAACCTCCTCAGCCAGTGGAACAAAAAGCATAAGAATACACTGTTATTGCCTCTTCTCTGCTTTTAAGTATCTCTTTTCACACATTGGCTCTTACCACTTAACACAAGGTTTGCCTGCAGAAGCAAATGGCAAGGAACTGAAAGGAGGGCCATGCTAATCACTTGTACTTACTGAAAACCGTTTGTACTTCTCTAGTTTGCAGATTTGATCACATAACAAGTAGAAACCGCCTAGTTAGATTCAGCAGTGTTGGTGCATTTTAAAATACACCATGCCCTTTCTGTCTAACCAACCTTACTTATTCATTCTTCTGTCACAACACCAACATACTCCTATTGCTTTGTTGCTTTTAGTTTTGAAATGTTGATTTACACTTCTTGTTATACTATAGTGTCAATTCCTTAAGAACAGAGACTCTGTACTATATTGTGTACATATATGTATATTCATGTATATATTGAAAAAAAGTTTCTCCCAGTTTATTGTTGGTGTTTATGCACTGCAAATTAACTTTTGGGTTGTGTATTTTTTAAACTTTTGTGTAATCAACTTTATCACAATGTTCATCTGCATAGTTAGAACACTCTTCCCTGCATCTGAATTATAGAGGAATGCATCTATGTTGTCTTCTAATATTGTATGGTTTCACTTTTTTGATTAATCAAGCTGATTTTTAAATCATAAGGTAATAAGAGAAGGAGGCGATTAGATAACAGTTGGGTAAACATAGTGTGAATATGCATCTTCTAACTTCAGTGAGTATTACAGGTCAAATGTCTACACATATGAGTAAAAGTAATATCCTTTTTCCACTGTTTTTCCCAGACTACAGTATTTTTAAACATCTTAACCAAGAATATAATTTACTTCTCCTTCTGAGCATTCCCATAATTTTAGAAATGGCAGTACAAAGTTTCAAAACATAGGATGAGAAGTGGCTCAAGAATATTATCAAGATTTTTAATGAGTTTCAGTTGAAGATAGTCCATTATATCAATTTGTATATATACCCTCCTCAAGATACTAATAAAGTCATAGAAAAGAAATTGATAAAGGTATTAACCCACTACAATGAACAAGAGTAGAAAATATCATTAGTTTAACAAGGGAAATCAGATGGCTCAATAATGATTGGTGTGGTACTTTAAAGAAGTTAAGCCAAATTTATGCATACCAGAGTCACAGGCATGGAGCAAGCCTAATTCTCATATAAAAACTGTAGACATGGAGTCTGAAAATCAAGTAAAATGGAGAACAACAATAGGAAGTAGAGCTTATAACAAGGGATTAGTTGAAACTTTTCATATACATTATTAGTTCATTCACCTTCCTGATTAGAATGACCTGCTGCCAGTATTGTATTTTCCACAGGCCAAAAAAGAAGTGTTCTTTTTTGTAAATTAGATCAGTAATCTGGAGAAGTAACAGAACAGTTGGGGTGGGAAGTGAGACCAAAGCAGAAAATCTTAAACTCCTGGACAACAGGAGCTCCAAATAAAAAGTACATCCCGACACTCATTTACTCTGTGGAAGGAACAGGCATTTGGAGAAGACCAATTCCAAACTGGGGAAAGGAGAGGAAGATTTTACTACACATAAGAATGTCTGGCATCTGCCCCCCTACATGCCAAAACCAAATGTTCTCAATTAAAAAGAGCAAAAATATTGCTATCTATCTCATAGGGAAGTTTTATGGATTAAATTAGATAAAATATTGAAGAAAATATACTTACATGTAAAGGAACATTATAAGGACTGAATGAATGTTCACTGTTTTTATTTACAGTGCCCTCTAATAATTGTGACAACCAAAAATGACCCCAAACGTTTTTGAACCTTTACTGAGGGCCACCTAACCATACTCAAAAGCAGAACCTTTCAGTCAAAAAGTCTAACCATTTAACTTAAGGTTTACAGCAGAATTTCTATTGCCTCATCATTGAATATTTTTAGGCAATCAAGAATCTCCAGATACTTGAGGAACGCACACAATGTGAAAGAGTAAGATCAAAATAACAGAAAAAATGATCACAGGGGAAAACTGAAACTAAAATAATAATGATAATAATAAAAAGCAAGACAAAAAACAAAGAAGGAAATTTCAGGCAATACAATAAAATTAGGGTTGATCATGTTAATTAAAGATGCATATAGTAAATTTTAGAAAATTGGTAAAAATTAAAAATTGAAATTATTATATAGACATTCAATATAGGAGAACTGCATAATAAAAGTGAACAATTAATGTAAAAGGCAAGAAATAGGGAAAAAGAACAAAAATGAGAATAAATAGTATGGTAGTGTTAAAATTAAACATTGTTAATGAAATTGAAAGCAAATGACTAAACAGTATAATTGAAATTTAAAGATTCTCAGAAAAGACAGAACCAAACTAAATGTTGTCTACAAGAAACCCTTATATACAGAGTGGTTAAAAGTAAAAGGATGTAAAATGATATGCCATACAGACCTAATTATGAGAAAACTGAATTAATTCTACTAATACGAGACAAGAAAGACTCCAGGAGCAGGAATAGCATCAGTAGTAGTTAACTCTCAAAAGAAATATTTAAAAATGTACCATGAAGTAGGGCATGGAAATTTGATTGGAAAATGGTAAGGCAGGGTTTTATTTATTTATTATGAGCCTTTCTTACTCTTTTATTCTTTCTGATTATGCACATATATTGATATTACATTAATAAAAATAAATGGACAAATGTATATGTTAGAGTTTATGAGATGAGATTTCCAGAATAAGTATATTCAGAGATTCAAACACAAACCACTGAAGAAATGGTTGAAAAATTTATACTTAAAGTTAGCGCTAGTCATGAGGGAATTTTAAAAATTTGCATTAGCCTCGTGTAATATCTGTTTTTTAAACATACATATATTGTATTAATAATTAAAAATGTGTAGAGTTATTTTCTTTCTGGTAGAAATATGCTAGAAAACTACTGGAAGGCACAATATCCATTATCTTCCAAAGTGATATATGGATTAACCATACTGTCAAGAAAAACTCCCCAAATGTGGGTTTATATTGTAAATAAATTGTTAAGGTTTTCCAGTTTATTTGAAATATTGTTCAAATTGGTTTGTCTGCAATTAAATACATACTTTACAGATTTTTTGAAATGAAATAATCTTTAGAATACGATCCATAACTTAGAGAGCATAGTGCCTTGTTCAATACCTTTCAACAAAGGTTTGCTGGATTAATAAGTGACTGGAAATATAGTAAGTCAATTATATTACTACATGCATTCAAAGGTAAATTTTGTGTACTTCCACAAATTTTGTTTCTTTTATATTAGTTATTATAACTATTGAAGAATGAACAAAATAGATATGAAGGGATATTTCTTGATTTCCTTTTTTAATTTTTAGATTTACAGATAAATTGAATACCTGCAATCTCTTCTATAAGAAAATATCTCTGGTGGGTCTTCTATTCAACCCTCCTGTGAGTTTTTAATAAACCAGATAGAGTCCATTTATTCATTCCAGGAACAATTGGGTAAATAAACACTCAAAATTTTTGTTGATTATTATTTGCTGTAGAAAACAAATGGTGAAACAGAGTCCGCCCAAAAGACAATAATCAAGCAAACAAATGTTATCGTGAAATTTATAGAAAAATTTTTATTATGCTATTGGTAATATATTGAATCAGAGAAATAATAGGAACTTTTGCTAATCATCTGTTAGTTGGCTTTATTTTTATATAAATTGTGAGGTAAATTATTAGAAGTGTCTGCTTGTGTATTTTCTTTTAGAAACATCTGGAGAGAATTCTTTTTTTAATACTCAGAGATATTTTCCAGAATATTTCTCAACTTGATAGACAATTTTATATCTAATTTCCAATATATTTCTTCCCTGTGTTAATTAAAATTAATAGTTAATTTTCTCATTTTTAATGAGTTTGCATAATACCTTATAATTATAATTCTTATGTTAAACTCCAAAATAATAGAAAAATCCTACTGCTTTTATGTTTATTTTCTGAGTGATTCTAATTCACATTTCTGGTGTCTTCTTTTTAACTATTTTTTGCTCCATCTTTAGTAATCTACATTTTTATATGATTAAAATTGGAAAACTAATTAAGGTTGACTTCATAGGCACTTTCTCTCTAAAACCAACTTAAAAACTATGTTGTTTTACTAGAATATGTTAAAAACTGTGGCCTACTTTGAACTTGTTCCTAGCTCCTGCCTGGGAAAAACCTATCCTTTGGCAGCTGACACTGCACCAGGGTGTAGTGAGGGGACTATAATGAAATTGTCACATACAGTGAACAGACTGGAAATGGAGCAGGTACCCAACCTCTTCCAACCCATATGAGCTATTATTTAGATTGATAATATTCCCAAGGTTGTTACACATTTAACACCAACATACAATCAAAGTAGAGAATAACAGTAGTATTCCTAAGGCCAGTATCTCAAAGATTAGTTCACTTGAGAAGTTGACACTTGAGGGATTCCTTCCTATATCTGAGTCTTTACCACTGCAAATATGTTCAGAGAATTGATGAGGCTAGCCTTTGCTTTGAGCCTGTTATGGTGTTTTTATCATTTAAAGTGTTCCAGTAAAAGAGCACCACAGTACCCCTGGGAAATAGCTAACATCCTCCACTGCCAAGAATAAGCAATGTGGAGGTATTTAGGGTTTTTTCTTTTTAAAAAATCTATAATTACCAAATTGCAAAGGAGAAAATCCCTCTAAAAAACTTAACAACTTTCTTTAACATTTTGTCCAGGTTTGGAGCCAAATAATTTGAATTGTATTATAGAAAGACTTATACAAATAAGCATTCCAATACATTCATGCATAGGTAGTAATGGTAATTGGTTGGTTCCAGGTGATTTCATTTTTTTTTCCATTAATTGACACAAGAAGCAAATCTACCTAAATAAACATGGTGGTGGGCTTGCTGAGCACCAGCCAAGTTAAAATCTTTTAGTATTCGTCGAAAAACTCTTATGATAACAAAATTGAAAAATAAATCTTATAATTTGAATGGATTAACCATTGAGTAGTTGCATAAGAAATTGATTAAAACAGTCACTGAAAATATCTGGAATTGGATGTGTCTGTTGAACACGGCAGGCTTTTCTCAACTTCCCTGCATATTCTGTTCATTTCCCTAAACCCTGTTACGCAAAATATTAGACAGAACTGAGAAATGAAAAAGTCATCAAGAAGACTCAAAAACTGATATCTACTTCCATTCCTTCTTATTTCATATATGAATGCATATGTTCATACATTTCCTGCTGTTTTATTTCCTTTCTTCCTTGGAAGTGTGACACTCAAAGTCACACAAGTGACAGTCTCTTCAAAATCTCCTTCTCCAGCTCCTTCAGGAGCTGTCCATTTACACTGTTCACATTGTCCATTCACACTGATAGAAAGATCTTTCTGGACCCACAGCAGCAAAATCTCTGTACTCATCCTTAATGATGACTGTGATTCCTTTAATGAGGGCATACTATTATTTAAAGATATAATAAAGTTTAAAAATAAAAGATATCTTTTCTCTCTCTACTGTCAGCTCCTCTCTTGGTTCAAGCTATTATCATCTTTTTCCCTTTGAATGCTGCAGCCAGATTTCTTAAGTGGCTCCAAATGCTGCATCATAATTATTTCACCCATTCTTCCTATCTATTTGCTCAATATCATCTTTCTAAAACAATATGTGGTATACGTTTCCTTCCTGTTTAAAGTATTGTCTTGTTTTCCAACTGCCTTTATAGCAAAGCCCAAACTCCTTAGTTTACTATAGAAGACCTTTCAAAGATTAGTTCTCACTTACCTGTTCATATTCACTATATAGTCCTTCTCTTTCAAAATATACATTGATGTCATGTGGCAGCCTGGATGGAAGGGGAGTCTGGGGGAGAATGGATACATGTTTATGTATGGCTGAGTTGCTTTGCTGTACACCTAGAACTATCACAACATTGTTAATTGGCTATACTCCAATATAAAATGAAAAGTTAAAAAGATGTACATTGATAATAACCACACCCAGAAACACAATGATTTCTAGGCCATCCAATCTACATCACAGTTCTGTCCTCTTGGACAAGCTGTTTATTTTGTTGGAGTATCTTTTTCCTTTCATTTTTGTCTGGTTAATTATTGTACATTCTTTTAACATCTGTTCAAATAGTAGCTCCTTTGTGAAGCAATGTTGCTTTCTTTAGATAACTGATGATTTCTGTGATCTCACAGGCAGTCTATATGTGATTCCTCTTACATACTCATCCAGAGGCATTACAATTATCTTTAAGCCTTATTTTTTTTCTGTGAAACTTTATAAAGTCCTCAAGAGCATGAACCATGCCTTATTCTTCTTTGTATATTTAGTGCCTAATATAGCTTATAGTATATGGTAGATTCTCAGCATGGTGTACGGTAGATTTTTTCTTCATGTATATGCAGACTGGCACAACCTTAAAGCATTTTGAAACAGATGATATCAGATCTTTTATGATGAGGGAAATATGAAGCCATTGGATACTCAACAGTAGCAGTGTAGACTTAGAAAGAGGAAGAGTGGGAACAGTAGCATATTAAGGGCACCCAAATTAGCATTTTTCTTCCCGGTTGAGAACTTGCTCAAGCGTAGTGACATTCACAAGAGAATAGTAAATTACTTGAAGAATATGTTGACAGAGAGTGAGGTCAAAAATATAAAAACCCTCACTCTTTTGTGTATGGCATTTTAAACCAAGGGGGATACTAAAGTATTCTAAGCATGATTGAGTTAAATATGGAAGAATTGATGTCAATCACTGAGGACACAATATTTTACTCTGGTGTGTGTGTGTGTGTGTGTGTGTGTGTGTGTGTGTGTGTGTGTGTGTGTGTGTTGGGGTATTTCTGGTGTTAGACAGTTTAAGTGAGAAAACAACACATAAAGTAACTAAATGGTTAAAGGAAACATTTCTAGAAATATTCCAGCAGTTCTTCTGAGCTCAGAATAAAATAACAGCAACTGAAATGTTATACAAAATTATAACATTTGTGATAGCCTCAGAAGTAAGAACATAAAGATCTGTCTAATATATATTTAAATGCTTTCAGATACTTATATCCTTGATTCAGCATTTCTGTTGCTAAGCATTTATTCTGATGGACTAATTAAAATGGGAAAGAAGTTTTATATAAAGTAATATATTTGAAGCATTATTTATAAAACTGTTCAGATAGAACACAGTAAATCTAATATTATAAGGTTGATTAAATAAAATATATAGGACTTATTACAATTGGTTATTTTATAGCCATTTAGAATTCACATTATACAAGAATATTTGATAAAATTGAAAATGTATATATTTTTACAGGAAATCGATTCTAAATGGGAGACTGAAACAACATGGTCAACTAAACACTGGTCTCCTTGCTCAAATCTCATGAAATGTGGAAGTACATTTTTTGTAACTCTTAAGTCAGTAACAGGTTTGAGAAATACCATAATGTACATCAGTTGTCCAGAGACTTAGGAAAATCCCTTGGGAAAGACAGAAAACAGATAATAAAACATGTCAATGGATAAGCAACTGAAGAAAACCACACACAAATATGCACATAGGAGAATGCCATTACAGAAGACTATAATAGAATTAGAGGTAGACAAGACTGGTGTTGAGTCAGGGATAGTTCAGAGTCAAGAGTTAGGAAAAGAAAAAGTGGGAGTGATTTTTTGGGAAAAAAATTATGTATGTTCTACAGTAGCTTTAGCAGAAGGAGCACCATTCCACCTCATATAGAGAGAATGCCATGAACAATGAACGACAAACAACAGTAGCTTTTGTTCACAAGCTACAACAGTCAGTATGGACTCTGGAGATTGAATGTGTCCAGACAGTATACTGGTGAGTTACTTCAGGGGCTAGAAGGTACTAGGAAGAACTTAATAAAAATAGAAGTATAAAAGCTGTAAATTGCAGTAAACCACTGAACTAGAACTAAATTCATTGAAATAAACAATAACATCAATAAAATTCTGGAAGGTATAATAGTGAGAAGCCAAAAAATTCACTGTGAAACGAGCACAAAACATATATTATTTACAGGTATAGAACTAGAGACATAGAAGAGATTAAACATTTAAAAATTAATATGCTCACTTATTCAGATAGCTTTGCAATCATGTTGAAATGGGTGTTTCTTCATGCTTCATGTTTCAGTTCCTTATTTTCAGTGCTTGTGTTATGGACTGAATGTTTGTGTTCCCCAAAATTCATATGTTGATTTGAATGTGATGGTGTTAGGAGGTGAGGCCTTTGCCAGGTGTTTAGGTCATGAGAGTGGAGCCCTAATGAATGGGATTTGTACCTTTAGAAAAGAAACCTTAGAAATCTCTCTCACCCCTTCCACCATGTCAGAATATTTTCACAGTGAAATATACATCTATGAACCAGAAAGCAGATCCTCACCAGACACAGCATCTGTTGTACTTCTACTTTTATAGATATTTTATTTAATTCTATGGGTTTTTAAAAATTTAATTTTAATTCAATTAAATGAAAAATTTAATGCCTGTGACATTTCAGGCATGGTTCTTGACTACTCCTCACTGAAACGCTGTAATTTCATTGGAAAAAAGAAAAATGATAGACAAACATGTAAAATCCATTTATGCAATAGAAACACATTATCTGATGAGTAAATATTATAGGAAGTTGATGTGTTTAAGTTTCAAAAGGCATTTATAATTTTGCCACGTAATATTTTCTGTAATAAATGGACCAAATTGAAAAATCACACAATTACTTCATTAGATGCAGATAAAGTATGTTTTAAGTTCAAAATACATTGATGATAGTTATTTTTAATAGGAACTCAAGGAACTGTCTTCCATCTGATAAAGCCTATTCTACCAAAACCGAAGAATTCACAACATATCTAACTGAGCATCTTGGATGCAATCTCTTTAAGATCAATCTCTTTGCACATGAGAATGTGAATTGTTTTAATGGAGAAGTGAAGAGTCTATCTATTTACCCTATATGATGCTGAGACTTCAAGAGCTGCATTCTCAGTACAAGGAGAAGATAGAAATAAATGTTCTCCTATCTTCACTGAGAGCATAGTCAAGAAATTGCCTACCTGCATTTTATTCTGGGGAAGAGAAGAAGAAATATTGCAAGAACTTCATAATCAGGTATTGTTTCTCATACATGTTTGACTTCTAAATTGAAAGCTAAAGGTTTGAAGCAGTATCAGATTGTTAGTGAATTTGGGCACCTAGCAGAAGTCAATACAAATGTTCTCTGAAGGAACCCAATTTGACCTGGGCCTCAACTTTCACAGAGGACATGCCAAGTATGAGCTGAGTCAACTATCAAATTAAACAAAGATAGTATAAGGAAGAGTTAACAAAAATAAATTACACTAAAATTAAGAAGTTGAAAAAAAAAAGAATGAACTCAAAGAAAGTACAAGAGAGGAAATAAGAAAAAAATGAGTGCAATTAATGAAGTAGAAAACAAATATAAAATAAAGAAACTGTTAACAGAGTCCTTGAAAAAACTATAAAGTTGATAAAGCTGTGAAAATTTTATACATCAAAAATAAGACAAAACACAAAAACAACGTTAGAAATGAGTATGGGAACAAAACTGAGTTGCCGCAAAAATTTAAAATACAAGAGGACGTTAAAAATATTTTATGCCAAAAAGTTTTAACTCATTATGTTACATTGAAATATAGAAAAGTAATTAAGTGATCATGATATTTTGGTTCAAAATAATGTATTTGTGAAAACAAAAACAAATTCTTTATTATAAAAAGGCATTATTACATGTAACAAAATTAATGATAGTTATTTGAAATCATCTAATCCATTCTATGTTCAAATTTCGCCCTTTTCCTCTAAACTGTTCTTTTTTTTTAAAAAAACATCTTTATTGGAGTATAATTGCTTTACAATGGTGTGTTAGTTTCTGCTTTATAACAAAGTGAATCAGCTATACATATACATATATCCCCATATCTCTTCCCTCTTGCATCTCCCTCCCTCCCACCCTCCCTATCCCACCCCTCTAGGTGGTCACAAAGCACCGAGCTGATCTCCCTGTGCTATGCAGCTGCTTCCCACTAGCTATCTATTTTACATTTGGTAGTATATATAAGTCCATGCCACCCTCTCACTTCATCTCAGCTTACTCTTTCCCCTGCCCATGTCTTCAAGTCCATTCTCTACATCTGCATCTTTATTTCTGTCCTCCCCCTAGGTTCTTCAGAATATTTTTTTTTAGATTCCATATATATGTGTTAGCATACAGTATTTGTTTTTCTCTTTCTGACTTACTTCACTCTGTATGACAGACTCTATGTCCATCCACCTCACTACAAATAACTCAATTTCATTTCTTTTTATGGCTGAGTAATATTCCACTGTATATATGTGCCACATCTTCTTTATCCATTCATCTGTTGAGGGACACTTAGGTTGCTTTCATGTCCTGGCTATTGTAAATAGAGGTGCAATGAACATTGTGGTACATGACTCTTTTTTTTTTTTAAACATCTTTATTGGAGTATAATTGCTTTACAATGGTGTGTT
>NC_041223.1:57620395-57674432 GCF_002837175.3 Physeter macrocephalus | reverse complement strand
CTTTTTGTCTCGTTTATGGTTTCCTTTGCTGTGCAAAATCTTTTAAGTTTCATTAGGTCCCATTTGTTTATTTTTGTTTTTATTTCCATTTCTCTAGGAGGTGGGTCAAAAAGGATTTTGCTGTGATTTATAATTATAATTATAATTTATAATTATAAACTGTTCTTATAATAGTTTGCCTAACCAGCATTCAATCCAGGCAATGGTGATTTGACCAGCAATTCTATTATTTTTACTTAAAGAGTCTATTTTTTTCAGGACCCTGCTTTTTGTGATTTTATCTTGCTTCTCCACTTCCTGTATTTTCTATTAATTAAAAGTTGAATATAAAGGATCAATTAGATTAAACATAAATATTCTTGGCTCAGAAAAACTTAATGTGGTGTGGTTAATTCATGTTGCATTATATCAGCAGACACATGATATTTTGCCTTTCTACTATTTCTAATACTAATATTAATCATTGGATGGTGTAACAGCGTGATCTCTCTACTAAAATTGTATTTTCATTTTGGGATCAAAAAGTATTTTGTGTGGTCATAATTTGGTATTAGTAGAATTTCTATTTCTCCTCTAACCATATGCCTTATGGTTTTACTGTCACTTGATAATCCTTTCTGGAATAAGAATTTCATTAGAAGTTGTAAAATGATGTTTTTCTAATCATGTAATTTATTTCAGCTTATTTTTAAATCTGGTATTCTTTTTGGTAGTTAAAAATCCCCCTCAACAACTGGGGTTATTTGTTTTACCTAACTATTGTTTCTATTCTAAGGGTAAATGCTTAATTTTAATTTTATTCCTTTTAATTAAATTTAAAGTTAAAATTAATTTTAATAATTAAGTAATAATGATTACTGTGCCAAATCCCCCTTCATAGAGATTTTACAATTTTGCCTGTATCAGCAGTACATTTCATTTTATTTCTGAATGGTTATATCATTTTTTGTTATCCATTCATCAGTTGATGGGTATTTTGATTGTTTCTTTTTTCTGGTTGTTGTGAATAATTCTGCTCTGAATATCTGAACGCAAACTTTTTGAGGACGTATATTTTTTTTTCTCTTGGGCAATCCCCTATTGGAAAAGCTTGGTTATATGGTAAACATATTTAACTTTCCTTAAAAATGCCAAATCATTTTTGCTTTCCCAGCAATGTATGAAGATTCAGTTTTTCCACATCTTTGCCAACACTTGGGCTTTTAGGCTTTTGAGTTACAGAAATACTTGTGAGTATGTGATGGTATCACCTTGTTATCTTGTGGGTTTATCATCCTAACAATGACTGGTCAGAGATATGAACATATTTTATTATCCTATTCTGTGGTCTATTTCATTTTTTAAATGGCTATTTTTTGAAGAGTAAATTTTTCAATATATATTGATTGCATTAGCTTTCTTTGGCTAGTATAACAAATACTACAAACTTAGTGACTTAAAGCAGTATAAATTTATTACCTTATAATTCTGGAAGTCAAAAATCAAGGTTTTTCTGATCTGTGTTCCTCTGAAAGCTATGGGGGGAGGGTATCTATTTCCTTGCCTTTTCCTGATTCTAAAAGCAGCCTTCATTCCTTGGACTTTGGTCCTTTCTCAAATCAGATCTTCAAATCTCTCTGTTGTACCTCTGCTCATGTTGTCACATTTCCTCTCTTACACTGAGCTTTCTGCCTTTCTCTTATAAGGACCCTTGCAGATTACATTGGGCCCACTTTGATAATTCAGAATGCTCACCCCATCTCAAAAAGCCTTCACTTAATCACAGCTGCAAAGTGATTACAAGCATAACTTGGAGATACTGCAGGTTTGATTTCAAACCACAATAAAGCAAATATCGCAATAAACTGAGTCACACAAATCTTTTGATTTCTCATTGCATATCAAAGTTATGTTTACACTATGCTATAAAGTGTGCTATAGCGTTGCCTAAAAAAATGTACATGCCTTAAATAAAAAAGACTTGATTACTAAAAAATGTTAACCATCTTCTGAGCCTTTAGTGAATTGTAAAGCTTTTGGTGGTGTAGGGGCTTGGCTCTGTGTTGATGGCTGCTGCTTGATCAGGATGGTGGCTACTGAAGATTGGGGTGCATGTGGCAATTTCTTAAAATAAGATAAAAATTAAGTTTGCTGCATTGACTGATTCTTCCTTTCATGAACGATTTCTCTGTAGCATGCAATGCGGTTTGGTAGCATTTTATCCACAAAACTTCTTTCAAAACTAGACTCAATCCTCTCAAACTCTGTCACTGCTTTATCAACTAAGTTCACGTAAATACTTTGTTGTCATTTCAGTATTCTTCAAAGCATCTTCACCAAGAGTAGATTCATCTCTTTCTTTGCTCATCCATAAGAAGGAACTCCTCCCCCTCATCTGTTCAAGTTTTATCATGAAATCACAGCAATTCTGTCACATCTTCAGGCGTTACTTCCAATTCTAGTTCTCTTATTATTTCTGCCACATCTGCAGTTACTTCCTCCACTGAAGTCTTGAACCCCTCAAAGGCAGTCATGAGTATCAGAATCAACTTCTTCCAAACTCCTGTTAACATTGATATATTGACTTCTCATGAACCATAGACATACTTCATGGAATCTAGAATGGTGAATCCTTTCCATAAGGGTTTCAATTTACTTTGCCAAGATCCATCAGAGGAACCACAATCTATGGCAGCTATAGCCTTACAAAATATATTTCTTAAATAATAAGACTTGAAAGTCAAAATTACTCCTTCATCCATGGGCTGCAGGATGGATATTGTGTTAGCAGGCATGAAAACAACATTAATCTCTTGTACATCTCCATCAGAGCTCTTGGGTGACCGGGTTCATCATCAATGAACAGTAATATTTTGAAAGGAGTCTTTTTTCTGAGCAACAGGCCTCAACAGCAGGCTTAAAAAATTCAGTAAGCCATGTTATAAACAGATGTGCTGTCAACCAGGCTTTGTTGTTTCATTTATAGAACACAGAAGATTCAGCATAATTCTTCAGGGCCCTAGGATTTTTCACAATAGTAAATGATCATTGGCTTCAACTTAAAGTCACCAGATGTATTAGCCCCTAACAAGAGAGTCAGTCTGTCCTTTGCATCTTTGAGGCCAGGCACTGACTTCTCCTTTCTAGCTATGAAAGTCCTCGATGGCATCTTCTTTCAAAAGAAGGCTGTTTTGTCTACATTGAAAATTTGTTGTTTAATGTAATTACCCTCATGAATTATCTTAGCTAGATCTTCTGAATAAATTGTTGAAGTTTCTACATCAGCACTTGCAGCTTCCCCTTGCACTTCCATGTTATAGAGATGGCTTCTTTCCTTAAACTTCATGAACCAACCTCTGCTAGCTTTAAACTTCTTCTGCAGCTTCCTCACCTCTCTCAGCCTTCATAGAATTCAAGAGAGTTAGGGCCCTGCTCTGCATTAGACTTTGGTTTAAAAGAATGTTGTAGCTTATTTGATCTTCTATCCAGACTAATCTCCATATCAGCAATAATGCTGTCTCACTTTCTTATCATCTGTGCGTTCACTGGAGCAGCTCTTCTAATTTCCTTCAAGAACTTTTCCTTTGCATTCACAACTTGGCTAACTGTTTGGCACAAGAGTCCTAGCTTTTAACCTATCTAGGCTTTTGACAAAGGCTTCCTCACTAATCTTAATTATTTATAGCTTTGATTTGAAGTAAGAGACCTGCAACCCTTTTTTTTTTTTCAGTTGAACACTTAGAGGCCAATGTAGGGTTATTAATTAGCCTAATTTCAATATTATGTCTCAGTAAGGCCTGAGGACAGGGAGAGAGATGGGAAAGAGCCGGTTGGAGTAGCAGTCAGAACACACGCAACATTAATTTTGATGTCTTATACGGCTGCATTTCATAGCGCCCCAAATCAATTACGATAGTAACAACAAAAATCACTGATTACAGATCATCATAACAACAGCAACAACAATAATAATAAAATTTGAAATATTGTGAGAATTACCAAAATGTGACACAGAGAAAGTGAGAAAATACTGTTGAAAAAAATGATGCTAATAGACTTGCTTGACACAGGGTTGCCACAAATCTTCAATTTATAAAAAGTGCATTATCTGTGAAGCAAAATGAAGCAAAACACAATAAAATGAGGTATACCTGTAAGTTGGTAGGAAGGGGCCATTTGTCAGCCTATCATGAGGCTATTTGCAAGTTTGTCTCCACATGCGTATACATGTGAAGGTTTTTGAGTGAAATGTGTATGTGTTTTCTCCATTTTATCAGGGTTTTTCCCCCATTATTTTAAGAGTGGGATTTGGCTCTTACTTTCTTTACAGCTTTTAAATGTGAGGCCATAGATAGAAAAGCAAATCTATTTTTATTTTATTTTCAAACCTTATATAGCACTTCACTTTTTTTTGGTATATGGTTTGTATGGTTTAGAAATAGATTTTTGTATATGATTGTATATGGTTTAGTAATAGATTTACTTTTGTTAGACAAAATGCAAGTCTTTGTCATACAATAGGTAAATTTAATGCAATAAGAATACTGTTATATTTACACTACTTCTATCATATACTTTTGTGTTCTGCTTTTTAATTTTTTAGTTTAAAAATATTTCACTATTTGATGTGTTTTCTTTGTTTTTCTTCCCGCGTGTATGTGTATTTTGTTACTTAGAAAGTTTTTGCATTTTCATCCTAGTGATTATTTTTACAACTGTAAGTTATGTAAAAACCTTAATTACCTAATTTTAAACAATATGTAAAAATTCCCCATTATGACCAATTATGGCATTAATAAATTTCTTGTATTCCACTTTGCCTTCACCATTTAATTTTATTAAATTGTTTATCTCTTTAATCTGAAATATATCAATGCATACATTTTCACGCTTAAATGATATTCTTGACAGTCAGCTGTAAATGAAGAACTCAGCAAATCTACTTAAATATAACCTTCAGTTATCACCTAAATCTCAATTTTTAAAAAATTATTTTATTTCTACATATTCAGAGAATATAACACATCTATTCTGTTGTTGCTACTTGGTGTATTGTGAAGGGTTTATTACAATAATATTCTGTTAGTTTCAATATGTTAAAAATTAACATTCTGTTGCTTTCATGTATAAATGACTTGGTAGGTGTTGCTCCAGTGTCATCTAGTATTAAATATTGCAGTTGAGTGCTTTCTCCTTATAAATGACTTGTTGGCCTAGCATCCACCCCAAAGGATTTTTCATTTACATTAGAGTTCCATGACTTTACTATGCTATGGCCAATGGTAACAGTTTGGGGTCAGTTTTCTTTTGGACTTAGCATACCTTTTCAATATGCACTGGCAAGTTTTATCTAAATATTTTATCTTGTATTTTTTTCCTTTGAGAACTTCAAGTATAAATATTTTGTATCTTAACTTTCATATCTGTCATTTTTGCTGATCATTTTTAGCTCTTTATTTGTTTTTCACTGTGCTTGATTGCCTCATTTTTAATTGCTACAAACTCTTTATTATTATTTTATTATTATTACTATTTATCAGTAGTGATTGATTTTTCTTGTTCTCTTTCCAGTTTTACTTCTCGTGCTCTGATGTTATGTATTTTTTAGCATCTATCTTTATCTTTTCTTAGTTATGTTTCATCTTTTCTTGCTGCCCTGCTATCAATTCCCTGAGGTCTTGCATCTTTGTTTTGTGCTTCTACTTCATAGAGATGATTATTTGATTAAGTCTTCTGTTTCTTGCTTTTGTTTTTAAAGTTTTTGGTCACATTTTATATCTGCTTCATGACAATAGTTTTCTAGTACATATTCTCCCTCTGCCACATGAATTCAGGTTCCTTGATTCTTCTTTTTTTGTTTTTGTTTTATTGTTGAATCTGGTACAGATTTTATACTTCTGGGAACCACACTTCTTTGAGGAAATCTCCTGCCTGCTCCATTACTCACTGTAGTCTGTATTTACTATTCCCACTGCTGCAACCTAAGGAAAAATTAGGTTTAGTGTCTCACACTGTGTCTGCCTACTTTGGCAAGTGTAATTTATAGTTTTTCTGGTTACTTCTGAATCTAAAGCAAAGTACCACTGTCCCTTGATACCTTTCTCAGTTTCCTCCCAAAGGAATCCTGCTCAATGATTTGTACTTCCTTTTGTGAGCTTTTAGCCTATGTCATGGTTTAGATTTTAAATATTTCCTTGTGTCACTGAACATGGAGTTAAGATTTTTGTGTCTTATATTTTCCTGTAACTTTGGCATTATTTCCAAGAATATAAGCCTGGACTGTTCACTTTCTGGTACCAACCCTAAACCGAAAGCCTATGCATCAATTTAAGATTTTTCTTCATATAAAGTAAAATAAAGTCTCTTTTCATTAGAAAACTATGTTTTGATCATGTGCAAATTAAAACACAAATACAACAAAATTAAAAATTTTGAAAAGCATTAAGTTTTGATTTGATCAAAATATATAACTATACTTGTTCATTTTGAATTTTATTCAAAAGAAAATGGAAGTTGAAAAATTAGATTAGCAAATGGATTTCATATTACCTGACTGAATGAGTGAAGTAATGAAAAATACCCATTAATATTTTGAATAAAACAAAACAAAATAACTATATTGTAGGAATGTCCCAGTCTCTCCATGTTATACTATTTAAGAACAAATGTACAAGGCCAAGCTAAAACCGTTTTCCCAGAAAATGTAATATTAAAAAAGTTAAATTAATTCAGGATGACCAGGGGACAGCACAAAGGAATATGTCCATATTGATAAGTGAACAGCTAAGTTCACACTAGTAGTTGTTGTCCCAGTTATGACAGAGGATCGCAAATGTGACTATACCTAAATCATGAACAACTGCAATAAAATGTGGAAAGAGTGAAATCACATACTCTAGGTTCGTGGTTGAATATGAGGCACTACTCCCATGAAGAGCAGGGAGGCTTTGGTACAATCCTATGCAAGAAGATAGTGAATATGTTATTCAAATTTAAATGAGATAATGTAATGAAAAATGTAATGTTAATCATACATTCAAGCATAATCATATCATTACTTTAATTAAATAACTTTCATTAAAGTAATGATATATATAGCAGTTATTTTTAATACTTTCATATTGTCTTTTCCCTCCATTAATGACTTTAACCATTTCTCACTTAAGATAGCTTAACAGAAAAGAACAACAAAATGTGAGTTAACTTGAATCTGCTTAACTTATTTAAAGTAATAAGTTTTATAGCATTTGATATTTTAACTAACAATAGCAGCAAATTATTTATGGCATGCCTAATAATCACAACACATATACATTTTTGTATGTTGTGGAGACAAGTTATAAGAATGTTTCAGAGTTTGGACATCAGAATATTAATTTTAATATTTATACAGAGTCCTTTTAGTCCAAATAGTTATCTCTATTGACACCTGTAATAATTATTAAGAAGACAACATATTAGTTAAGAATTTTGGAGTCAACCTAGACTACTTTATTACAGCTTATACAAAAAAAACTCAAAATGGATTAAAGACTTCAATGTAAGAGCTAAAACCATAAAACTCCTAGAAGAAACAGAGGCAGTACACTCTTTGACATCAGTCTTAGCAATATGTTTTTGGATATGTCTCCTGAGGCAAGAGCAGCAAAAGAAAAAATAAACAAATGGCACCACATCAAACTAAAAATCTTTGTCACTTCCAAAGAAACCATCAACAAAATGAAAATGCAACACACCAAAGGGGAGAATATATTTGTAAATGATATGTCTGATAAGGGGTTGATATACAAATATACGAAGAACTAAACAACTCAGTCAGAAAGCCAAACAACCCAATTAAAAAACAGGCAGAAGACCTAAATAGACATTTTTTTCTAGTCAAAGACATAGGGCTGAACAACAGGCATAGAAAGGACACTCAACATCACTGATCATCAGGGAAATGCAAATCAAAACCACAATGAGATACCACCTTACACCTGTCAGAACTGCTATTATCAAAAACACAAGAAACAACAAGTATTGAGGAGGATGTGAAGAAAACGGAATCCCCTGCATTGTTGGTGGAAATGTAAATTTGTGCAGCCACTATGGAAAACAGTATGGAGGGTCCCCAAACACCTAAAAATAAACTACCATACCATCCAGCAATTCCACTTCTGTGTATTTATTTGAAAGAAATAAAAACATTAATTCAAAAAGATGTATGTACCCTTATATTAATTGAAGCACTATTTACAAAAGCCAAAATATGGAAGCAACCTATGTGTCCATCAATAGAGGAATGGATAAGGAAGATGTGGTATACACACACACACTATATATATAATATATATGTATTACAATTGTTGTTTGAGTAATAATGGAATATTACTCAACCATTTGCAACAACACTGATGGATATAGAGGGTATTATGCTAATATATAAGTGAAATAAGTCAGATACAGAAAGACAAACACTATATAATTTCACTGATATATGGAATCTAAAAAAACAAAACAAACAAACAGTACAAAACAGAAACAGACTCATAGATACAAACTAGTGGTTGCCAGAAGGGAGAGGGTTGGGGGAATGGGCAAAGGAGATTAAGGGGATTAAAAGAGACAAACCTCCAGATACAAGGTAAATATGTCACAAGAGTGTAATTTATGGCATAGGGAATATAGTCAATAAAATAATATTACCATGCAATAACTCTGCATGGTAACAGGTGGTAATTAGACTTACTGTGATGATCATTTCATAATGTATAAAAATGCTGAATCACTGTGTTGTACACCTGAAACTAATCTAATATTATATGTCAATTTTAATTCAGTTAAAAAATAGAATTAATGACAGAGTGTCAGTGGTAACTTTGGTGTCTAGGATATAGAATAGATGGCCACCAGAAAACTGGCAGCAAAACATCAGTGGCCACCTGTTTCTGTTTTAGAATTGGTATTTCAAATACCAATATGAAATCATTACCACCCACAGACTCTTCATGACTGAAAAAATTTGAGTTACATTATTATTTTTTAATTTATTATACATTTTTAATTGCTCTAAATTCAGATTAAATGCCATTTTTGTTGCCAATTCTTCATAAACAAGGTTTTTAAGTTTGTTTATTTTCTTCCATTACATTAATCAAAATATTTGCTACTAATTTGATATTTGTAGGAGGACCTCTTTCAGTTTGCATGAGAATACGTATGTGCTTTATTACTCTCTAACGTGCTTATTATTTTAAAAAAAGCAATAATATATCTATCCTCTGGTTGAGAAGAGCTAAGTACTAAACTCTTCTTTTTCTCTACCTTGTTTATGCAGAAAAGTTATATATCTATTCAGCCTCCTTGCTGGCCTGTCTATGTCTTTATCAATGTCTATATCTATATATCTATATCTATATCTACCAACATAATCTAGATGTTATATAATTAATTCTAGACAATAAAAGTTGCAGAAGTGATTTATACTACAAATTTCAGCACTAGCCTCTAAGACCATATGTTAGATTCTGCCTTTCTATCCATGAAGCTGAAAGAAACAATCTGAGTGCCAGAATTATGAAATGGAAGGAGCCAGGATTCCTAAGGCAGAGGTGGAATCGAAATCCTCAGTAGAGGCACCTTTTTTTTTTTTTTTTTGGTGTTATATGAGTGAGAAATAAACCTTTATTATGTTACATTACTAATATTTTATAGGCTGCATTATTTCCCTTAATACATGCTCCTCTGTGTGCCTTTCATTCTTTGGCAATAGAGCCACATTTGTATTTGTGTACAGAGACTTTCTTTTTCAGGTGGTTGTATAGCTAGAGTGATCAAAATAACATTTTTAGTTATGGTAAAATTTCATGCAGCAAAATGTACTGTTCTTAATTATACAATTAAGTAGTTTTAATAAACATATACACTCATGTAGGCAATACCCCAATCAAAATATAGAACAATTCCATCTTCTTAGAAAGTTCTCTTATCCCTTTTTCCAACTATTCTCATTTCCATAGTATCCCACCACCACAACCACAGGCAATCTCTCATCTGATATCAATGACTTAGTTTTGACTGTTCTTGAATTTCATATAAATGACATTCTATAATCCATACTTTTCTATATCTGGTTTCTTTCAATCAACAAAATACTGTTGGATTTCCTGTTTTTGCATGTATCGGTAGTCTACTCTGCTTTATTGTTGAATAGTAATCAATTCTATTAATACACTGCAATTTGTTTATTTACACACCTGTTTCTGGATATTGGATATTGCTTCTTCTTCAGTTTCTAAATATTATAAAGAAAACTACTATGAATATTCATTAAAAGGTTTTGTGTGTACTTTATTTTTTAAGGGTGAAATTGCTGAATAATATAGTAGGTAAATATTTAGATTTTTTTAAGGAACTTCCAAATAATTTTCTGTCATTGTTATACCATTTTATATACCCAGTGGCAAAGTTTGATAGTTCCATTTGGTCCACATCTTTAGCAACAATTGATATTGTTAGTTATTTGGTTTTTCTGTTGTTGTTTTTTTTTTCAATATTAACCATTCTAGTAGGTATCTATGTCATTGTTGATGTAATCTGGATTTTCCTGAAGACTAATAATGTTCACTGTTTCATGGGTTTATTGGCCCTCTATAAATCTTCATTCATGAAATGCCTGCTCATGTCCTTTTCCATTTTAAAAATTAGGTTTAAGTTACATTTTTTATACTTTCATTATTTAGAAATGCTTCATATATTCTAAGTAGAAACCTTTTGTTAGATATATGATAAACACTGTTTACGAAGGAGTTATTGACACAACTTCTGGGACTGCTATTAATAAACAGCCTTTCTGTTAACTTCCTCAGGAACTGCCTCAGCCATAGAGATCCATTTAATTCAATATCATGCTCTCGTTCCTGGGATGGGTTACATTCAATGACCATCAATGTGGGAGTACACAAGTAGGAACAGCTTTGAAAGTCCAGAGCTTCCTATGAAGTCAGTCAACACTCTCATTGTGCCTTAGATTTTGGCTCACCTTCTTTCTCTTTACAACCTTGCTTTCTTCCCTTCCTTTCCACAAGTATTGATCCCAAAGATGCTTCTTAAGTACCCTGAACACTACACTATCCCAGAGGCTACTCCTCAGGTATATAAACCTGTGACATGTGGTACCAGGAAAGATCAAAGAAAGAGGGCATAAGGATGGGATATTAGATGAGAATTATTGACACCTGGCTGACAATGAGGACCTCATCATTGGTTAAGGGAAAACATAGATATTTCATGGTACAAGCTGGTAATTAAAATGTTCACTGTTGGTAAATTGGAATAGTAAATTGGTAAAAGAGTATACCTCACCAGGTGTGATTACCTAGGCTTTTGAGAAATATGGAAGAAATAATAACTAGAAGGGCATTGGAATAGATGTATATTGCTGAGCTTGATTAATGCTTTGGAAAATGATAATGAAAAGCTGAGAATAATTAATTGCTAATTAAAGGATAAATGTGACAACTGGTGAGCCTTCTCGGTAGCTCACAAGTAGGATCCCATTTACTGCAGTTGAGGGACAAAGAAATATAAAGTATTGTCCAATTCAAAATCTTCAGAATATACAAGTGCCAAAGAAACTTAAATTCTCCACCAAGACAGGTCTGCTATGCCAAGCTCATGGTCATGCCTGGAAAAGAATGAGATGCTGATATTTGTGAGATGGACACAATTTTGTTGATCCTTCAGAAAACTTTGAATACCCAGATTATTCTGAATGCTCTAAGCATACACAGGTGGCCCATCCTTCCAAATTAAGAGCGAGTACTCACCACTCTCTTAGAAACACTACTGAGGCTTTTCCCTTCAAGACATATGAATGAACAAGTCTGCTTCCCCTTCCCTCCTAAATATTGGGCTTAAAATTAAGATTAATCACAACATAATCTAGGCAAGGATGTGTTGTGTCTGATAAGGACAAAAGGGATTATACTGCAAAGGAACTACAAAACCTAAAGCCAAAAACATACCAGGAACTAGAAGAGTGTGCATGCAATCTGTGACTCACATCTATAGATCATGGCTAGAGGTAGGATACACCCTTACAAAACTAGACTCACAGATAATAATGGGTCTAATAGGATTCTGAAATTATAAAGGTCAGTTGGTGGCTCTGAACTAATTGAATCAATGAAAATATAATTATGATAATTGGTGGCAAGAATGGAGGATCAATTGGTAAAGCTCAGGAGGGATATTAAGTACTTATAGAGGTTACAGAGATGTTTATTAGAAATCAGCATTCCTATAAGTAAATCAGATGGACCCACAGGGTATTACTCAATTTGTATCAACAAAACAAATCAAGGATGAAGGCTTAGCAGGCTGAGGGGGTTGGATGCAAAAAAAAAAGAATCATGGCCAGCATCTGCCATTACAGTGTTTCCACTCTATGTTTCCCTGAACATAAAATTAGAATAAACATGCTTGGAAATGAGCAAAAACCTCATATTGGGTCTTTAGCCTCTGGGATAAGAATCATTACATTTGGTCACTTAGCTCACTCTCAATTAACTTATTAGATTTTTCTTTTTTTTTGGTATTGCATTGTAGGAGGTTCACATATATTTTGCAGATTAACCTCTTATCAGATATGTTTTCAAATATATATATTTTTTATTTCACAGGTTGCCTTTTTACCCTGTTGATTATTTTCTTTTCTGTGCAGAAACTTTTTAGTTTGGTGTCGTACTTGTTTATTTGTTGTTGTTGTTGTTGTTGCCTGTGCTTTTGTTGTCATATCCAGGCAATCACTGCTAAGACCAATGTCGTGAAGCTTTTCTTCTATGTTTTTTTCTAAAAGTTTTATAGTTTCATGGCTTGTATTTAACCCTATAATCCATTTTCAGTTGATTTTTGTGCATGGTGTAAGAAGAGAGTCCGGTTTCATCTTTTACATGACATTTCTCTAAAGAAGACATAGAATGACCAACAGATGTCTGAAAAACACTCAACATAACTAATCATCAGGGAAATGAAAATCTAAACCACATGATATATCTTCACAACTATCAGGATGGCTATTGTCAAAAAAGGAAAAGACAAGCATTAGATGTGGAGATACTGGAACCCTTGAACAATGTTGTAGGAAAGCAAAATGGTGCCATTGCTATGTAAAACAGTATAGAGATTCTTCAAAATATTAAAAATAGAATTACCATATGATCCAGTAATCCCACTTCTAGATATTTATCCTAAAGAACTGAAAACGGAATCTCAAAGTATATTAGCACTCTCATGTTCATTGTCGCACTATTCACAGTAGCCAAGATGTAAAAACAACCTAAGTGTCCACTGACAGATGAATGGATAAAGAAAACATAGTAAACATCAGAAAAGCTACAGGAAAGTAGATCAGAGATTTAGAACTGTGCTGTCCAGTACAATAGCCACTGGCCATATGCAGCTATTTAAATAGAAATTTAAATAAAATATAATTTTCAATGCCAGTTGCACTAGCCACATTCAAAGTGCTCAGTAGTCATATGTGGCCATGCGGCTACCAATTGGACAGTAAGTGTATAGAACACTCCCACTGTCACAGAATGGATGGTTTTATTGGGGCAAGAAGCTTTCACAGAGGAACTAAGGACACATTGCTAAAAGGTAATTCTGGAAGATGATGTCAAAAGACTGGGATCATGTCCCCACTCAAATCTGTACATAATTATTTTTAAAAATATATAATTTTTGAGTTTACCTAGATAGTTTTATTTATATGTACATATTCAGCCTGTACCACTGGTTTGAGTAAAAATCCCACATAGGTCCTGCCCACCATGTGAAATCACTGCTTCTGTTTTGACCTCATTCTATTTTGTTTTCTCAACTTAAACCAACATCATCTCATTCCAGGTTTCTAGATACACAAGATTTATCAGCCTCTGCCAGGTGGCATCTGAGATTGGGAATAGAGCCAAATTGCACTTCCTTCAGAAATATGATTCACATTTTTACCAAAAATAAGCCTTCCTCCTTATCCTTCAAAGGGGGTGAAACAAGGCTCACAATGAGAAATCCCATCACTGTAACAGTCTCTGGTTTCAGGCAATGGAAGTGACAACTTAAGAAATTGATGATCTCCCCTCACAGAGGTGTCAGGGGCTCACCATACAGACCCATTTCAGAGAAGAATACTCAATTTTGAGAAGCATCAAACCCTTTTCAGAGGAAGATGGTATGAATGTTAGAAGCTGCCTTTTACTGAGCACTTATTCCATTGGAGCTGTTGTGTTAAGTGCTTTATGTGAATTATTTCAATCTTCACAGCAATTGTGGATGGTAGTGATTGTTCTTACCATTTTAGAGATGAGGAAACTGATCTCAGAAAGGTTCATAGCTTGTCCAAGTTCACACAATAAATGGTAGAGCCAAGAATCTCACCAAGTGTCTTTGATTTCAGAACCAGCATGAAAAATCACAAAACCAAACTAATATATGCCTCTCCTGTAACAATGGTAAATAAACCATAGATCATAAAATTTAAAAAAAAAGAAAAAAAGAGAGAAAATGTGGTATATACATACAGCGGGATACTATTCAGCCTTAAAAAGAAGAAACTTCTGGGCTTCCCTGGTGGCGCAGTGGTTGAGAATCTGCCTGCTAATGCAGGGGACACGGGTTCGAGCCCTGGTCTGGGAGGATCCCACATACCGCGGAGCAACTGGGCCCGTGAGCCACAACTACTAAGCCTGCGCATCGGCTTCCCTGGTGGCACAGTGGTTGAGAATCTGCCTGCCAATGCAGGGGACATGGGTTCGAGCCCTGGTCTGGGAAGATCCCACATGCCGCGGAGCAACTGGGCCCGTGAGCCACAACTACTAAGCCTGCGCATCTGGAGCTTGTGCTCCGCATCAAGAGAGGCCGCGACAGTGAGAGGCCCGCACACCGCGATGAAGAGTGGCCCCCGCTCGCCGCAACTAGAGAAAGCCCTCGCACAGAAACGAAGACCAAACACAGCCAAAAATAAATAAATTAATTAATTTTAAAAAAATAAAAAGAAGAAAATTCTGCAATATGAGACAACATGGTTAAACCTTGAGGACATTATTCTAAGTGAAATAAATCAGTCACAGAAAGACAAGCACTGCATAATTCCACTTATATGAGGTATCTAAAATAGTCAACCTCATAGAAGCATAAAATAGAACGGTGGTTGCCAGGGTCTGGGGAGAGGGGGAAATGGGGAATTGTTAATCAACAGGCAAAAAGTTTCATTTAAGGATGATGAATAAGCTCTAGAAATCTGTTGTACATTATACCTATTCTCGACAGTGGGTTGTACACTTAAAGATTTATGAGGGTAGATTTCATGTTGTGTTCTTACACAAGAAAATAAAATTCAAGAAAAAGGGTCATTATATTTGTATTTCCAAGTGAAAGTCTCTGACACTTTTTAACCCTCCACTGGCTGAAAGATTAAATAAAACCATATTATATCCCAAGACTTCGGCCAGTTTTAGAGATCTAAAGGATACATGGTGATGATCACTGTCATAATTTTATTCATCAATCTCACCTCTGTAAAAACTAAAAGGATTCTGATGAATCAAAGTAGGTTACCACAAACTCAACCAAAAATAACCCAAAATAGTAGCCACCAGGATACCTTTACTAGAGCAAACTGATAAATCTTCATATATATTGTATTGAACAATTGTTTTTTCTATCACTATCAGAACCATACAAATTTACATGAAATGGACAATATACATTTGCACTTTTATTTTGTGCTGTGAAAACTATCCCACTATCTTTTATAAATAGTCTGAAGAGGTCTAGACCTTCTGGATAGTCCAAAGAACATCACCTTGTTCCACTATATTGATGATGTCATGTTAATTGGACCAGAGGAGGAAGAGGAGCATATCACATTTAAGGCCTTGGTATATGCATGTGCTCCAGAAGGTGAGATACAAACCATAAAAAGTTTCAGGAGCCTGACATTTCTGTAAAACATTTAGGGCTTGAATCCTTATGGGTATGCCAGGACAAACTATCAAAAGAATAAAATACACTATTGCATCTTGCACCTGTCACCATGATGGAGGAAACAGTGCCTAACAGCCCTCTTTGGGTTTTAGAGGCAGCTATTCCTTACCTGGGGATACTAATATGACTTATGTACTGGGTGACATAAAAGCCTGCCTGAACTGAATGAGGCCCAGAATAGAAAGTGTTTGGCAGTAGGTTCAAGCTGCAGTGCAAGCAGTCCTGAATGAGCCATAACAAATGGCAGATCCTCTGGTACTAGATACATCAACAATGTGAAAAATTGCCATGTGGAGAGTACAGCAAGCCTCTAAGAGAATATCACAGTGCAGACACCTAGACTTCCAGAGACAGAGAAGCATCTGCAGCAGAGAATTATATACCTTTTGAAAAACAATTAGCACTGCTACTGCGTTTCAATGAAAATGAAATGACTGACCATGTGGCATCAAGTGACCACATGGCCACAATTGCCTATCATGACCTAGCTTCTGTCAGACTCAAAAAATTATAGGATCAGTCAGGCCCAAAGACAGTCTACTGTAAATTAGAAGTGACAATTATGGAATTTTAAGATAAATAGAACCAGAGAGCACAAGTGAGCTGGAGTGTGTAGCAGATCCTTGTATCATCCAGTAATGTTACAGCAATGCTCTTCCTTCAGCTCACACATAAGGATACATGGGGAATGTTTTACAACCAATTGATGAAGGAAGGAAAGTTCAAGCTTGGTTCACAGATGAGCCAGCTTGATAGATGGATGCAAGCCAAAAACAGAAAGCCACTCCAAAACCATTCCACTTAGCGATGATACTAAAAGACAGTGGCAAGGAAAAATACTCCCAATGGTCAGGGGGTGGTGGACCTGGTCATCCAATTTATGTGGAAAGAGAAGTGGCTGGAGTTTAAAATATATATGGATTCAAAATCAGTTGGGAATGGCTTGGTCAGAGGCTATAAGTAGAAAGACTGTAAGATTAGGAAGATTGAAAATAATTTTCCTAATTTATATACACATATATAACAAAGTGTTAAAATCTTGGTATCACATGTTAACATTTGACAAAGATATACTCCATGAAAAAGGCACAAAATAAGTAGACACTTCTAATACGAATGGAAAGAAGACTAGCTTACAGAAGTAAAAGAGGGAACAGAAGGAAAACGAGGAAAAGTGCTAACACAATAAACACAGAGAGGAGGCAAAAATGTCAGTATTTATTACAGTGAAAAATTTAAAACAAACAGAAAAAAAGTTTTGTGAAATTTCCACAAATGTAAGAAGTGATACAAAAGAAAAAAATGGATTACAACTAAGAGTTTTAAAAAGTGACATTGTCATCAGTGTTCTAGGATAAAATGCTTTAATATTCTTTAGCTGTCCTAACAACTCCATTAAAAAATCCAAAAACCTTATTGAAAACTAAGAAAAATGGTTGAGAAAAAAGGTTTAGTTCCTCATAGAATAAAATGGGATTAATAGATTTGAGGGCAAAATGAACATTTATTTGTAATAGGCACAGGTTAATAATATTAAATATTTCCAAACTATGCCAAAACTCAAAGAAGATTTTCTGTTTGAAATTTATTATTCAAGTGTTAGTGATGGAAGGGAAGAGGATGTTACTTAGTTTATAAGGATATTAATCAAAATGTTATGTTAGAAAATCACCTCAATTGAAAAAATAAATTATATTAACCTCTGGAATTATAGTAGAAGACAAATGTACTATATGGAATGTACAATGCTAGAATCCAGAAATACTTCCTAATGGTAAATTGTAATTTTGAATCCTGTATAACTTCCTACCTATGGATAGTTTATATGAAAACTTGATAAGACAGTGATTTATATAGTTGGAAGAAATAAAAATGAAAATATATGGGCAAAGTAAAACTTCTCAGTGAAATTTCTTCCTAAAGGGAATATATTTTCATCATTCATTCAGGAAATTAGAAAATAATGAGAACAAAATAGTAAGAAAAAACTATAGTGAAATTATGAGGCGGACATATGGAAAAGATAAGAGAATTCTTATTAGAGTCTACGTACAAAATATGTGTATATAAATCAATTGTCTTTATGCATACAAAATAAAAGTTTAAACATGACAAAATATCTATAAAAAATAAGCATTCTGCATAGGGATAAAAACATAATATCACGATTTAAAAATAACCTATGAGAAGGAAATCAAAACTGTAATTACTCAAGAACTCGCAAGGTTTCTATGTGTTAAAATTCACTTTTGTGGCTAATGAGGGACACCAGAGAAGAATTAGACAAATTGAAAGGCCTCCATGTTTTTGGATATGATTATTTTGATTAATAACATTTTTATACTTCCCTAAATTAACATATAAGTTGGTACATACAAACGGTTACATCAGCAAATTTTCTTAAGCAGATTCTAATTCTTGTGGAGAAAAATTAAATATAAACAGAAAATTTCATTTAAAAAGGACTAATGTATGAGAGATGACTTTCCCAGTCATTAAAAATATCATACATTCAAAATATTAAAACCATGTATCAGAGTGCATATATAGCATCTAGGACTAGGCCCAGATATATAAAGCTGTGAGGAAAAGATGGATTACTCAAAAAAATTCTAAGACAACCAGCTGTCATATTGGAAAAAATAACTGAATCTGTAAAGTCAACTTATCCTCAAACAATTCAAAATGGATTGAGGATTTTTTTCTTACAAATAAATCCAAGAATATACTGTAAGAGTACACAGAAAAAGAAATCTAAATGTGAAATGTCTTTGAAAGTATGACTAAAAAACATCTAGAAACAACAAAAATTTGATATTTTATTACATAAAATGTTAAAATGTGTCTATATGAAACTAAACAGAAATAATTCCAGGGAAAAATGAATTTGAGAAAAAAAATACTTTCAAGTAATAATACAGATAAAGTACCAATTATACAAATAACTTGAAATTACAGAGTAATTTAGTATTTATACTAAATATAAATATAGAATACTGGGAAAGATATAAATAGAAAAAAATATGTGTTTTAAACATTAGAAATTTTTCAACCTCACTCATGAATACACATAAAATTACAATTAAACGTCATCTGATAGATGAAAATAACAATACTCACTACTCACTTTGTTGATGTTGATGTAGAGAAATTCCTATGTTGCTAGTAGGAAAGTAAGTTGGTACAACTTCTGTGGAGAAAAATTTGACAATGTTTGTCAAAATGGAAATATACCAGCGATTATACTACAAGAAATTTATCTTACGGATTTGCTTGCAAATGCATGAACTTCTGTTTGTATGAAAATGTTCATTGTGGCATCTTCTGTAATACTAAAATTGCAAACAACCTAAGTGATTTAATGACTGATTAAATAACAGTAGTAAAATTACTTAATGGAATACTATACGATTTTTTTAAAGAATGAGGCAACTCTACCTGTTTTTATTTGGAATAAACTTCTAGATATTGTTAATTGCAGAAAAGGAGAAAAATCAGTATAGGATACAAACATTTGGTTACACGTGTATGTATACATTTGAGGGTGTGTTTGTTCTTTTATAATTTTTTGAGCTTTGTACCAACGGTTCAATTTTGTAATAAAAGGTAACTTTTACTATAAAACTAAATAATCTAATTAAAAATTATAAGAACGTGCAGGCATTGAACTCCAATTTATCTTTAAAATTGAACCTCTTAATTTTATAACTGTCATTTATAGTTTATAAATGACAAAAGTTGCTGTCATCTCTCATCTTAATTTTCTTAAGACATGTGAAAACTGTTGACTATCTGATGTTATTTTACTGAATGTCCACCACGTAGTTCAGATTAGAATGTTTTTAAAATAACTTCGTCTGATATTTGGGCAGCACATGACTGTTTAGCAAAAGTGTTTTACAAAATGTTATTTCTTCATACATTAGGAATCCCTAATTAATGAATTCATGTATAAGCTTTATGTAAATCTTTAATATCTTTATGCATATATTTTTACATAAAGGTATAAATGTGATGCTAGTTTTACTTAATTATAAATCATGACAATCATAATGAGTACAAACTGATACTGTGTGGTCTGCAGTAATAAAATACTGACTGTGTAAGTCATTAATGCTATTTCTCAGTCAAAACAAAAAAAAGAAATTATGCTGTTTCGCAGACCAAAGATTTTCTTGGGTTCTGATAGCTCTCTGCTGACCAACAGATGGATCAGTAAATAGCAGATGGTTTCATGAGCAGTTCTGTCATCTTAGCATCTAAAATGCTTTACATACCAAAGCTGTAGAAGTTTGGCCTCTGCTCTTGTGCAGTAAGCCTATTGTTAGCCTGGTTTTCTGACTGGGTTTCTTAGCAAATTGTTGTCCTCTGATTGAGCATGGTGACAATGCATGTACATCTTCCCTCTATATTCCCATATTTTTCAGAATGCCTTCTTGGACAAAGAAAAAGTCTTAATGTGACTTTACACTAGTCAGTAAGGCAAATTAAATCTTGTATGCTATTTTATAGAGTTACTTGCTTTTTATCACTCTGCACTTGTGCCAGTTTATAGACTGAGAATGCTAATATGTTTTTATTTTAAATTTAATGGGAGGGTGGGAGGGAGGGGATATGGGGATATATGTATACGTGTAGCTGATTCACTTTGTTATACAGCAGAAAATAACACAACATTGTAAAGCATTGATACTCCAATAAAGATGTTAAAAAATAAATAAATTTAATAAATCCAAGTAGCTATCTTGTAATTTTAAGGATAATACCTGCTCATTGTAAACACACACATGCATACACTCACACACAGAAGGGTATGAAGAAGCTAAGGTTATTCCAGCAGCTAAATTAAAATAAAACACAGAATCAAAATATTGGTGTATAATCTTTAAAATTTATTTTATGCATGTATACATGAATACATAACTAAACATATACAGGCATACTTTTACACTAAAAGAAAACTTTATAATATTTTCTAAACTTTATTTAGTTAATAGTTTAAAAGGAACATATTTCCATGTCAATATGTTGAATATCCATGTTATCATTTTAACTGCTGCATGTATCATTGCAGTATATACATGTAAAATATGAGTAACTCATTATTTCAGAACATTTATGTTTGTACTACTTTTTCTCATAGAAAATGATAAACAACTTTGGACATATGGCTGTATACACTTCACTTATGGAGTATTTACTGTATGCTATACACTATACTGAGAACGTTACATGCTTTAACATATGAATTCCTCTCAATGAATCTGTTAAATAGGTACTACTATTATTTCCTGATTATTGAAAAGGAAACTGTATCTTGTAGAGGTAAAGGTACAATTCAGCTAATTAGAATATAAACTTTAGAAGTAGAAAAACTTGATGATTGGGGCTGTATTATTAGTAGTTCAAATTTCCATCAACCTCAGGGGTTGGCCAAGATTAGTATCAAGTTGATAAATCTCTGTCTGAGTACGTTCTCCTCAAAAGAGCTTTCTGTTTTTCAGTTAGTCTGCCACAAACTACCACTTTGCCTGCCAAATTTTCTATTTAAAATAGCCTCTATTCCTGGTACATACTGTGGCACTTTTTACTCACATTAACATAGTTTTTGCTCACTGAGTTGGCCTAGGGACCTTTGCCATTTGGCAGAGATGTTCTTCTGGTTCTAGAATGCATCCCTGTATAGGGGTTAACCAGCTGCTTTGGGAAGAATTTGTGTTCTAGAAAAGTACAATGGTATAAAGTTAGTTCTAAGTAAAGGGATCTCCTGTCTATACCTCTCTGTATACATTTTGACCTTCTTAATTAGCAAAGTTTTAACTGTTAAACACACACACAAAATTTTATGACTGCATTTTATTCTTTCTAGTGCTGTCACTAAGCATCAGTATGCTATTTTAATATACTAAGTAACATGGCTTAGCAGACAGATGTCAAAAATCTCTCTTACTGTTATCCCATACCTCCAGCCTTTGTTGTTTCATATTAGGTGATCACTATGAAAAATGCCCTCCATTTCTCACAACATCATAACCAAAAGGGGGATTGTTTCTCCTCTGTCTGAATAGGGGAAAAATAAAAATAAATAAAGCTTCTACTTTTGATCCTTCCTGTTTTGTTTCTCAATGAGAATTTGTTTCTCAATGAGAATATAGGTAATTATTAAACTTTGCTTATGCCACAATCCTTCCAGTTTGACTTCTGTATGTCAACTCTAAGTAGCATTAAATGCAATGACTTGATATCTAAAGTCTGTTTCTAATTCAGGTTGGTTTCAAGTGAGAAAAAGTAAGGGAAAATTATGTTAGTGTCTCAAAAGCCATTGAAATTCCTAAGGAAGCCTAATAAATAGTGACTGTAAACATCTTTGACAAAGATATACCTAAAAAAAAAATTGAGTAAATCACACTGTTCCCACAGCTATTTATTCTGCTCTCCTATATCCTCAATGAAGTCTGCAAATGATACAAAATAGGAAGAACTTAGAGTTATCATCCATACGTACGAAACTTCATAAATGTGTTGTTAGATATAATTTAAATTGGACCAAACTGAAATAAAACTTTAAGGATCTTATTGTAACTCCCTCTCTATAAAGCAGTGGCATCAGTTAGTACATGGCTTGCCCAGAATCACCAACTAATAAGTGATTATCCCAGAAAAAATGTTCCAAAAACCTGGAGAACTTATGGGTCACCATGTGTCCACTTCACATTAAATTAATGTTGATAATGTCTCCTGCAGCACCAATCAGGTAGGAAAACTTAGTCCACATAAAAAGGGAGTTAGAACAGATGCCAACGCATTTGACTGGGAAGAAAAGATCTGATATCAGAAGAAATTAAAGAGTTGACTTGAAAGTGACATCAAAACTGCCTCCACATACAGAAAGGAAGATTTCACGAAATTGCTTTCATCATCTGAAATTGCAATTATTTATAAAGTTAATAGGAATTATTAGCCAAAGTTCATGATGATAGCCTTATGGTGAAATATAGGGTAGCATTACTGCTTTTATATTTATATTAAGTTGAGTAGTATTAAAGAAGTGCAAGGTGAATAGGAACAACAAATCATCCATCTCTACACATTTAGTTGACCCAGAGGTTTCTGAGATGAATAGGATACTTTTCCATCAGCTACTGTGAAAGATAACTATGAATTAGATCTCCAGTTTACAAAAGAAAAAACTGTTATGGAAAATCATGCATATTATGGAAATAGACCAACAGCCAGCTTAAGCAAGAGCAGAGGAAAGACCTCTTGCCTTTGATAAAGACAGATTTGAATCTCGACCAGCTGTTTTCTACCAATACGGAGTAGTTATATAATTTAACTTTCTTTTGCTTTGTATTATTTTAATATAAAATAGAAATCATCATACACCATTGTTATAAAATTTTTTTTTTCATTTAAGTAGTTTTCTTTAAGTCTTCCCTCACACCGGGTTCGTTCTTCTCCTTCCAATCTTTGTATTCTCTCCTTATTTCTTTTTCGTTTTATCTTTTTCTCTTTTTAAAAAAACTTTTATTTAACATCTTTATTGGAATATAATTAATTTACAATGGTGTGTTAATTTCTGCTTTATAACAAAGTGAATCAGCTATACATAAACATATATCCCCATATCTCCTCCCTCTTGCATCTCCCTCCCAAGCTCCGTATATCACCCATCTAGGTGGTCAAAAAGCATCGAGCTGATCTCCCTATGCTATGTGGTTGCTTCCCACTAGCTATCCATTTTACATTTGGTAGTATATATAAGTCCATGTCACTCTCTCACTTCGTCCCAGCTTACCCTTCTGCCTCCCCATGTCCTCAAGTCCATTCTCTACATCTCAGTCTTTATTCCTGTCCTGTCCCTAGGTTTTTCATAAGCTTTTTTTTTTAGATTCCATATATATGTTAGCATACGGTATTTGTTTTTCTCTTTCTGACTTACTTCACTCTGTATGACAGACTCTAGGTCTATCCACCTCACTACAAATAACTCAATTTCGTTTCTTTTTATGGCTGAGTAATATTCCATTGTATATATGTGTCACATCTTCTTTATCCATTCATCTGTTGATAGACACTTAGGTTGCTTCCATGCCCTAGCTATTGTAAATAGACATGCAATGAACATTGTGGTACATGTCTCTTTTTGAATTATGGTTTTCTCAGCGTATATGCCCAGGAGCAGGATTGCTGGGTCGTATGGTAGTTCTATTTTTAGTTTTTTAAGGAACCTCCATACTGTTCTCCATAGTGGCTGTATCAATTTACATTCCTACCAACAGTGCAAGAAGGTTCCCTTTTCTCCACAACCTCTCCAGCATTTATTGTTTGTAGATTTTTTGATGATGGCCATTCTGACTGGTGTGAGGTGATACCTCATTGTAGTTTTGATTTGCATTTCACTAATGATTAGTGATGTTGAGCATTCTTTCATATGTTTGTTGGCCATCTGTATATCTTCTCTGGAGAAATGTCTATTTAGGTCTTCTGCCCATTTTTGCATTGGGTTGTTGGTTTTTTTGATATTGAGCAGCATGAGCTGCTTGTAAATTTTGAAGATTAATCCTTTGTCAGTTGCTTCATTTGCAAAAATTTTCTCCCATCCTGAGTGCTGTCTTTTCGTCTTGCTTATAGTTTCCTTTGCTGTGCAAAAGCTTTTAAGTTTCATTTGGTCCCATTTGCTGATTTTTGTTTTTATTTCCATTTCTCTAGGAGGTGGGTCAAAAAGGAGCTGTCTTTTCTCCATTGTATATTCTTGCCTCCTTTATCAAAAATAAGGTGACCATATGTGTGTGGGTTTATCTCTGGGCTTTCTATCTTGCTCCATTGATCTATATTTCTGTTTTTGTGCCAGTACCATACTGTCTTGATTACCGTAACTTTGTAGTATAGTCTGAAGTACAGAAGCCTGATTCCTCCATCTCCAGTTTTCTTTCTCAGGATTGCTTTGGCTGTTCAGGGTCTGTATAGGAATGCAAGAGATTTCTGTGCATTAATTTTGTATCCTGCTAATTTAACAAATTCATTGATTAGCTCTAGTAGCTTTCTGGTAGTGTATTTAGGATTCTCTATGTTTAGCATCATGTCATGATACTAAAGTGACAGCTTTACTTCTTCTTTTCTGATTTGTATTCTTTTTATTTCTTTTTCTTCTCTGATTGCTGTGGCTAAAACTTCCAAAACTATGTTGAATAATAGTGGTGAGAGTGGGCAACCTTGTCTTGCTCCTAATCTTAGTGGAAATGGTTTCAGTTTTTCAACATTGAGAACGATGTGGGCTGTGGGTTTGTCATATATGGCCTTTATTATGTTGAGGTAAGTTCCCTCTATGGCTACGTTCTGGAGGGTTTTTACCATAAACTGGTGTTGAATTTTCTCAAAAGCTTTTTCTGCATCTATTGAGATGATCATATGTTTTTTATCCTTCAATTTGTTAATATGGTGTACCACACTGATTGATTTGCATATACTGAAGAATCTTTGCATTCCTGGGATAAACCCACTTGATATGGTGTAGGATCCTTTTAACATGCTGTGGGATTCTGTTTGGTAGTATTTTCTTGAGGATTTTTGCATCTATGTTCATCAGTGATATTGGACTGTAGTTTTCTTTCTTTGTGACATGTTTGTCTTGCTTTGGTATCATGGTGATGGCGGCCTTGTAGAATGAGTTTGGGAGTGTTCCTCCCTCTGCTATATTTTGGAAGAGTTTGAAAATGAAAAGTGTTAGCTCTTCCCTAAATGTTTGATAGAATTCACCTGTGAAGCCATCTGGTCCTGGGCTTTTGTTTTTTGGAAGATTTTTAATCACAGTTTCAATTTCAGTGCTTGTGATTCGTCTGTTCATATTTTCCTTTCTTCCAGGTTCAGTCTTGAAATTGTACTTTTCTAAGAATTTGTCCGTTTCTTCCAGGTTGTCCATTTCATTGGCATATAGTTGCTTGTAGTAGTCTCTCATGATCCTTTGTATTTCTGCAGTGTCAGTTGTTACTTCTCCTTTTTCATTTCTAATTCTATTGATTTGAGTCTTCTCCCTTTCTTTCTTGATGAGTCTGGCTAATGGTTTATCAATTTTGTTTATCTTCCCAAAGAACCAGCTTTTAGTTTTACTGATCTTTGCTATTGTTTCCTTCATTTCTTTTTCATTTATTTCTGATCTTATCTTTATGATTTCTCTCTTTCTGCTAAATTTGGGGGTTTTTTTGTTCTTTGTTCTCTAATTGCTTTAGGTGTGAGGTTAGGTTGTTTATTTGAGATTTTTCTTGTTTCTTGAGGTAGGATTGTATTGCTATAAACTTCCCTCTTGGAACTGCTTTTCTGCATCCCATAGGTTTTGGGACATTGTATTTTCATTGTCATTTGTTTCTAGGTATTTTTTGATTTCTTCCATGATCTCTTGGTTATTAGGTAGTGTATTGTTTAGCCTCCATGTATTCGTTATGTTTTACAGATTTTTTCTGGTAATTGATTTCTAGTCTCATAGCGTTGTGGTCGGATAAGATACTTGATATGATTTCAATTTTCTTAAATCTATCAAGACTTGATTTGTGACCCGTGATCTATCCTGGAGATTGTAGCATGAGCCCTTGAGAAGAAAATGTATTCTGTTGTTTTTGGATATACTGTCCTATAAATGTCAATTAAGTCCATCTTGTTTAATGTATCATTTAAAGCTTGTGTTTCCTTATTTAATTTCATTTTGGATGATCTGTCCATTGGTGAAAGTGGGGTGTTAACGTCCCCTACTATGATTGTGTTACTGTTGATTTCCCCTTTTATGGCTGTTAGAATTTGCCTGATGTATTGAGGTGCTCCTATGTTGGGTGTATGAACATTTCCAATTGTTATATCTTCTTTTTGGATTGCTCCCTTGATCATTATGTAGTGTCCTTCTTTGTGTCTTGTAATAGTCTCTATTTTAAAGTCTATTTTGCCTGATATGAGAATTGCTACTCCAGCTTTCTTTTGATTTCCATTTGCATGTAATATCTATTGCCATCTCCTCACTTTCAGTCTGTATGTGTCCCGAGGTCTGAAGTGGGTCTCTTGTAGACAGCATATATATGGGTCTTGTTTTTGTATCCATGCAGCTGGTCTATGTCTTTTGGTTGGAGCATTTAATCCATTTACATTTAAGGTAATTATCAATACGCATGTTCCAATACCATTTCCTTAATTGTTTTGGGTTTGTTATTGTAGGTCTTTTCCTTCTCTTGTGCTTCCTACCTAGAGAAGTTCCTTTGGCACTTGTTGTAAAGCTGGCTTGATGGTGCTTAATTCTCTTAGCTTTTGCTTGTCTGTAAAGATTTTAATTTCTCCATTTAATCTGAATGAGATCCTTGCTGGGTAGAGTAATCTTGGTTGTAGGGTTTTCCCTTTCATCACTTTAAATATGGCCTGCCACTCTCTTTTGCCTTGCAGATTTTCTGCTGATAGATCAGCTGTTGACCTTATGGGGATTCCCTTGTGTATTATTTGTTGTTTTTCCTTGCTTTTAATATTTTTTTCTTTTTATTTAATTTTTGATAGTTTGATTAATGTGTGTCTTGGAGTGCTTCTCCTTGGATTTTTCCTGTATGGGATTCTCTGCACTTCCTGGACTTGATTAACTATTTCCTTTCCCATATTAGGGAAGTTTTCAACTATAAAATCGTCAATATTTTCTCTGTCACTTTCTTTTTCTCTTCTTCTTCTGGGACCCCTGTAGTTCAAATACTGGTACATTTAATGTTGTCCCAGAGGTCTCTGAGACTGTCCTCAATTCTTTTATCTTTATTCTGTTCTGCAGTAGTTATTTCCATTATTTTATCTTCCAGGTCACTTATCCATTCTTCTGCCTCAGTTATTCTGCTATTGATTCCTTCTAGAGAATTTTTAATTTCAATTATTGTGTTGTTCATTATTGTTTATTTGCCCTTTAGCTCTCCTAGGTCCTTATTAAACATTTCTTGTATTTTCTCCATTCTATTTCCAAGATTTTGTATCATCCTTATTATCCTTACTCTGAATTCTTTTTCAGGTAGACTGCCTATTTCCTCTTCATTTGTTTGGTCTGATGGATTTTTACTTTGCTCCTTCATTTGCTGCATATTTCTCTGTCTTCTCATTTTGCTTAACTTACTATGCTTGGGGTGTCCTTTGTGCAGGCTGCAGGTTCGTAGTTCTCATTGTTTTTGGTGTCTGCCTCCAGTGGCTAAGGTTGGTTCAGGGGGTTTTGTAGGCTTTCTGGTGGAGGGAACTAGTGCCTGTGTCCTGGAGGATGAGGTTGGATCTTGTCTTTCCGGTGGGCAGGACCACATCCGTTGGTGTGTTTTGGGGTGTCTGTGACTTTATTATAATTTTAGGCAGCTTCTCTGCTAATGGGTGGGGTTGTGTTCCTGTTTTGCTAGTTGTTTGGCATAGGGTGTCCAGCACTGTAGCTTGCTGGTCGTTGAGTGGAGCTGGGTCTTAGCATTGAGATGGAGATCTCTGGGAGAGCTTTTGCCGTTTGATATTACATGGAGCCAGGAGGTCTCTGGTGGACCAATGTCCTGAACTCAGCTCTCCCCCCTCAGAGGTACAGGTCTGATACCTGGCCAGAGCACCAAGACCCTGTCAGCCACATGGCTGAGAAGAAAAGAGAGGAAAAAAGAAAGAAAGAAAGAAAAAAAAATGAAATAAAGTTACTAAAATTAAAAAAAATATTAAAAATTAAAAACTCATAAAAAAAAGAGGAAAGTAACCAAATAAAAAAAAATCCACCAATGATAAGTGCTAAAAACTATACTAAAAAAAATTAAAAAAAAAAAAAACGGATAGACAGAACCCTAGGACAAATGGTAAAAGCAAAGCTATACAGATAAAATCACACAAAGAAGCATACACATACACACTCACAAAAGGAGAAAAAGGAAAAAATATATATATATCATTGCTCCCAAAGTCCACCACCTCAATTTTGGGATAATTCGTTGTCTATTCATGTATTCCAGAGATGAAGAGTACATCAAGTTTGTTGTTGAGATTTAATCTGCTGCTCCTGAGGCTGCTGGGAGAGATTTCCCTTTCTCTTCTTTGTTCCCACAGCTCCTGGTGTTCAGCTGTGGATTGGCCCCGCCTTTGCATGTAGGTCACCTGAGGGCATCTTTTCTTCGCTCAGACAGGTCGGGGTTAAAGGAGCAGCTGATTCAGGGGCTCTGGCTCACTCAGGCCGGGGGGAGGGAGGGGTACATATGCGGGGCGAGCCTGAGGCGGCAGAGGCCGGCGTGACGTTGCACCAGCCTGAGGCGCGCCGTGTGTTCTCCTGGGGAAGTTGTCCCTGGATCACGGGACCCTGGCAGTGGCGGGCTGCACAGGCTCCCAGGAGGGGATGTGTGGATAGTGACCTGTGCTTGCACACTGGCTTCCTGGTGGCGGCAGCAGCAGCCTTAACGTTTCATGCCCGTCTCTAGGGTCCGCACTGATAGCCGTGGCTCGTGCCCGTCTCTGGAGCTCGTTTAGGTGGTGCTCTGCATCCCTCTCCTCACGCAACCCGAAACAACGGTCTCTTTCCTCTTAGGCAGCTCCAGACATTTTCCCGGACTCCCTCCCAGCTAGCTGTGGCGCACTAGCCCCCTTCAGGCTGTGTTCATGCAGCCAACCCCAGTCCTCTTCCTGCGATCCGACTTCTGAAGCCCGAGCCTCAGCTCCCAGCCCCCGCCCGCCCCAGCGGGTGAGCAGACAAGCCTCTCGGGCTGGTGAGTGCTGGTCAGCACCAATTCTCTGTGCGGGAATCTCTCCGCTTTGCCCTCCGCACCCCTGTGGCTGCGCTCTCCTCAGTGGCTCCAAAGCTTCCCCCCTCCGCCACCCGCCGTCTCCGCCCGCGAAGGGGCTTCCTAGTGTGTGGAAACTTCCTCCTTCACAGCTCCCTTCCCGAGGGGCAGGTCCCATCCCTATTCTTTTGTCTTTTTTTTTTTTTTTGTCTTTTTTCTTTTGCCCTACCCAGGTACGTGGGGAGTTTCTTGCCTTTTCGGAAGTCTGAGGTCTCCTGCCAGCATTCAGTAGGTGTTCTGTAGGAGCTGCTCCACATGTAGATGTTATTTCTAATGTATTTGTGGGAAGGAAGGCGATCTCCACGTCTCACTACTCCGCCATCTTGAAGCTGTCTCCTGTTATAGAAATTTAAAATAGTGTTCCTTGTAGTGCATTGAGCAGTATCATTTCTCAATAAATACTACAAACAAAATATGTCACCTGTTAAAACTGTATACTTATAATTTCGACTGCCCTCTTCAGGAGGATCAGCAACCACCACTGCAATCACAATCAGTTCAAGCAGAAAGGATAGGATATGATTTCAGAAATACCACAATACATCTGGAAGAGTTCATACCTATCCCCACTACTTTCACTCTTATCCAGTAAAGGAAGCATTTTGCAGCATACAGCATTGATTCTGTGGAAATTCAATTTTGGCAAATATCTTTTGATTTGCAATGACTTAAGAACATAAACTCCCTTAATATGATAAATGTGCAATAAACTGATTATTTCCAACATGCAAAAAATATTTACAGATAAATTTGATAAATGTAAAAAAAGAAATATTAAAGTTGAAATATTAAAATATATTTATTGCCTAGACTTATAAGGGTCTTAACCACAAATTCTAAGTATCAGTAAATATTGTGGTCATTATAAATTTAACAATTTCATTTAAATCTTTGCTTATTCTCTGAAATATATTTCATCTTGGGGTCTCTGAGTTGATTCTAAGACACAGGCTTGGATGGGAGTTGTTTACTTGGGAAATTATTCCAAGAAACAGTAGTATGTGACGGGGGTATAAAACAAGGCAGGATAGAAAACCAGTTTAATCAACAAAACTTTATGGTGATTGTCAACTTCTCTGGGACCAGTATTCCATTCCATGAAACTTGAGTAAAACAATAAGCATCTCAGTATGATACACCCATTGGCCTTCATTCATCATTTGTCAAAGAGGCCTCAGAGGTGATTGTGAACTTCTAAGTTGTTCGTATGTTGGTCCTGAATGGGTTACCCCGGGTATCCTATTTCCTTATCTCTAACAAGCGCAAGAAAAAAAAAGCAGAAGTTACATGGCTCTAGTCCAAATGCAAAGAACTGTTGGGCTGCTTTGAAGCTGGTTGACCAGAGCAGTGGCAGGAGTAGGAAGAGGGAAAGAAAGGATTTGAAAAGGACTCTAAGACCTGTGCAATACAATTAGACTCTTAGGCTTCAAGGATATTAACCATAGATTATATTATTTAGGTTAATTGAGGAAAACTGTTTTAATATCAAGGTTAAAACTTCTTGTATAATTGGATTTAAATGGAAAATTATTATCTAAGTGCCTATTTATATTCTTTTTGAAGAATTATAATCCTTCGTATTTTTCTGCCCATGGGGTAATTTCTGGTATCTCTTAGTCACTTTCCATCATCGCTTTCTAGTTGAAATTCCATAAAGGTACTATTTGGGGTACAGTATATTAATTTTAACACTCAGCTACAAGGAGACAGTTTCCTTTGTAACTCTGTCCTAGATTTGACTTAGAATCTAATTCAACATTTTAATTAAAATTAAATGTTTCAGTGCTGCTTAATATACTACACAGGGATTGCAAAGAAATGTCCACTCTTATAGCCAATTTAAAGCTTACATCTGAGTATTTTTCAGTCTCACCAGCAGTGCAGCTTTATAGTGGGTGATCTTTCGTCCTGAAAAATGAATCCAGCTGTGTTGCCACTATGAAATGGTGGTGTGCAGTCTGTTAAATAGCAGGCAATTCAACTAAATCCTGATTACAACCTGCAAATAATGAGAATACTATATGTTAAGCATGGTAAATTTACAGGATACATGTATTAGAAATATATTGTGTGTATTTTTAAAACAAACTTTTCTCCATTATGAGATTGTTTGTCAAGATGGAAATTCATTTGAAGAAAACCATAATGGGCCCTTCCAGGAGAGATAACTCTCATTTTGAAAAATATAGTGAGTTTTGGAGAAGCACAGTATGTGACAATTGTGTTCATTTTCTAAATTAACTAGGAATTTAAAAAATAGATGTATGACTTGGATTAAAAAATAGCAGGTAAGTGACCTTTAGTTTACATAAAATGCATACAAACTCTATGACTACATAGAATTGATACTCTAATTGATACTCATCATGCAGGTCTGTATATGTTAATACTAATACCCAACCATGCCCACACTGAAGAGTCCAATGTGATATGCTACTATGCAGGACGAATAGCAACCAATAGAAGAAACTTCTTTCCTCATATTCTTTATGCCAACTGTGCTTACAACGCATTTAAATATTGCAAAGAATCGAGTGCCATCAACAAAATATTGGCAGCAATGTGGAAGTAAAACAAGCTGGCAACTTGCTGATATAATCACTCATATTTAAGCCATGATTATGGGAGTAAAATCCATATGTTCAATATGAGTTTAAAGAAGGGAACTTTGTTATATGCTATTTGATTAATTGAATCTCTAGGAACAAAGTCTCCACATCTCTAATACAATTAGAATTACATTACCCAATATCTATAATGATGGCCCTGAAATAGTCTGAAATGTGAAATCTGGCAGGTTTAAATTCCATAATACTTTTTCAGATCACAGTTTTACTTTTTTATTCACTGTTTATCCTAAACAAGGCTCTATAAGAGCAGTATTATTTTCATTTTGTTAATGAGGGAAAATATGAGGGTCACAAACAGAGAATTACTGAAATGTGTGTAGTGTTAAAGCAAGTTCTCAAAATCACATCCTCTTGGTTCCAAATCCTGTCCTGTTTCCATGGTATCACAACCCCTGGCAAATTGTAAAAAATAATAAACTGTTGGAAACGTTAGAATAAAATGAACTGAGGAATTGCTAAAGAGAACAAGAAAATTGGAGTATAATACAATAGGAGGAGACATCTAGGAAAGATAAAGAACACAGAGACAGCATTCAGGCACTGGGAACATATGTCAGATCTAAACGTAAAAGAGCACATGTAAGAAGTGCTCTCTGATATAGTTACATCTACTTTGGCACAAAGCCAAAATAGGTGGCACGAAACTTAGTGTGTTAATAAAGAAGACTGTAGTTTCTGGAATTCTATCTCTAAATGGCCAAAATAAATTAAATTACCGGTTAATAAAGAAGACTGAAGTTTCTGGAATTCTATCTCTAAATGGCCAAAATAAATTAAATAAAATTACCATGTCCTTTCATTTTATTATATATTTTCAGCTATTCAACTGCTATATTCTCTCCTAGCAGTTTTTCATAGAAATGAGCTAATAATCTATTCACCTTAACTTTATTGTTATATAGTTGTGGTGGAATTGAAGTTTGACTATTGTTATAATTTAAGATGATTGGTATCAATGACTCAAAGTTCAAGATATCTCATTATTTTATAATCAAATAATTTAGATTAATACATATTTTGAGAATTTTATGCTTGGATATGGACACAACATATTGGATATGCTGATAATAAACAAGTGGATTTTTCAGACAATAAAATGGCCTGTCATTTGATTAATGGGCTAACAATGCAGAACAATTCCTAAGTGTCTTGAAAACTATGCAGTACCTGAATAAACGCTTGACAAATATTTATTAGTGAGAGTAAGGTGTGTGTGTACATGTGTGTTTCTGTGTTTCTGTATGTGTGTATGTAAAGTTAACACATTATGCAACATGTAACATGTAAGCATGCAAAATATACATTGTATTAACCAAAACCTGTATGTAAAACATATAAAATATCTTTATGAAATATGTTTTACTACAGACACACATATATGTATGTGTATGTATATATATGTTATATCATACTATGAGAACTAAAGTTGCACCCTTTAACTATCTTACATTTTTAATTACCCAAGAATGCATAACACTATAATTAGTGATGCAAAATTCCTCTATGATGTTTTTGCTGAAGAGTGAGTCTAGCAAAGGGCTATGGGATAGAACACAAGAAGGCATTAAGAACTGCGTATCTAGGGAGGAGTGTGGGCCCCATGGAAAGTGATGGCAGCTTGTTCAAGGGTTGTATGAGTGTTGACTGGCCGGTACTCTTGTTGCATCACCATTTGGAGGTGTACTTGTTGTATTCTGGAAAAGACAAACTTAACAAGGAGGTTAAAAATACATGGCCCAAAGATTGGTCTGGACCATGCCCGATTGGTTGAACAAAAAACAGCAATTCTCCTTTCACATTGCACAAGTCTCTCCCTGATTAGCTGTTAGGAGGTCCAGAGCTCTTCTATTTTGTAAAACCACTCCTGCTAGAGAATTTATTTGCGCTTGTAGCATGTTAATTTGAGCTGCTAGGTTGGCAATCTGTTGTGTGAGTTCAGGAGAGAGATGTCGGGCAGTGAAAATGGAGTTTAAAAGTCCTGCTAAGCCTGTTTCCCATCCCTGTTAGGAGGATCCAGGAACGGCGAGCGGGACCAGAGAAGGAGGTCAGGACTGAATAAGTAGCCCCTGTGTCCGTTAGAAAGGTTATAGTAGCTCCTGCCACATGCAGGGTTACCCGGGGCTCCTCCGGTCTTATGGGGAAGATAGGGGCCTGTAGTTTGAGCCCTGGGCACCTTCAGTCATCCGCATCCAGGAGCCTTAGGTCTAGAGTGTAATCTGGTTCTTGCTTCTGATGGTCAATTACCCGTGACAGGAGCAATCGGCCTTGACCTCGGCTCAGGAGGCCGAGACCCAAAATACCCCGGGTGAGTGGTTGTGGAACTGGCCTACCCGCTTGAGGGTGGGAGGGACAACTCCTCTTCCAATGGCCCTTTTGATGACAGTAAGGGCACAGGGTATCAGGTGGTGGGGTGCGGCAGTTCCCGACAGTGTGCCCCTGCTGACAGCACTGGTAGTAGGTCAGTGGTGGTTTCTAAGATGGGAGAAGGGCTCCCGTGGGTCCCTGCTGTGGGAGGGACTGAGTAATGGCAAGAGACATATATTGAGCATGCCATTTTAATTTTTCCTCCTCTCTTAGCTCTCGTCTGTTCCTAGAAGCCTCCTCCCTGTTGTGAAAAACCTTAAAGGCCGTGTCAAGTAGGACAGAAAATGGGGTCTGTGGCCCTTGCTCTAGTTTCTGCCATTTCTGTCTTATGTCTGGGGATGCCTGGCTTATAAAGTGACCTGCAAGTATAGCCTGACCTTCAGGGGTCTCAGGGTCTAGGTTGGTGTATTTCCTCATAGCCTCTGCTAATCAGGCCTGAAAAAGGCTGGATTCTCAGAGGGTTCCTGTGTGACTTCTCTGAGTTGATTATAATTGACAGGTTTGATGATTGCCTTTTTCATACCTTCTAGTAGACAGGTAATCATGTAATTTCTCCCACTGAGCCCTCCCGCTGCCCCATTTTCTTTTGCCTGGTATCTCCATTCTGGGTCTGCCAGTGGGACTGCCTCTGCCCCCACTCGGTTCTCATTAGGATTTCGGGCATGTGTCTCCTCTGCCCAGGCCTGAGCCAAGGCCCCGATCCTGGTCTTTTCTTCGTGATGCAGCGGGTACTTAGGAAGACAGGAATATTTGGCCAGGTTAGGTCAATAGTTATAGTTAGGGCCTGGAATTCCCTGATGAACATGGAGGGGTCCTGGCTAAAGGAGCCCAGTTACCCTTGAATATAAGAGAGATCAGACATGGGGAAGGGGACATTAACTCTGATAGTACCTATGTCTTCGTTAGCGACCTCTCAGAGGGGAAGCATATTGGGACTTGATTCAGAGCGCTGGGCTGCTCCTGACCGAGTGTGGGGAGGGGAGGGAAGGTCTGCTTCCGGGTACAGAGGTGGGGAGGGGAGGTCTGCTTTCAGGTACAGAGGTGCGGGGAGGGGAGCAGAAGGTTGAGGAGGAGGCTGGTGAGATCTGGGACAAGAAAGGTCGTCCAAGATATCTGGTGGACGGGGAGATGGGGAGGGCTGAGGTAGTGAAGCTGAAGAAGGACGAGGGGGGAAGGGCGAGGTATTCAATCGGCAATGGAGAGTCACATGCGACAGGAGACCCTCAGGCTCGGATTCCGACTGAGGGTCATGAAGACCTGGACGTATGGAACCTCGGAATCCTTTCCCAGCCTCCAATAATAGAGATCAAGTTGGAGGATGGTGATATAATTTAGCGTCCCATTAAGAGGCCATTGTTCTTGGTCCCCCAGCTTGTACTGGGGCCAACCCGTGTTACAGAAGAAAATGAGCCTCTTCTCTTTGAGATTGTCTGTGTCAAATTCCTTCCAATTCCTGAGAATACAACCAAGAGGCAAGTCTAAGGGAATAGAGGTACCTGAACCCATTCTTAGCCCCAGTGCCGTAGAATGGGGGTACTGAGAATCACTGACGGGCAAAAAGGCGTCCCTCTGTCTCAGTGGCGTCTCCATGCGACTATGGCACAAAAATGCGGACCGACTCAGCAGTTGCGTCCAACTGAGAGAGGTGGCCAGAGCAGTGAGAAACCATGCGGCCAGGGCACCAGTGACCAGAGAGAGGAATCCCCGGAACCGGGAACTGATTCACTGTTAGAAGACTCTCAGGGACGGGAAGGAGCTCTCAGGACGATCTAGAGGTGGCGACGTCCTTTGGAGTCAGTCCGAACTGAGGAGAAAGAAGCAGAAGTGACAGAAAAGAGGACTGAGGATTCCGCCTTCTAACCCCACCGAAGAGGCGGTGGCCAAGGGACTGCAGGCTTGTGTTTTGCTTCATCCACGAGGTGCCTCGTGTTGCACAGAAGTTGTCTTGCTGGGGACAGATGCTCTAATAGCCTGGTCCGTTCCGTGACCCCCTTATCCTTTCATAGGAGTCTTCAAGTGTCAGGTGCCCTAATGGCTTTTAAATGCCTGACCAGTGCCCGCACGATACCAATCGGCCTAGTCCTCAGTTGTAAGGAAGACAGAGGGATCCTCACCTATTCTTGGTGGCAGTTCCTGGGGCAACGTGAGCCGTGGAGCCTTCGGAACACATCAGGGTGTGGCCCTGGCCAGAGTTCCTCCGTTGCTTCCATGGCAGCTTCCCTGTTCACAAAGGGTCCCAAGAAATGAGGAGAGGAGGTGGGGAAAGAGATCCCCCTGGAGATCCCCGTACGGGTCACCAAATGTCATGGTCTGAACCTGGGTTGGAAAATAATTTCTGGACACAAGGCAGAATGTAAAGAGGATAGAATTTATTAGGGGGAAGCGTCGCTGCCAGAACAGCGGGCTGACTTCCTTCTAAATGGTGATGCAACAAAAATACCAGCCCGTCAACACTCGTACAACCCTTGAACAAGCCGCCATCACTTTCCATGGGGCCCACATTCCTCCCTAGATACACCCTGACAGAAACCAGGCAACGGGAACCCAGAGCCCCAAGACGCCCCCACTCAGCAGGAAGCATCCAGAGAGAGTTCCGTCGCCCCTTCTCACAAAAGGGGTTCCCGAATGCCTGAGAGGGAATTAGGCAGTTAGGTAGATATGAGCCGGGTATCCAACAGGGCCAAGGAATTGGCCCTATAAATAAAGAGAGGGGGGAATGTGGTGCTCCAAGGACAATGGTGCTTCAAGGACAAAGGATGACCCTGCCTGAAAAAGTGTCAGCGTTACACACCCCCCACCGGACTTACTCACCCTCCCCACCATGTTGCGATGGCTAGGAAATTCCTGAGCCCACCTGGGTACCACACACCTGGGCAGCGGGACCTGTCCCAAATAAGGAAAGGCATATGCCCTGTCCCACTCCCACCCTATAGAAGGAAGGTATATGTGCCTCGACCAATCAGTAAACGAAATTTTCACCTTGGACCATTCCTTTGTTTTCTGGCTGTAAAAACTGATCAATAGCACATGTTCAGTCTCGACTCTCCCAGACTACTAGGAAGTCATCCCGCTGTTCTGGCAGTGACCCTTCCCTCTAATAAATTCTATCTTCTTTAAAAAAAAAAAAAGAAGAAAAAAAAAAGAATTGCAAATCTTAATTCTATAGTATGGAGGTCCAAATGGAAAGAGGTGTTAAGAGAGAATTTACCAAAGTACAAAAACAAAATGTAAATGAACAAAGAAACAAAACTTAATTTGATTTCAGGGTAAAGAACAGGAATTGCAAGTGAAACTAAGATCAAGTTCTGAACAGAGTTGAAGAAGTGTTGAATTTAGTATATATCATGCAAAACTTAAGACTTCTCCAGCCTTGAAAATATTGTGAATTTTGGTGGAAATTTTGCCCTGGATAATTTTAAATTTTAAAGAGGAATAATTTATAACAACTAGGCTAAAGGTATTCCCAAGGGCAGAATTACATGTTAACTCTGTGCTTAAAAAAGTAGCCTTCTCTTTGGGTGGGATGGTAGCAGAAAATAACTCAAAACAAATCCTTATTGCAAATATAGAGAGACAAAAGAGGATCCTAGGCCTACTTTTCCCCACTTATTACCAAAATATAACAACTAATTAGCTATTTCTCTTGAATATCTGAATTTTTAGATATGCAAATTCAAAAAGGAAGAAAACAAAAAGAACCTTCTAGCTATCACTGAGGATCCCCTGAGCTTTCCCTCCAAACTGATAAGATTCTGTAAAATATCATTAGATAATACATAGCAATCTGGAGCTAACAGAAAAGCTTCTGGTGCTCATGTGAAAATTATAAGATAATATTCATTTGCCTGTAATCATCCACTAAAATGATGCACCAGGGACAGCTGAAAAAATAATATATTCCAGATTGTTTATCTATTTTACTGAAATTATTCCTTTATGTATCATCCAACACACAATCTAACCCCCTGAAAGAGAACTTTATCATCAATTTGTACCAATTCCTCATAAATTCTACTGGAAATAGTTTCTGAAAATAGATAACACTCTAAGGTGTGTTTGATTTGATAATGATTTATGGTAAATATCCCAGTTTGAAAGTCTTTTTATAGTTCCATTTAAGTTCCATTCTTTTTGGAAATTTTTCTTGGGAAAAAAAGGGTGAAACAAATGAAGGGTTGGAGGAGTTAGTTTTGTTGTTTTGGTCATGTGGTTCATCTGTTTTGGTAGTATTTGCTTGTTTTTAAGTGAAATAAATATAGTATCCTGAATTGTCTCTGATTTTTGTGTCCAAAGATCATTGCCTCTTTCATCTGGACACAAGAGAATCTTCATGCAGAGGGACCAGTTATTTACTTAAAAGGTCTTCTCTGGCTTCCCTGGTGGCGCAGTGGTTGAGAGTCCGCCTGCCGATGCAGGGAATACGGGTTCGTGCCCCGGTCCAGGAAGATCCCACATACCGCAGAGTGGCTAGCCCCGTGAGCCATGGCCACTGAGCCTGCACGTCCAGAGCCTGTGTTCCGCAACGGGAGAGGCCACAACAGTGAGAGGCCCGCGTACCGCAAAAAAAAAAAAAAAAAGGTCTTCCCTTCCTTATAAGTAATGCTCTCAGACAAGACAACTGTCCAGTTCTCAGAGCACTACTTATTGAAGAGACTGTCTTTTCTCCATTGTGTATTCTTGCCTCTTTTGTGGTGAATTAGTTGACCATATGTGCATGGGTTTATTTCTGTGCTCTCTATTCTGTTCCACTGACCTATGTGTCTGTTTTTGTGCCACTACAATGCTTTTTTCATTACTGTAGCTTTGTAGTATAGTTTGAAATCTGAGAGGGTGGTACCTCCAGCTCTGTTCTTTTTTCTCAAGATTTCTTTGGCAATTTGGGGTCTTTTGTGGTTCCATATGAATTTTAGGATTATTTGTTCTAGTTCTGTGAAAAATGTGATGGGTGTTTTGACAGAGATTGCATTCAATCTGTAGATTGCTTTGGGTAGTATGGCCATTTTAACAATATTAATTCTTGCAGTCCAAGAGCATGGGCTATCTCTCCACTTCTTTGTATCATCTTCAATTTCCTTCACCAATGTTTTATAGTTTTCAGAGTACAGGTTTTTCACTTGCCTGGTTGAGTTTATTGCTAGGTAAAAATAATTTCTTTTGATGTGATTTTAAACAGGATTTTAAAAAAACTTTCTTTCTGATTGTTCATTATTAGTATGTAGAAAAGCAACAGATTTCTGCATATTAATCCTTTATCCTGCAACTTAACTGAATTCATTTATTAGTTCTAATAGTCTTTGGATGGAGATTTTAGTGTTTTCTATATACAATATCATGTCATCTGCAAGTTTAGGGCTAAATTTAAGACCTGAAACCATAAAATTCCTAGAAGAGAACATAGGCAGAACACTCTGACATAAATGATAGCAATATTTTTTGGATCTCTCTTTAAAGGCAAAAGAAATAAAAGCAAAACAAAAACAAAAACAAAATCCAACAGTAACAACAAAATGAGACCTAGTTACTCTTAAAAGCTTTTGCCCAGCAAAAGAAACATCAAAAAAACAAAAAGACAATCTACAAAGTGGAGAAAATATTTGCAAATGATATGACCTACAAGGGGTTAATATTCAAAATGTATAAACAGTTCATACAACTCAATTTTAAAAAAAAACCACAAAGAACCCAATCAAAAAATGGGCAGAAGACCTAAATAGATATTTTTTCCAAAGAAGACATACAGATGGCTAATGGACACATAAAAACATGCTCACCATAACTAATTATTAGAGAAATGAAAATCAAAAAACAATGAGATATCACTTCACACCTGTCAGAATGACTATTATCAAAAAGTCTACAAATAACAAATGTTGGAGAGGATGTGGAGAAAAGTGATCCCTTGTATACTGTTTGTGGGAATGTAAATTGGTGCATCCACTATGGAATAAGTGAATATCAGCATTCATTTATTTGGAGGTTCCTCAAAAAACTAAAAATAGAACTACCATATGATCCAGGAATTCCACTCCTAGGTATATATCCACAAAAAAGCTAAAACATTAATTCAAAAAGATAATGCTCCCAAATGTTCATAGCAGCACTATTTACTCTAGCTGTGATATGGAAGCAACCCAACTGCTCATCAACAGACGAATGGATAGAGAAGATGTGGTATAGATTGATATACACAATGGAATATTATCCAGGCATAAAAAAGAATAAGATTCTGCTATTTGCAGCAACGTGGATGGACCTAGAGAATATTATGCTTAGTAAAATAAGTCAGAGAAAGACAAATATTGTATGATACCATTCATATGTGGGATCTAAAAAATAATACAAACAAATACATATAGCAAGACAGAACAGGCTTACAGATATAGAAAACAAACTAGTGGTTACAAGTGGGAAGAGGGGAGGAGGAAGGGGAACGTCAGGGGTATGGGACTAAGAGATACAAGGTAGTATGTATAAAATAGATAATCAACAAGGATGTATTTTACAGCACAGGGGATTATAGACATTATTTTGTAATAACATTTAATGGAGTATAATCTGTAAAAATACTGAATCACTATGTTGTATAACTTAAACTGATATATTGTATCAACTATACTTCAATGAAAAAAAGACAACCAATAATGTATATATCACTAAGTCCAATAGGTAGACTTCATTGTCCAACCTGCTTTATTGCAAAGCAGCATTAGCACAGCAGACTACTTCTCTTTAAACATACTCCTTCCTAGTATGTAGGGACAACATAGGCTCCTGGTTTTCCCCTTACCTCTCTTGATGATCCTTTTCTGTCTCTCTTGCCAGTTTTTCTTCCTCTAGACAACTGTCAAGTAATAGAATCCCTCAATTCTTTTATAATTATAGATCTTTTCTCAGGTGATTGATTCTATTTCTTAGGTGTAAATGAGAATTTATAGGCATTTACACACAGTCTTACATTTCCAGTCTTCACTTCTCTTCTGAGTTTTAGGTTTATATATCTAAGTGCATACTCAAAATTTTTGGATGGATGAATCATAGGACCTCAACATACTTTGTTCAAAACAGATGTCAAATAATTACACAACACTTCTTTCCCAAATTACCTTTCTTAATGTTCCCTGTTTCAGCTAATTCTGTCAGAATTCATTTATTCGCTTGAACCAGAAAACTGATAAATGTCATTAACAGCTCCCTTTGCCTCTCCCTCACCTCTTATCCAGTTGTATTGCTTCCCCATTAACATACCTATTTGTCCACTTCTTTCCATTTATATTGACAAAATGTAGTTCTTTTTTTTTTAAAAGAAGTATTCCTTGTTTGATGGCTTGTTTGATTCCTTGTTTAAGTGGCTTTAGCCACTTAATTGGTCACTACACATCCAGTATATCTCCCTTTTACTTCTCCATATAGGAGTTTAAGTGACAGTAAAAAATTAAAATTCAATCTGATGTTTGTCAGTCTTCATTATAAATTTCTTCTCCTCTTCACTCTGTGCTTAGCTCCTGGAAATTTTGATACTGATACTCTACTGCTAATAAATAATCAATATTCGCACATTTTACTATAAATGTTTTGGCAAGATATTAAAACACAGTATATATAGTACACTATGAATATTGTGTATGTGTGTGTGTGTGTGTATCCATGTATACGTACAGGTATAGTTACATCTTCTTAGAGAATTGAGTTCTTTATCATTATGTAAAGTCTTTCTTTATCCCTGACATTATTCCTTGCCCATTTTTGTCTGTCTACTTTGTCTGAAATTAATATAAGTAATCCAGATTTCCTTTGATTAGTGTTAGCAAGGTATATATTTCTCCATCCCTTTCCTTTCAGCCTATCTGTGTCCTTATAGTTAAAGTGGACTTTATTTTTTTTTTTAAGATTTTTTAAGAGGTTTTTCTTTACGTAGACCATTTCTAAAGTCTTTATTGAATTCGCCACAACAGCACTTCCATTCCAGGTTTTGATTTCCCGGCTACAAGGCATGTGGGATCTTAGCTCCCCAACCAGCAATTGAACCCTCATCCCCTGCACTGGAAGTCGATGTCTTAACCACTGGACCGCCAGGGAAGTCCCTAAAGTGGGTGTCTTTTAGACACCACGTAGTTTGATCTTCTTTATTCATTCTGATACTTTTGATCTTTTAATTGGTATATGTGAACCATTCACATATAAAACGATTATTATATATTTGGATTAATATATAGTGTGTTTGTAACTGTTTTATATTTATTGCATTTGTTCTCTGTTCCTTTTCCCTCTCTTTTCATGCCTTTGCTTGTTTTAACTGAGCATTTTATGTGATTGCATTTTATGCCCTTTCTTAGCATATCAATTATACTTCTTTTTGAAATTTTTGTTAGTGATTGCCCTAAAGTTTGAAATGCACAATGTTAATTAAGCTATGTGTCACTTCACATAACACTATACTGTTTCACATGTAGTGTGGATTCTTTGCAACACAGTATTCCAATTTCTCCCCTCCCGTCCCATAAGAGATCGCTGGTATTCACTTCACTTATTCATATGTTATAATCACCCAATACATCGATAATATTTTACTCTAACCAAAATTTATCTTTTAGATCAATTAAGGATTAGTAAAAGATTTTATTTTACTTTTACTTATTCCTTCTCCTATGCGCTTTCATTCTTTATGTAGGTTATAGTTTTTGACCAATCTCATTTTCCTTGTCCCTGAGAAGTTTATAGTGTTTTTTGTTTTTTTGTTTTTTGTTTTTCGGTACGCGGGCCTCTCACTGTTGTGGCCTCTCCCGGCATGTGGGATCTTCCCAGACCGGGGCACAATCCCGCGTCCCCTGCATCGGCAGGCGGACTCTCAACCACTGCGCCACCAGGGAAGCCCTATAGTGTTTGTTTTTAACTTTTTTTTTTTCAGGGCAGTTCTTCTGTCTGAAATTGGATAATTTATTCCATGGTTTAAACTCTGTGTACAATACTTTCTTATATTTCCCTTCATTCCATATTAGCTATGAAAGATTATTTCTGTATTTCATATGTGTGTATTTATATACGTGTGATTATGTGCATAAATGCAGTTGTTTCAGGTTATATTGAGAGCAAGTGTTTGATAAATGAACATTTTACTTGAATGAATTTATATTCAAAATATGGCATAGAATTTGGGTGTACTGCCTTAGCGTTTGTTTACAGCTTTTTACTTATAACATAGAGTTTCCATTTTGTATAAACAAATAAGAGAATATCATTTTGAATGGGTTGATTTTTACCTCAACAAAAGCTAGAGTCATCAGGTAATACTTAGTGTCTGCACCAACAATGTTGAATCTTTTAAAGTCACCTCTATCTTTTCCACTGTAATGTTTTCTGAATGATTCCATATCTTTGCTATTTACCCATGTCACCTATACCTCAGTTATATCCATTTTCAGGGAAAAGCAGTATATATTTGAGACATGGCAAATGCCAGAAAATAAAATAGAATGGTATGAAGTTGTCTACGTTTTTTATTGATATTTTCTCATAGATTTTCACCAATCTTGATTTACAGGATGGATCTTTAGGAGTGAATGTTTCACTGAAATATAGCTTAAATCAATATGATGCTGTCAGAATTGTTCTCATATTTTATAAGTGATGGTATGGCAATAAAAAGCATTTTTTATTGTACTTATAGGTGATGATACCATATAAAAGGTTTCCCCATGAATATTAATTAGTTAGAAGTGATACTGAACGTGAGATCTTTTAGGTGAAAAGTTAAATATTTAACGTGCTTCACACCATATGTGTTTTTGTTGTTTACCTGCAAGAGACTCAGATCCTCCATTAATGCTTCCATTTCTAAGAACATATTGAGATGTTAATATCATATGCAATTTAATATAGTGTTAAATTTAAAAAATAAAATAGTCCAAATAATTTTTTGTGAATGAATTTTAGCAGTAAACATTGTGGGATGAAGCACTTGGAAATCAGCCTTATGGTGCAAGAAACAGTTCAGAATGAAACTGGTCACAGAAAACTGCTTCCTTTCGCTTTGCTTTCCTTTTATTCCTCTTGCTTCTTTCCATCCATACTCCCATGTAAAAGTTGGCACAAGACTAATCATTCATTCATGTATATATTTGTTTATATTTTGGCTAGAAATCAATTTAAAGCATATCTGTTTCAGAGTAAGCATATCAAATTGTTTAACATCACTAACAATTTAGGTGGAAAATCAAATTGCTGAATTTTTCAGTACATAGAAATCTGTTCACTAAATACCAGATTACCTACAAAGTTTAAGTTGTTTTAGGGCAGGTCGTGTTTTATTCTCCAAAGTTATTGACATGGTACTTTTCTCACAGTAGGCATTTAATGGAAAATTTATCTTATTAAGAAATGAATAGAAGAGCTTATTCAGAAGTAAATTAATGTAATAACTTGCATTTCTGATTACATCTTAATTTTTGGTAAGTTGCTCACAATGTTGTAAAGCTAAATAGAATATTGAATATGATCATCCAAGAATTTTCAAATTAATGTACTAGAGGCAATACTATATAAGACAGGGGAAAAAACAGTTAAATGACTATGTCAAGAAAAAACATTAATGTCTAACTTAGAAAATCAGCATCTACATAAATAGCATAAAATTATGCTATACAACGTTTTGGCAGGTCTGAGTCAGGTTAATGGAAGAAGAGACTGATTCCAGCATCTAAGTTGGTCCGTGTTGGGCCATTTTCTGTATCAGGTAGGTCCCATTGTTATGTAGAAAACTAGAAGCTCTCCAGGAAGCAGAAAACAGTGAAGGTTACTGAAGTTACATAGTTCTGTCAGAACTCTTTTCAACATAGATATAGCTCTGCCAGACCGGAATACATTTCTGTGCAGATTTTTCCCATGAAAACTTAGTTTATATCTGCAGTGTGTGATGCAACTGTTTTGTCAGTCTCTGCTTTAGTTTTTGATATTCCACAAGGTCAGATAAATTGAATCATATAGTACGGAACACTTTTAGTCTAGCTCCTTTTATTTTCTACAGTGCTGTTTTTGTTGATTTAGTTGTTTTGTTTCCTTGATATTTTTCTGATTTGTTTTCTTTAGGTTTCTTGGATGCATGAATTTGTATTTTGATGTCTTTTCTTATTTTTGAAAAATTCTCTGCCGTTACTGATTTTGATATTTTTTCAAACCTTACCTTTCTCTTTGCATTCTGGAAATCCAATTATATATGTTAGACAGTTTGATATTGTATTACACCTCTTGGAAACTCTGTTTTATGTATATATATACATATATATGTGTATATATATATATAAAATATAATATATTTTTTCCTTTATCCTGTGTGTTTCAGTGTGGGCCGTTACTATTGGTCTATCTTTGAGTTTACTGATTCTTTCCTCAGCTATGTCTAGTTCACTGATGAGCTCCATGAAGGTATTCTCAATATGTTTTACCATATTTTAAATTTCTTGCTTCTATTTGACTCATTCTTATACTTTTTATGTCTCTACTAAAATCCTCCATCTGTCCATGAATGTTGTCTACCTTTTCCATATAATGTCTAACATATCACTTACAGGTACTTAATTTCCCTACCTGATAGTTCCAACATATATGTCTTATCTGAATCTTGTTCTGTTAAATGATTTGTCTCTTGATATTATTTTCATCATCCATTTTCATATGTCTCATAAATTTTGGATTAAAGCCAACATTGTATATAGTGTAATAGATACTGGGGTAAATAATACTTAATGTCTCACTTGCTGGGCTCTGGTGAGCCAATGCTTGCATCCCGTCTCTTCTTGTTTCTTCCTATACTTCAGCTTAGTTCACTGTTTTTCAACTTTAGCTCTCTGATTTGTTCACAAACATGACTGCCTTTTACGTTACATTACCTAGGTTTGAAACCAAGCAAACCCCAGAAAGGCTTTCTTGGTAACAGACCCCTTTCTGTTTTCCATCTCTGACTTAAAGAAAACACTTCACTATTCTGAACTTTCCCTGAGTTTCAAAAAGTCTGGCCCAAGGATTAATGATTAGAGAAGTGAGAACTTGCAGAGACAAAGAATGGCAGGGCTGGGAGTGGGGTTGGGGGCTGCAGGAGAATTGGTAACAATTTAAACAATAGATCAGCCATATAGCATTGTCACAGGACCTTTACTTCCTCTGTGAAGGCCATAGGTAACAATGTCTGATGCACATTCCTAAATTGTTTTCACAGAAACAAGACTCCCACCAGATGGAAACTGCTGATTACAAGCTTGTAGACCCCAGATGGGTTAGAACAAGAAAGTTGATGACTGAGTTTCCCATAACATCTCCCTGTTACTCACCATCCACAAATCAGTGACCCTCTGCCTCACACTGTCTTTAAAAAACTTTTCCTGAAAGCCACTGAGAAGTTCAAGCCTGCCTATTCTCCATGCTTGGCACCCTGCAATAAATGCTGTACTTTTCTTCACCACAACCCCAGTGTCAGTAGATTGGCTTTGCTATGGATCTGGTGAGCAGACCCAAGTTAGTCTGGGTAATAGGTTTTCTCATTGTTCCTGCAGGAATATGTACATTTATATCATATATCTATATTTCTATCTATCTACCTATCATCTATCTATTTATATAATCATGTTAATTTTTACCATCTTTTTAATTTAACTGAATATTTTACTAATCTGATTTTCCTGTATTGTTTCTGTCAGAAGGTATCATATGTAGAATATATCACTCTGTAGCAGAGTGCTTGGCGTGATTTAATTATCATTACTAAAGAGAAAACATTTTTTATCAATGTGTATAATATTTTATCATTTATTTTGGTCCCACAGATATTTCAGCCATTTCTATTCAAAAACAGACTTGCATAACGTAATAAAAGGAACAGAACACAATAAAATGGAGTCCAAAGAAGACAATATCCAAGGTCTGTTTACACTAATGTTTTATGAAATTTATGAGTTGGCTTTGTCTTTTTATGTTTGATGGGTAGACTAGTGAAAGCTAGAAACTTCAATGTCTACATAGAATAAAATCTGTTTAAGCCAACTGAATATTTGCTCTTTTTTTGCTCATATATTTTTCTGTAAAAATTTAAAAAAATACATACCATTTCTTATCATGTTGATAACATTATTTATACTATTTAGTAGTAGTTATGATCTAATCAACTTTATATTTTAAACAATGGCAGCACTGAATCAATCCATCAATTCAGTCATATCTAAGAAATAGGCTCATCTGTTCCATGTAAAAAACTGCCAACTGTAAAAAAAAACTTTAGTGTAAAAACTGTTAAGACTTTTAAACTTCAAAAGAGTTATTTAATTAAATTTCTCTGCTTGGCCATGACCTTGCCTACATTCCTTGTCTCTTTAATGCATTTTACTATGCAGCAAAACAAAAAATGATAAGGAGCAATAAAAATGTTCTCAGAATAATAAAAATGAAGACTCCACTCAATACATAATTACTGAGTATCGATTACTCTGCATACCCCACATTTTATAAAAGTATAAGCCATTTTTTCTTGATAAAATAGAAAAAAATGCTCTTAATAAAAATGAATGTTGATTTTTATAAATGCCTACTAGAGGATATTTTTAGAAAGTCTGGAAGGTGTCTCCTGAAAAGGTGATACCTGAAACAAATTATGAGTTCACACTAACATGATATTGTTAAATTAAAAAAATTGTTAATCACTGGAAGATAGCAAAACATGTTCAACCTTATTAAAGACAATTGTTTGTATATTTCTCTTCTCTGTATTCTTTAATTAACATCTGTGTCTTCCAGAGAAAGTGACAATTAGCTCTCTATAATTTTGTGGAAATCATTTAGGTTAATTACTATTAAACACATTTCAGTAGTCTTTTCAGATAGTTAGACAATGGCATCCATTTAATACAAGCACTTAGTCCTAACTGAAATAATTTTTTGATAATATTAACTTATCACTACATTTAATTTGGAGAAATATTCATTGCACATGAGATAATAAGCAAGAGCAAGAATGTAATAGCTTTAAAACTTTAACTTTTTGAAAAAATGTTGACATATTCCCAAATTTTCTCCCATTGTGAATCACTTGTTCTTTTCATTGATAATATCTTTGAGAGAAATTTAATTAGGAAATTTAAGTATCTAGGAATTAGGGATGAAAAATGTCATCTTTAAAAATATATAGGATTTTGCTCAAATCTCTATGGAAATTTCCACAGTTGTGTGTAGAGTTAGGTAACATATGAAATAGGAATAATCCTTTTAGCTTAAAACCTAAGTAATGGCTAAAAATGAAAACAACCACAAACAGAAAGACAACCTACAGAATGGGATAAATCATTTGCAAACAATACAACTGACAAAGGATTAACCTCCAAAATACACAAACAGCTCATACAGCTCAATATCAAAAAACAAACAACCCAATGGACAAAAATGGGCAAAAGATCTAAAAAGACATTTTTCCAAAGAAGACATACAGATGGCCAAAAGGCACATGAAAAGGTGTTCAACGTTGCTAATTATTAGAGAAATGCAAATCAAAACTACATTGGGGTATCACTTCACACAAGTCAGAATGGCCAACATCAAAAACTCTACAAACAATAAATGCTGTAGAGGGTGTGGAGAAAAAGAAACACTCTTACACTGTTGATGGGAATGTAAATTGGTACAGCCACTATGGAAAACAGTATGGGGGTTCCTTAAAAAAACTAAAAATAGAGCTACTACATGATCCTGCAATCCCACTCCTGGGCATATACCTGGAAAAAAAACATAATTCAAAAAGATACACGCACTCCAATGTTCATAGTAGCAAAATTTACAATAGCCAAGATATGGAAGCAACCTAAGTGTCCATCTATGATGAATGGATAAAGAAGATATACAATGGAATATTACTCAGCCATAGAAAAAGAATGAAATAATGTCATTTGCAGCAACATGGATGGACCTAGAGATTATCATACTAAGTGAAATAAGCCAGGCAGACAAAGACAAATATCACATGAGATCACTTATATGTGGAATCTAAACAAATGAATTTATTTACAAAACAGAAATAGACTCACAGACATAGAAAACAAACTTATGGTTATGAAACGGGAAGAGGAGGAGTGATAAATTAGGAGTTTGCGATTAAAATATACTGTATATAAAATAGATAACCAAAAAGACCCACTGTATAGCACAGGGAACTATACCTAATATCTTGTAATAACCTACCATGAAAAAGAATATAAAGATACAATATATATATTTTTATATATATGTATAACTGAATCACTTTGCTGTATACCTGAAACAAACACAACACTGTAAATCAACTATATTTCAATAAAAATTTAAAAAATAAACACAAAGAAATAAAAACAGAACTGCAGCCAAGTATCCTAATCTAGTTCACAAATATCTTGTTCTGGAAATTGTACACAAAAATTCTCCAGGATTGATAGGACGAGTTGAGATAATGTTCGGATCAAGCAAGAATTTGATCATGTAAACTCAGCATGTAATGACGAAATATTTAGGTTTTCTTCTGTATATAATATGGATTCTTTGAAGAATTTTAAAGAAAATTTTTTTCTGCTTCATGCTTGAGAAATACCACTGTGGTTGCTATATGGATCATGGACTGTGAGGGAGGGGAAGATAGCAATAAAGACAGGAAGGAACATTAGGGAAAGTTTAATAGAGTGATTGATGGTGGTATTTAGACTCTCAATGGAGACAGATATATTGCCAGATTTAGACATACTTTAAAATTAGAGCCAATAAGACAAGAAAATTGGCCTGTATTTGAGACTAAAAAAATATGAGTTTAGTATGATGCCTCATTTCTGTTTTGGTCTGAGAAACAAGCAACGTTGTGGCATTATTTACTGAAATGGAAATATCTTAAGAAGCAGCAGAACTGGGGGTGGAAGTTTCAGTAGGAGGATGTTAATAATTAAGTTTTTGCACAAAGTAGCTCTGACATGTTTTTCAAATGTCCAAATGGAAGTGTCCAGTAGGCACTTGGATATATGAGGTTTATGCTCAATGGAAAATTCTAGGAGGAACATAAAATGAGCATATAGATTATACTTCAAGTTATGAAAACTGACAAGAGATTACATAGAGATGGGATATGATGGAGAAGATATCTAAGGTACTCCAGAAATTAGAGGTCTTATAGAAATATTACTCAAATGACACTGATAAATAGTGGCCAGTATGTTAGCAGGATAGTAGAAATAACTAGAGTCCTCTCAAAGACACATCTGCACCCTCATGTTCATTGCATTGTTCTTGGCTCACTATAGCCAAGACATGGAAACAACATAAGTGTTCATCTACAGATGAATGGATAAACCAAATGTGATATATATATATTACATAAATATATAAATATAAATAATATTCCATCATTATTCACCAATAAAAAAGGAAATCCTGACATTTATGACAATATGGATGAAACTGGAAAACATTATGCTAAAATGAGAAAAGTCAGAGAAAGGCAAATACTGTATAATATCACTTACATGCAGAATGTTTAAAAAAAAAAAAAAAAAAGGTGAAACTCAAAGAAACAAAGAGTAGCATGGTGGTTGCCAGAGACTGGGGGAGTGGAGGAAATGGGGACACATTAGTCAAACATACAGATTTCATTTGTAAGGTGAATAAGGTCTGAGGATCTAATGTACAACATGGTGATTATAGTAAATAACACTGTACTGTATACTTGAAATTTGCTGAGAGAGTAGATCTTATGTGTTCTCATCACACACACACACACACACACACACACACACACACACACAAAAGGTTAGCTATATGTGGTAATTAACTTGACTGTGGTAATCATTTCACAATGTGTATGCATATCAAATCATCACGTTGTACATCTTAAATATACACAATTTTTATTTGTCAGCCATACCTCAATAAAGTCAGAAAAAAAAGGAATTCTAGACAATTTGTAAATGATCGAATGTGGCTGTGTTCCAATACAACTTTATTTATGGGCACTGAATTTAGAATTTTTAAAAAATAAAGAATTAAAAACAACTGCATTGCCTTTAAACGTAGATGTTAATGACATCATATTTTATATATCTATTGGATATATAATTTAATGTGTGAAGCATAATTCTATACTTTTGTTTCATTCATCCATTCTGCTTTTTAAAATTACTTTTTTAAAAATTATTCTTCTTCAAATTTAAAATATAGATTTACTAGTCTCACATTCATTTACTTTCAACAAAATTTTATTGAGTGCCTGTAAAGCATAATGAGGCCTAGAGTTAAACAATAAGATTTAAAGATGATAATTATATATTTTTTTATCTCAAGTAGCTCACAAGTTTGCCAGGGATGGAGATGATATAGGTTGCACAATAAAATAAAATGGGTAACATCCCTGAAAAGGGAACATCTGATTCTGTGTAACAGTTAAAATTTAGTTCTATTTTGAAGGGTAGATAGACTTTTTTAAGAAAGTCATCTGACAACAGCTATTCTTAGATACTCATAGAAACTGTATGTACACAGGGATGGGCAACACCAAGATAATGAATGTACAGTATTTCTAATAATAAGGTGTGTTATGGAGCAGGAGTGTTGTGTTGAAATTAAAATCAGTGATGCAGCCAAACTCAGAAGAGATTTCAGCAGAAATTTGGTTTTGCCCCTTAGTCACATGGTCCCATTTATCACTTGAGAGGCATGTTGTTAGCAATTAGTTGTAACAGTCACTAAGTTATACATGGTTACAAATAATTTACCTTTAGTTTTGTTGTTCCTTATAAATTAAAAATGGCTGTATTATTGTAATTTGAATACTGTTATACAACAAAAAAGCCTTAACTTATATTTCACAACTTAATAAATGATTTCATATACTTTTGTCAGTTTGATCAATATTTTTTTCTTGTTCATCTGAATTTGGGACAAGAGGAACAAGCACTTCTCCCAGTGTTTCTTTCATATGAAGCTAATTTTTTTTACAAAAAGAGACAGGAGGAAGAAGGGAAGAAGGGAGAGAGGGAGGAGGGGAAAGAAAAGAAGGAAAGGAAGGAAGGAACATAGGAAAGAAGGAAGGAAGAAGGGAGGGAGGGAGAGAGGAAAGAAATAAAAATAAATTTCATTGTATGAGTATCGCATAATTTGTTTATCCATTCATCCATGCATGAACACTTTGGTTGTCACAACAGGAATCAAATTAAGAAAATATAGAATCCTAAAGTATTTACTCTATAGAACATCGCTTCCCCAGCTGTGAGGCATACTATGCCTTTCTAACCACCTGTACAGTCTCTTTGAAGGATACAACATTTGTAACAACACATTGAGTAAAGCTAAAACCATAATTTTCTTTGATGCCAAGAGACATATTTGGTCCATTGAGAGATATCACTAAATCTTACCTGCTGTTTACTAATGAGTATATTATTAAGTAGCTCACATAACTCACAAATCATTTCCTTTCACTAGACATAACTTTGAAAATTGTCAAACCTGTAACTTGTAGCATTCTTTCCCCTGTTTATCTTTGGAAATCACAGATGACTGTTAACAGGAATTGCACAAATATGGCTAATTCTTCTCTTTTTTTTATCATATGCCTTAATTTTTATATCCTCTCCAATGTCTTAAAGCTTTTTTTTTCAATATCTCCCCTAGCAGCTTATTCATCAAGTGACACAACAACATAAATAATCTGAAGTACACCTCAGGATCATGATGGAAAACTGAAAACGTCATGCCTTGACAAGGATTCTGAGCTGTGTAAATTTGATTGTGGTCAATAAGGGAAGGACTTACTTTTGAACAAGTGAAGGAATGAAAAAGGGTATGGATGTTTCTTCAATCCATATGAGACAAAAAGATGCAAGTTTCAAACCAAAAGTAGCCATTTTTCTTGCTAAACTCAAAACCGCAGGATTTACATTCTCAGACATATTCACCCTTAGTCCATCCAATTCTTATAATTATTAATTCATTATTAATTCATTAATCAATCTTAGAATACCATCTATTGACTTGCCTTCCCATTCCCCACCTTACATTACTGTTTCTTATTCCCTCTTTTGATGAACAAGCCTACCTCAAGAAACAAGAAAAATCTCAAATAAACAATCTAACCTTACACCTAAAAGAACTAGAGGGCTTCCCTGGTGGCGCAGTGGTTGCGCGTCCGCCTGCCAATGCAGGGGAACCGGGTTCGTGCCCGGGTCTGGGAGGATCCCACATGCCACGGAGCGGCTGGGCCCG
>NC_041223.1:57616446-57618106 GCF_002837175.3 Physeter macrocephalus | reverse complement strand
AAGAGACTACTACAAGCAACTCTATGCCAATAAAATGGACAACCTGGAAGAAATGGACAAATTCTTAGAAAGGTATAACTTTCCAAGACTGAACCAGGAAGAAACAGAAAATATGAACAGACCAATCACAAGTAATGAAATTGAAACTATGATTAAAAACCTTCCAACACACAAAAGTCCAGGACCAGACGGCTTCACAGGTGAATTCCATCAAACACTTAGAGAAGAGATAACACCTATCCTTCTCAAATTCTTCCAAAATATTGCAGAGGGGGGAACACTCCCAAACTCATTCTATGAGGCAACCATGACCCTGATACCAAAACCACATAAAGCTACTACAAAAAAAGAAAATTACAGACCAATATCACTGATGAACATAGATGCAAAAATCCTCAACAAAATACTAGCAAACAGAATCCAACCACACATTAAAAGGATCACACACTATGATCAAGTGGGATTTATCCCAGAGATGCAAGGATTCTTCAATATACGAAAATCAATCAATGGGATACACCATATTAACAAATTAAAGAATAAAAACCATATGATCATCTCAATAGATGCAGAAAAATCTTCTCACAAAATTCAACCCCCATTTATGATAAAAACTCTCCAGAAAGCGGGCATAGAGGGAACCTACTTCAACATAATTAAGGCCAGATATGACAAACTCACAGCAAGCATCATTCTCAATGGTGAAAAACTGAAAGTATTTCCTCCAAGATCAGGAAACAGAAATATCTTGCATTCCTATACACTAATGATGAAAAATCTGAAAGAGAAATTAAGGAAACGCTCCCATTTACCATTGCAACAAAAGAATAAAACACCTAGGAATAAACCTACCTAGGGAGACCAAAGACCTGTATGCAGAAAACTATAAGACACTGATGAGAGAAATTAAAGATGATACCAACAGATGAAGAGATATACAATGTTCTTGGACTGGAAGAAACAATATTGTGAAAATGACTATACTACCCAAAGCAATCTACAGATTCAATGCAGTCCCTATCAAATTACAAATGGCATTTTTTACAGAATGAGAACAAAATGTTTTAAAATTTGTATGGAGACACAAAAGACACTGAATAGCCGAAGCAGTCTTGAGGGAAAAAAACGGAGCTGGAGGAATCAGACTCCCTGACTTCAGACTATACTACAAAGCTACAGTAATCAAGATAATATAGTACTGGCACAAAAACAGAAACAAAGATGAATGGAACAAGATAGAAAGCCCAGAGATAAACCCACACACCTATGGTCAACTAATCTATGAAAAAGGAGGCAAAGATATACAATGGAGAAAAGACAGTCTCTTCAATAAGTGGTGCTGGGAAAACTGGACATCTACATGTTAAAGAATGAAATTAGAACACTCCCTAACACCATACACAAAAATAAACTCAAAATGGATTCGAGACCTAAATATAAGACCAAACACTATAAAACTCTTAGAGGAAAACACATGAAGAACACTTGTTGATATAAATCACGGCAATATCTTTTCTGATCCTCCTGCTAGAAAAATGGAAATAAAACAAAAATCAACAAATGAGACCTAATGAAACTTCAAAGCTTTTGCACAGCAAAGGAAACCATAAACAAGACAAAAAGACAACCCTCAGAATGGGAGAAAATATTTGCAAGCGAA
>NC_041223.1:57599055-57615971 GCF_002837175.3 Physeter macrocephalus | reverse complement strand
TATACAATGGAATATTACTCAGCCATAAAAAGGAACGAAATTGGGTCATTTGTAGAGATGTGGATGGATCTAGAGACTGTCATACAGAGTGAAGTAAGTCAGAAAGAGAAGAACAAATATCGTTTATTAACGCATATATGTGGAACCTAGAAAATGGTTCAGATGAACCCAGTTTGCCAAGCAGAAATTGAGACACAGACGTAGAGAACAAACGTATGGACACCAAGGGGGGAAGCGGCGGGGGGTGTGGGTGGAGGTGTGATGAATTGGGAGATTGGGATTGACGTGCATACACTGATGTGTATAGAATGGATGACTAATAAAAAAAATCTGCCTGTAAAAAGCATAATAGTGTAAACATCTTGTTTAACAATGAAATGAATTATGAAAATAGGAGTCTCCTCTACCTAGTTATTAGTAAATTGTTAGATACATTTGTAGAACATGCACTGGCAAAAGAACAGAAACAATACCTTATGTTTTTCAGCATATTGAAAAGTGACCCTATTGATAAAATTTGTTTTCTATCATTGAGGGGCATGAAAATATGATTTTAGGTTTGGAGGGCTTTGCTATTTAAAATTGTCTGATCACATTTAATCCATCAGAAAAAAAGGGCAATGTTGTTTCATACTAAAACTGCCAATCCCTATATCTTTCATGCATCCGTGCATCTTGCACTGTGAAATCATGATGATGGTATTTGATTAGAACTGTCAAAGTCTTATGTGTTCTTTTGAATTTCTAATTTACTCCTTTTTAACTTGACAGGCGATTATTCTTTTTCATATCTTTAAGACACTAATGAAAATATTTACATATTAACAAAATCCCACACCTCCCCACACTTTTTACAAATGATGAGTACACAAAAGTGACACTGTGTTTGAAGTCACACATCACAGCATTTGATTCATCTTTTTTCGGTCCTTAGTCTTGACAGGTGCTGATGGTTTCCTTCCTATCTTAGAAGCTTCTGCAAGCTTCACATCTACTTCCAATTAATACATATCTGTTATAGTCCAGCAGCTCTAACAGATGCAAAACTACAAAATATTTCTTCACCTTTCACTAACCAGGTGTTGCAATTACCGGTACCTGGTCTAGCAGGCAAAGTGATGTGGCCTGTTTCTAACAAGTATATTGTCAATCATTGGACCTCCATATTTTACTCATAGACAAAAGCCATCAGTGTAATAATAGAAATTTGACTTTCCATGTAACTTTGTAAAAAAATCAGTAAATACTTCATATGCCTCTATGTTGACTGATACAAATTTAAGTCTACTTTTTTGGTGTGTGATTCCTTCTTCAGTTTGAAAATTTGGTCTTCCAGAATATCATTCAGGCTTTCATAAATTCCAAATGTTATGCTACTTCATCACTATTTTAAGAACATTAAAGTGCTAAAGTTATTGGACTTTCACCAGCATGTATTAAATTCTGACTGAAAAATTATTAGAAAAAAGAGCCAAAAGAATATTTTATTGCTTTCTCAGGAAGTTTCAAAGTATTATTTCAGGAAAGATAATGTAGATTGATAGGTAGGTAGGTAAGTAGATAGATGATAGATAGATAGATAGATAGATATTGGATATTTTTTAATGAACAGATTTAAAAAAATTAAAACTCTTAAATCATTTTGACTGGTGGTCTATGCTACTCATTCCCAATTAAGAAATTATCGATTAAGCTCTTTATAATCAAAATAAATGTTTCAGTAAAGTAAAAATGGCATACTTTATATTGATGTGAAAAAGAATTATTTCTCTTGTAAATTATATTGAAATGGCAGTAGGATTCAGAGTGGACTGTTTTCTTAGCTCACAACTGTGTATATAAGTGAAAGAGTAATATATAACTGTTTAGTTCTTCTCAGGGCAAGGGAACCTCAGTTTGATCGACATAGCAATATTAATTAAATTTTTCTTTCTATTGTGTCAGAATCAGCAGATAAGCGTAAGTAGTTCTGTAAGAGAATGGAATCTGAACAAGCAGCTGACTGTTACTATGCTTGGGAATGTGAGGCTTGTCAAGATAATGTCTATCTGAGTGTCTGTATATTTCATAATTGATAATACTTGCTTAAACAAAGGGAGTGGAAGAGAAGCTAAACACTAATAGAAAGAAGACAGAGGAGAAAAAGGTCATATGATTTAGAATATGAATATAGACAGTTTTAATTGAGTCAGGAAAAAAAGATACTGTTTTATGATGCCAGAAAACATATTTCATAAGTGGTCTGTGTAGCTAAGTGCATTTTACTCAAGTTGAGTGCCGTTTAGAATGCTCACACAATTCCTTGTGTTCATTCACTCATTTTTTCATAAATACTTCACTGCTATATTTCAAATCCTGTGTTCAACACTGGCTAAGTAGTGACAACATAATACAAATAACAACTTTATTCATTCAAGAAATGATATTCATTGACCTAGGTTTTAGGCATTTTGTATATATCACTAAATAAATCTAACAAAGATCCTTGCCCTCTAACAGTTTATAGTTTAGCATGGAGATTTAATATTAAAAGTCATCAATAAATAAGTGTAATACACGATATTGGCAGGTAATGCATGCTATGGGAAACAAAGGGATAAAAAGGGTGAGAAGTAGTCAGATTTAGGAAATATTTTGAAGGTAGTAGATACAAGCTTTTCTGCTTAGTTGATTTCAAGGAGAGAGCAAGAGAAAGAATATGACTCAGGATGAGTCCAAGATTTTTGAACAAAATACCTGGGATGATGGTACTTACATCAACTAAGATGGAAATGTTTGCAAATGGAGATGGTTTTGGAGAATCAACAGGATTTCAGTTTTAGATACATTAAATTTGGCATACATATTATACATACAAGTGGAGATATACTGTAAGCAATAGGATATATGAGGCTGGAATTTGGAGAGAAATATTTGGAGATCTAACCTTGAGGGTTACCAGCATATGAATGCTACCTAGAATCATAAGACTGGATAAGTTCACCATGTGAGTGTAGATAGAAAATAAATAAATAAAAGAACCAAGGTTTAAACCTATATAATGAGTACACACTCCAAAAAAACATACAGCATATACCATATGTACATTATTGGGAAGGGGCCATAATAATCATTTTCATCATTCATACATGTTTTTCATCATTTCTGTATTTATATTGGGATTTCTATGTATGCCACAATATAAGAAAATGCTTCATTTTTAAAATTAGGAATTGTTTTAAAATAGACAAACTGAATGCATAATTTTAGGGATGTAAATAGTACTTAATATGTATTTACAATATTATATTAATATTTTACATGTAATATTTAAAATCGTATATTATATGAAATACATTCACTTAGAGTGTTAATTTTCTCTTTCCATAAAGCATTTTTTAAGACTTTTCACAGTCATTTTTGACCTTGTCTTTATCAACATTATAGATATTTTCTGAGTGATCTAACAGTGCTCTCAAGAATCCTATTTTAGGAACTGAAAAAAAAATGTCTTGAGAATCCCCTATTCTCTGTTTACTGTCAAAAAGATCTTCAAGAAGAAATCTTTTCAGTTGTTGCCCTTATCATGAGAGAAAATATGGTCCTGTGGGACAATGGTCTCCGCTTAAGAAGTTCCTGTAGCACTAACAGATGTGGATGGGTATTTTTGATGGGTATTTTTGATGCAGTATTGGCGGAAGTAACAGAAGTATTTATGATTGTTACGTTTATTCTGTGGTTGTTATAGATAGAGTGAAAATCAGGAAACATATCCTAAATTTGTGTAATGAGAGAAGCAAAGTTATCATGCCAATTCTCGGTTTTGATTTAGACTATGTGAAAAAATAAATTCCATTTTCTCTTCCCAAAACAATTTGAATTGGGTGAATTTCTAACTCATGTTAAAGGCACATTGGCAACTAGTTATAAGGTAATTAGTTTTCTTTTCTTAAGGAACAGATATTTTAGAAGTAACAATCTATACTTGTAGTTAAAACTGGAGATAAAATCACAAAAAGTAAACTTAAAATGTTTAATGATCTAAGCATTTTTTTTTGGAAAGTCTGGCTTCATATAAAATTTATCTATAAATGGGTATTTTTTGTCTTTATGACACAGTTAAATCAACTTCAGGGATTCTTAGGTAAACATATTAAGTAAAAGCAAAAATTGTTAGAAGATTCATAAAATTCTTAGAAGTAATATGAATGTGAAAAAAACCCAAGAATCTTGTTTTAATTTAAAAAAATAAGTCTGCAATAAAGATTTTTTCCAATAAAACATTAGATCTCAGTGTTTTCCTCAACAAAATGGATGCTGCTTTGTTATAATAGTATATGGCATTTAAATAATAATTACCATCTGTGTAGCATTTTATAGGGCACTTTCTTATATAGTATGAATTTGACATGTGCTATTTGAAATAAAATAAAAGAAGAAACAAACTAGGGTTTAACTTTGATTTCTGATTTGTGAAGAAATTAACTTATATTAATAAAATATAAGAAATAACCCCTGCACACATAAAAATACAGTTCAATTTTTAATGTTAGTACAATTTTTTGCTTAAATGCTTCCAGGATTTACACACATTTTTCTTATACATTTTGTAAATTAATATATTTGGACTTTTTTGCATAGCATATGCAAAACATATGCATATGTCACTTTCTAACACTATTTGTTATTTTGATGAATTGCAAATAAATTTGTGGACCTACAGAACTGTTCTATGAAAGAGGCAAGAATAATTAACTTGAAGTATTCTAAACAGTTAATATCATTTATTTATTTTCCTTAAAACCACACAAACCTTCTTTTAATGGGTGTGTAATCACACATTTCTAAGATATTAAACTCAAACTTTTTTAGGTTATTATCTTTATGGTATTAAATGTATCTGATGGCATTTTTTGCATGTGCCAATTTACTTGAAAGGCATTTTGGTATACTGGAACAACCTAGAGATTTAACGCCACAAAGACTGCTTCTTTCTGTTATGTGCATTTGTAAAAGTTTTTACACTTAACAGTTTTAGGATCTTTACAATAGAGATAATATAACTCATCTAACTGAATTGTTAGAATAGGAACAGACACTTTTTAAACTATTTCTTTAGCTAGTAAATAATATTCAAATGTTAGACATTATTATTATCTATAGGTTAAAATAATTCTACGCTTTCACATAATAAGAAAAATAGTTTTGAATTGTTATTCCACATAGTAGTTTAGTGTATTTTGTTTTTTCTTTTCAACATACTATATCTTGAAAATCTTAAATTACAATGGACAGGAAATTTGGTAAAATAGAAATAACATAGGTACTGAGTAAAAGCAATCTGCATTTTACTCCCTACTCTACTAGATAGATACAAGTATGGGCTTTGACATATTTCTTAATCTTTTTTATTCTCATTTTTAAAATAAAGTGATGTTTATTTGAGAAAGTTATTGAAAAAAACCTTTCTTAGAAATCGTTAAAACTCAAATAACCTGTGTAAAAGTTGCAGAACATACTAGTGATAACATAAATGACAATCAAAACTGATTAGTTTATAAATGTGTGTGTATGTGTATAAGGAATAAGGTTGATTTATACAATAGACATAATGCTCTTCATATATAACAAAGTTGACTTATTCTACTATGTTTCTACTTTCTCACATGCCTTTAATAGCGTTTCTTCTTATTTTGCCCGACTAAAATTGTACTGTATCATCAAATATTTGTGTACGTCTTTCCCTCTTCTGGTCCCCTTTTACTTCCACAAACTAGCTTGTCAAAATGACACTTCTACTTAAAATACACTTTCTGTGTATTCTGTATCTATGCAGCTGATTAAGACTAGAAAAATAAATGTACCATGGAGGCTGTTCTCATTTTAAATTCATGAAGTCACTTAATCCACTTTTTCATTTCTCTACACGGGTATTTTATATAATCTTTTTCTTTAAACCCCTGACACCTCATTTTCTATCCTCACTCTCAGGAGATGATATTGCTTTGTGCTACTATGAGAAAACTGAAATAATGAGAGATCTTATTTTAAAAATCCCCCGTAAAATACCTGCTTCTTATTTCACTGCCACATGTGCAGTCATCAAGGATGAACTCTTTTGCACCTATCTATAATAGTTCCTCCTATTGTGTATTATATCCCACCCTCTCTCACTCAAGAACCTGGCTAGAACATTCCCCCTTTTCTCCCAGATCCTCAACACCTCTATGTTCAAGTATTTCCATCAATGTATAGATATTATGTCAACAATCCCATTAAAAAAAATCCTTCCTTGACCCATTTACTCTTTAGCTATTGCCTCATTTCTTTATTGCACTTCACGGCAAATTTCCTGAAACTAATTTTCCATATTTAATGTCTTCAATTCCTCTCTTTCCTTTTTCTTTTAAACTGACTCTAGTCAGTATATTGCTACCATCACTCCACTGAAACCACTCCAGTCAAAGTCACCAATTACCTATGCATTGCTAAATCCAAAGATCACGTCTTAGCCCTCATCTTATTTAGATTATCAGCAGCATTTGCTGTAGTTTATCACTCCCACTTGGATATAAATTCTTTGGTTGGCTATAGTTTCATCACTTGGCTTCTAAGGTTCCATGCTCTCTTGTTTTTTTCTTTTGCTGAATTGACTGCTTTTTAAAGACCCCTTTGGTTCTTTTTCTTCTATATTCCAAACTCTCCAATCATTGGAGTACCTCCAGACTCAATCCTAGAACTTTTATCTTCTACCTATTAATTTAATGAGCTCACCCAATCTCATAGCTTTAGATAATAGCTCTTTACTGACAACTTCCAAAGGTATATCTCCCTCCTAAATTACAGCTTCTCCCCTGAATTCCAGATATATATATCCAATTTCATATTTCTTGCTTAATATTGCCACATGACATTCAAATTGACAAGAAAAATTCTGAAATTCTTTTCCAAACCCTCTCCACCAATGGTATTCTATATCTCAATGACAAATCCATCCTTCCATTTCCTCTGGCCCCAGTGCTTGAATTCATGCTTCTCCTCTTACTCCCTCATATTCTATAGTCAATCCATCAGAAGTCCTATCAATTCTAACTCAAGAATCTGATCACCATTTAGCAGTATTGTTGCTTCCACACCAGTCTAAACCACTATCATACCTACCTGCTACCTAGTTACTTCCTACTCTAGATTCTGGGTTATACTATTAAATATAAGTCAAACTGTGTCACTCTTTGTTCAAAACCCTTCAGTAACTCTCTACTTATCTTATAATAGAAGTCAAATATTAAAAATGGCCAACGAGGCCCCAAAGGGTCCGATACCCCATCCGACTTCCTTTTCTTTTTGTACCCCCTCCTTCTATCTTTCCCTCCTTGCTCTTCTCCAGGCATGTCAGACATGCTTCCTCTGCCTGGAATTTTCTTTTCCCTGATATACCAGTGCTCAGTCTATCATATCTTTTGAGGCTTAGATGAAATTTCAACTTCTCAATAAAGCCTAGTTGAATTATACAAGCTAAAAAAACAAAAAACAAAAAAAAAACCTCCCTTGAGTATTTCCAAACCCTTTTAGATTGTTTTATGTGTACTATATTATTTATTTATTATTTATTGTTTCCTTTACATTAGAATGTAAGTTCCACATATGCAAATTTTTTGCCTATTTTGTCCACTGATGCCTTGAATAGTGTCTACTAAGTGCTTAACAAATATTTATTTAATGGATAGATCACCAATATGGCTGCTATTATAGCTGAGGGAACAAAGACAGAGAGAGGAAGTAATTTGCCAATGATAAAACCAAGAATATGTAACAAATATGGAACCATGAGTGCAGACAATTATGTTACGAGATATCATGTCTTTAACTACTTCACTACAGTTAAAAACATATGATAAATTATAATTTCCATCATGTGTGTTTCTGCTCTGCTGCACTGTCATCTCATACTGTTGCATTGATTAGTTTAATTTCTTCATCTGCTTAAAATAATAATAAGTATATATTTGGAGACTGTATATAAATTAGTGATATATTCTTCAAACAAATATTAGTAACACTGTTTGTACACATCTCAACCAGGCAGCTTCTGTCTGGAAGAAAGGTTAGCTTTGGGAATCAAGAATTATATGTGCTCCTGAGTTCTTGAATTTTCATGAGACTTTAGCAAAATCTGCCTAAAGTAAGAACCGATCATTTATAAGGTGAAATGCTACATATCTTTCAAGAACCAACCTAAATGATACCTGTTTAAGGTATTTCCTGTTTTTCTGAACTGGAAACATTCACTGTTGTCACAGAAGCCCAAAACAATTTTATTCCTCTGTATTAAAGGACCATATTTTAATTTGCAGTGTACTTATTTGAAAAAATCATTATATACTCCTAAGTGTACTATCAGTTGTTTGAGAACAGATTTTATTTTTGTGTACCACAACATCCAAAGTAGGACATTAGTATAAAATATTTGTTGAATTGAGTGCATTAAAAAAGGAACAAAGTACACTCCAATTGTATGGTAAAGTAAGTAAAATGAACCTGTTTTTAAAATGATGATCATGATCATCTGTTTTCTGCACCATCCCCCTCAACCAACAGAGATGATCCTATATAACTAAGAAATTCTATGAGGTACAAGTACTGAATAAAATCAAATAATTGAAGGAACATTTTTGTCCTGCTTGTTACAAGAAGAGAATTATAAATGAGCCATATGATGCCCTGGGTTTATTTCAGAAATTCAGTGTTTGTTTGGTTGTTTCAGAAAAGCTTAGGAAATATCTCCCTGTGCCAGAAATCTTTAAAATCCCATGTACTTTTGGATTTACACCATAGATAAGGCAGGATTTTCAGAGGAGTAACAAATAACATTTCAAATTCATTAAGCTTGAAAGTCGTTGAACTCTGTAAGATTACTAAAGTACAGTAAGTTTTTTTATATATATAAAGAGCTTCTTGCAAACTTTGGCAGTTAATCAAAGAAAATCCTGAAGTTTTTGAAATTCACACTGCTTCATTTGCTGGATTATTAGCCTTAGAACCTTATAAATTTTTGTGGAAGATTCTGTTTTTCAAGCTCTGCATTAGAAAATTCGGCTTAGAATATGATTGTCAAAATGCTCAACTACGTTCTTAACATTTCTAACTCGAGGATTAATATTAATTCAGATGCATATTTTCGTCTACAAAAGTGATACACTATGCTTTGAACCAAAATTTTTCAATAATCACTCATATGCCAACTACCAGGAGCATTTGCTTTTGTCTGATTGGTTTTTTGTCTCAGGTGTGCATGTCACAACTGTATGACTGGTGTATGTTTTCTGCAATTTCTTTTATCTTGCTGGTCATAGGCCATCAGAATTCTGAAACATTCCTGAAGTGAACAAAGAACAATTATGAAATAGAGGATTAAATGCAAAAGAAATGTAAACTACTGGCTTCAATGGTAAGGTTCCACTAATTCTAAGGATATGTTCAGTATTAAATATTTAAAGAATATTTCTATTACTCATTTTCTACTCAAAATTTTAAATGTCTTTTTATCTCTGCATGCATCTTCTCAGCAGCTTTCAATTTTTCCATTTCTTTGAGTTAGTATTATACATTTCAAAATATAAAGGCTTTTTAGAACTGAAAATGCAATGTCAATTTAACAATTTGACTAAAACTGTATGAAAACATGGGGATTTAGACTCTGCATGACATACTTGTCAATTTTGAAAGTGCTATATAAGTCATGCAAGTATGAAGATGCAATAGTATATATATATATAATAGTATATATATATATAGTATATATATATAATAGTATATTATGTCTAAGGCAGCACTACCTTTACAGTTTATTTATATGTATATCCTCAAAATGACATATTTATATATCTGGAAAAACCCATTCTTTGCCATATGGTCATTGGTTATATGTGATTTTTTCAAGTAAGTCACCATTGGTGACTGTGGATATATTTAAAATTATAAAAATGGAAGAAAACTTATAGAATAAGTTAACCTATAATTTTAACAAAATCTCTGTGTTTATTTTCTTCTAGTATAGTCAAGAGATTATTATCTTGTTGCTACTCTTCTGGTTCAGTGCTTTTGTTTAGTAAATAAGAGGAATCTCTTCATTACAAAAGATGCAAACTGCACAAATTCCATTTCAGTGTTGTAACTATTGGAGTTTTGACTGTATAAATAAATTATTTATGGTTTGTCCATGTATGGAGATCCAGTTAACACTGCTTTATGACTTGAATTTCATAAACCAAGGCATTTCAATGTCTCATAACGTTTTATTAAAATTTCTTATGCTTTCTGGTTATCCCTACTCTAGGCTTTGTGGCTGCTACACTTCTTCATGTCATTATCAGTGTGATGATCAAGGTCAATTTAGCTTCTATAACAACAATCCTTCTCAGCAAGCATTTGTATCTTCAAATTCTGGACAATCTGAAGGCAGACAGAAAAGGGGTTTATATCACAGTAATAAAACCAACAGTAATGGACACTGCAAGGACCATATTTCTTTCATTTTGCAAACTTAAAGCAATTTTACTGTCCTTGAATGTAACCTGTGCATCTCGTCAGTTAATCAGTTCCCCTTTTTTCCCATTTCTTCTGCATTATCTAGTGTTTCTCTCTCTCTCTTTTTCTCATGATCTCAGGAGGAAAACAAAAATGAGTCTTTCTCTTTGTCATACTGAAACTTACTCTCTCCTTAAGGTAAGGTCAGGATGGGGAGGGTGGGGCTTCTCATCATGAACTTTTAGTATTTATCACTGTAACCACCTAAATCATTTAGTATGCTTATTAAAGAAAATTGTACTTTTTTCTATTTCATTGTAATTAAAATGGGGTTTCATTTCTTTGAAAATAGGAGGTACATATAAGCATTTAAAATTTATTTAAAACCATATTAACTGGTAGAAATAAGTTTTAGAGATCTTGAGGTAATTGTAAATACAAAGAAAAGTCTCTACTATTCTGAGAAGAACTTACGTTTGCAAGACTATTTTTAACTAAATTAGGTAATAGAATACCTTCTGAGTTAAAAAGAAAAATAAATTTCTGTTCGAAAGTTTGTTCACATTTACCAGTGAACACCAAGAGATAATACTGCTGACTATTATGTATGCAAGTATTTCTATTTAAAAATATAACTTCACACAATAAAAGATAACATATATGAAACAATTGTTTTCAAGATAGTAGCCATCAGGTGATGGAAGACAATGAATGATGCCTGAGAGAGAAGAAATATCCAATGTGGGCCCTTTAATAACCCCGTTAACGTCCTTGAGACAGTTTCCAGGCTTCTTCCAGGAGTTTATTATTGATCTTAAGTAATATCAAAATGACATGTTTTTGGCATTTATTCTGATTGGTGTTCTCTGAGCTTCCTGAATCTGTGTTTCATGTCTGATATTAATTTGGAGAAATATTCAGTCATTATTGTTTCAAGTATTTCTTCTGATTTTTTTCTCTCCTTCTTCTAGTATCTCCACTATGCATAAGTTACACCTTTGGTAGATGTCCCATAGTCCTTGGATATTCTGTTCTGTTTTTAAATGTCTTTGAATTCTTTGCCTTTTAGATTTAGAGCATTCTATAGTCCTATGATTAGGTCTCAGTCTTTTGATGAGTCTATGCTTCTAGACTGTGCACTTCACAAGAGTGTCTCAGGTTTTTCTCCTCCCTTTGATGGAACAAAATATCTAGTGTGGCCTGGAGTTTGGTATTTCCCTTTTTCCAGGTCAGTTAGCCTCTGATAATACTCCAGCAAGTTAGGCTCTTGGTTAACTAGATTCCTCTAAGGGAAAGCCTTGTTAAGAACAGAATTCTCTGGTGTATTTCAAAATGGTCCCTTTTTCCTTCCCCCAACCAGAAGCCATAGGAGATTTTTCTTTGATATTTACTGTGAGAACTTGGTCAAACTCCTGAAGGTAAACCTCACTGTATTGTGGAGGTCTCCCTAAGACAGTCCACCTGGAGATTTTAACTCTTAGTTTTGTCCACACTGAACCTCTGCAACTCATCAATTACTGTTGAGGTTCCTGTGGTGGTTTCTCCTCAAGAGCCTCTGCTCTGTTAAGCTATGACTCCCTGTATTCCCTTGTTTGACTCTCCATTCTTCAGGGCAGGCGTTTGTCCTGTGTCTTTCTCTAGTTAAGGGATCCAAGAAGAATTGTTAATTTGTCAGTCTGTTTTAGCTTTTTACTTATTGTTAGAATGTAGTGGTGACTTCAAGCTTCTTACGTGCCAGACCAGATACTAGAAATTCCTATCTCACAGTTTTTGTAGGTAGTATTTTCAGGGTCTCTCACAGACTGTAATCAAGATGTCAGCTACTACTGTAGTAGCTAGATTGTGGAAGGTTTTACTTCCAAGTTCCCTCCTGAGGTTGTTAGTAAGATTTTAAGTTCTTGTGGTATTGAAAATTCACATAGAAATGAAAAAAATATCTAGAACAGATGAAACAAATTAGGAAAGGCAAGTTGGGTTAACACTACCTGATTTCAAAACTTTTTATAAAGCTATAGCAATAAAAGAAGTGTGGTATTGAAATTAAGATAAACACATACATCAGTGGAACAGAATATTGACTCCCGAGGTAAACCCACACTTATATGGACAGCTCATTTTTGAGAACGGTGCAAACACAATTTAGTGGAAAAATAATCTTTTCAACAAATAATATCGGAACAATTGGAAAACCACATTCAAAAAATATGAAACATTAAATTAGATTCAGGGATCATGCTAGGGACCTGAGGAAGGTATCTGCTAACTCTTTCATGCTTTACTTTTATGAACCCTCTTTAGTTTGACCCTTGTATTAAATTAACAGCTCCGTCTTTGGGGTTCATGTTCTGGTTTTGATCGATTCTAATTCTTATGCCCTCAGTGTTCCTACTCTACTTTTGCCTCAGAGGTCTTTTTACTGTTTCTGAAAGTCTAACTCTAGCAATCAGTATATTAATACTTTATAACTGAATCTGTATCCATAGCTATATATTTGTTTCATCATATTGAATTTCAACATATTTATAGCATAAATAGTGACAAAAATTGAAGAATTCCGTAACTTTGGATCATCTCCTTGTGATAATGCTCATTATTTTTTAAAATCACAAAAAATAAAACTCTTAGGACATCATAGGGCACTAAGTAATTTCATGTGAGCTACTCTTTAATCTAGATTAAGCATTTAATTGGGAATTTCTATAACTGAAAATAAGAACATAATTTTAATTAATTTCTAACATTAGGTATATATACCTCTTGGCAATTTTCATGAGTTCTTGAGCCTTCTGCCTTTCATGATATTGTAAGGAAACATCTTTTTGTTAAAAATACGTTGAATTTATAAAATACCTGTGGTTTAGATATGATAGTTGTCATCATTTTGCTCTAGAAAAAAAACTGCAAATACCATGTTGGCCTATGGAAATCTAAGCCCTTTATTCTAAACGATTTTAAGTTTAAATGCCAAGTAGGTCATTATAACAAAAAAATGTTCTGGTCCTATTACTTGGATGTAAACATCTGCTTTGGCTTTAACGTCATAAAATCCTGAACTTAGAATCAATATATTCTTTTAAGATAAGAGAAACAGTTTGTTGTTGAGAATAAAGAACAGAAATGGAAAGAAAATTTAGTCATTTCAAATGCAAATTTACATGCATGTAATTCTCATTTGCATGCATGCAGTTCCAAAATGACTATGTGTTTGATGTGGAAAGACTAAAAATCATTTGCTACAGAAAAGCATTTGCTACACATACATAGGAATATTATTCAACTTGAAGAAAAATTTACCACATGCATCAAATTGACATTATAGAGGTTGTAAAACAACAACTAATGAATTATTATCGAATGAATTGTATTTGTTTAAGGACGTTTACAATGATAAATGTGTCCATGTAAAAAACATTTCACTCATATGTTTTCATCTAAATTTGCATACATCCCATATATTTTACTTTCATTTTGGCATTCCATGATATAAAAATTAGAAATTGAAAGAAAATCAGACTTGTATGTTGTTTTTTACAACACTGTATTCTGCATTCTTGATAAGAATCTTTTATTTCTTAACTCCTCAGTCTCTAACTCTAAATATCTAACTGTCTGCAACCAGATGCTCTGTAAAATGCCCTATTTCTTAACCGTAAAATTGCTGTGTCAACTTGTTCAAATCCAAAATACAGTGTGACACCTAAGAAAAATAGAAATGAAGCTAAGGAAACAAACAAGAACAAAAACAGAAAAGCAAATTATTTCTAAGGAGCAGACTTACTATTTTAGAAAATATATTTTAAAGTTATTTCTCAAATTATTCAGAATCAACATATCTTATTTTCAACATATCACAGAGAAACAAACATACGTCTGCTTTAACATTTTTCTTCTGCCTGGGTTACTTTATAAAATAAAATAATATAGTTTAGCATGGATGATTTGTATAGACACTATAATAGGCAATCTGCATTAAACAGTTAAACATTAGGAGTAGGAAACACACACAACTGGAAAAGAAAAACACACTGATGCACTTTGCAAATTGAGTGATAGGAACCCTTTTTACCAAAAAACACTTAGAGAGGAAAGGTATCACTGAGAGCAGTATTGGTTGAAGAAAAAAAGTCGCAAAAAAAAATTATAACCATCTTTTAACTAGTTCCCAATTGTAGGCAAATACTGTTCTATTTCTCTACCTGGAACACCATGGTGAATGAGAGTATTAGACTGAAAGTTAGAAATGAGTACCCTATTTTTAATTCTATCTCATATTCGATATACAGGTATAGGTGTGGTGCATCACCCAGATTACTCTTTAAAGAAGGACTTGTCACCCCTCTTGGAATCTGAATTAGGGTTTGACACAGCAGCAGAGAATGACCTCACCCAAGGCCATGCTTTTCCTATGTGGCGCATATCCAACAATGAATCCACAAGGTCAACTGCAATGTTGGAAAATGCTGACAGGTTACATTGACTCCAAATGTCCTCATGAGGATGGTCAAATTTGTCAGGTGTGAATCAGTTTCACCTCTTCCTCTTCTCAGTGCTGTTGCTGCCCTCATCCTTCCACAGGTGTTGATCCTTAATTAACACTTCATATGATAAACTCTTGCTCAGTTTCTGCTTCCTCAGAAACAAACTACTGACAGTAATTCTCAGGAGTGGTGCAAGAAAGAATGCAACAATATTTGTAACTGGATGTCTTGCCAGACTCTCTGCCATCATGAGATGATAAGTGGGGCACAGAGAACCCCTGACTCAAGGTGGTAATCCACTTGTTAAAAGTCTCGGGCTTCCCTGGTGGCGCAGTGGTTGAGAGTCCGCCTGCCGATACAGGGGACACCCCTTGATCATTATATAGTGTCCTTCTTTGTCTCTTGTTATAGTTTTTACTTTAAAGTCTATTTTGTCTGATATGAGAATTGCTACTCCAGCTTTCTTCTGATTTCCATTTGCATGGAATATCTTTTTCCATCCCCTCACTTTCAGTCTGTATGTGTCCCTAGGTCTGAAGTGGGTCTCTTGTAGACAGCATATATATGGGTCTTGTTTTTGTTTCCATTCAGCCAGTCTGTGTCTTTTGGTGGGAGCATTTAATCCATTTACATTTAAGGTAATTATCGATATGTATGGTTCTATTACCATTTACTGAATTGTTTCGGGTTGTTCTTGTAGGTCTTTTCCTTCTCTTGTGTTTCTTGCCTAGAGAAGTTCCTTTAGCATTTGTTGTAAAGCTGGTTTGGTGGTGCTGAACTCTCTCAGCTTTTGCTTGTCTGTAAAGGTTTTAATTTCTCCATCAAATCTGAATGAGATCCTTGCTGGGTAGAGTAATCTTGGTTGTAGGTTTTTTTCCTTCATCACTTTAAATATGTCCTGCCACTCCCTTCTGGCTTGGAGAGTTTCTGCTGAAAGATCCGATGTTAACCTTATGGGGATTCCTTTGTGTGTTATTTGTTGTTTTTCCCTTGCTGCTTTTAATATGTTTTCTTTGTATTTAATTTTTGACAGTTTGATTATTATGTGTCTTGGCGTGTTTCTCCTTGGGTTTATCCTGTATGGGACTCTCTGTGCTTCCTGGACTTGATTGACTATTTTCTTTCCTATATTAGGGAAGTTTTCAACTATAATCTCTTCAAATATTTTCTCAGTCCCTTTCTTTTTCTCTTCTTCTTCTGGGACCCCTATAATTCGAATGTTGGTGCGTTTAATGTTGTCCCAGAGGTCTCTGAGACTGTCGTCAGTTCTTTTCATTCTTTTTTCTTTTTTCTGCTCTGCAGTAGTTATTTCCACTATTTTATCTTCCAGGTCACTTATCTGTCCTTCTGCCTCAGTTATTCTGCTACTGAGCCCATCTAGAGTATTTTTCATTTCATTTATTGTGTTGCTCATCGTTGCTTGCTTCCTCTTTATTTCTTCTAGGTCCTTGTTAACTGTTTCTTGCAATTTGTCTATTCTATTTCCAAGATTTTGAATCATCTTTACTATCATTATTCTGAATTCTTTTTCAGGTAGACTGCCTATTTCCTCTTCATTTGTTAGGTCTGGTGTGTTTTTATGTTGCTCCTTCATCTGCTGTGTGTTTTTCTGTCTTCTCATTTTGCTTATCTTACTGTGTTTGGGGTCTGATTTTTGCAGGCTGCAGGTTCACAGTTCCCATTGTTTTTGGTGTCTGTCCCCAGGGGATAAACAAAAAAACCCCAAAGTTAGCAGAAGGAAAGAAATCATAAAGATCATATCAGAAATAAATGAAAAAGAAATGAAGGAAACGATAGCAAAGATCAATAAAACTAAAAGCTGGTTCTTTGAGAAGATAAACAAAATTGATAAACCATTAGCCAGACTCATCAAGAAAAAAAGGGAGAAGACTCAAATCAATAGAATTAGAAATGAAAAAGGAGAAGTAACAA
>NC_041223.1:57597510-57598685 GCF_002837175.3 Physeter macrocephalus | reverse complement strand
GTCCGCCTGCCGATACAGGGGACACGGGTTCGTGCCCCGGTCCAAGAAGATCTCACATGCCACAGAGCGGCTGGGCGCATAATCCATGGCCGCTGAGCCTGCGCGTCCGGAGCCTGTGCTCCGCAACGGGAAAGGCCACAACAGTGAGAGGCCCGCGTACAGAAAAAAAAAAAAAAAAAAAAATCTCACAAGTAGTGAACTGGCATAGTTTAACAGTGAAGGGGAATGCTTAAGCTGTAGCCATTTATCAGACGTTTGAGAGGCACAAGGGAAATGGTAAATATAAAGACAATGGGACAGGATAACTATTTATTGCTAAGTACCATTGATACCTTGAAAAAAGTAATGAAAAGCTGCAGGGGATTAATAGGTAATTAAAGCTAGTGTGAAAGCCAAAGTGTCCCTTTGGCAGTGTGTAAAGTGACTCTTATCCTGCAGCTGGAGGGCGGGTAAAGCTGAGGCCAGGCCAAGGACTTAATAGTATCAATGGCTGAGGTCCAGAAAAGGTTAAAAACTCAACGAAACCAGGTTTGCTACGCCAAATTCACGACCAGTGTTGGGGAAATATAGGACCCTAATTTGACAGGTGCCCCCAAATGCTGAATCCTTAGATATAACTGCAATCCCTGAGCCTGCAGGAGTCGCCCAGGCCTCCCTAAGGGAGCTAACACTCCCTTCCTATTTAAAGTCAATGCATCATCGTTACTATCATTATTCTGAATTCTTTTCCAGGTAGATTGCCTATTTCCTCTTCATTTGTTAAGTCTGGTGGGTTTTTATGTTGCTCCTTCATCTGCTGTGTGTTTTTCTGTCTTCTCATTTTGCTTATCTTACTGTGTTCTACGAGGCCACCATCACACTGATACCAAAACCAGACAAAGATGTCACAAAGAAAGAAAACTACAGGCCAATATCACTGATGAATATAGATGCAAAAATCCTCAACAACATACGAGCAAACAGAATCCAACAGGACATTAAAAGGATCAAACACCATGATCAAGTGGGGTTTAGCCCAGGAATGCAAGGATTCTTCAATATACACAGGTCAATCAATGTGATACACCATATTAACAAACTGAAGGAGAAAAACCATATGATCATCTCAATAGATGCAGAGAAAGCTTTTGACACAATTCAACACCCATTTATGATAAAAACCTTGCAGAAAGTAG
>NC_041223.1:57534222-57596428 GCF_002837175.3 Physeter macrocephalus | reverse complement strand
CCAAAATTTACAAGCAGCTCATGCAGCTCAATAACAAGAAAAACAAACAACCCAATCCAAAAATGGGCAGAAGACCTAAATAGACTTTTCTCCAAAGAAGATATACAGATTGCCAACAAACACATGAAAGAATGTTCAACATCATTAATCATTATAGAAATGCAAATCAAAACTATGATGAGATATCATCTCACACCGGTCAGAATGGCCATCACCAAAAAAATCTAGAAACAATAAATGTTGGAGAGGGGGTGGAGAAAAGGGAACACTCTTGCACTGCTGCTGGGAATGTGAATTGGTACAGCCACTATGCAGAACAGTATGGAGGTTCCTTAAAAAAACTACAAATAGAACTACCATATGACCCAGCAATCCCACTACTGGGCATAACATATATATAATGGAATATTAGTCAGCCATAAAAAGAAACGAAATTGAGTTATTTGTAGTGAGGTGGATGGACCTAGAGTCTGTCATACAGAGTGAAGTAAGTCAGAAAGAGAAAGACAAATACTGTATGCTAACACATATATATGGAATCTATGAAAAAAAAAATGTCATGAAGAACCTAGGGGTTAGACAGGAATAAAGACACAGACCTACTAGAGCATGGACTTGAGGATATGGGGAGGGGGAAGGGTAAGCTGTGACAAAGGGAGAGAGTGGCATGGACATATACACACTACCAAACGTAAAATAGATAGCTAGTGGGAAGCAGCCGCATAGCACAGGGAGATCAGCTCGGTGCTTTGTGACCACCTAGAGGGGTTGGAGGGAGGGAGACGCAAGAGGGAAGAGATATGGGAACATATGTATGTGTATAACTGATTCACTTTGTTATAAAGCAGAAACTAACACAACATTGTAAAGCAATTATACTCCAATAAAGATGTTAATAAATATAAAAAATAAATTTAAAAAAATAAATTCAATGCTGAGGCTCCTTCCTTGTAAGACTGCTGCCCCAAACGGTTGGCAGGTTCTCAAAATGTGAAATGTAGAATTACCATAGGATTTAGCAATTCTAGCCCTAGATATAATCCCAAGAGAACCCGAAATATATATCCACACACAAGCTTCTATGCTACCTTCACAGTAGCATTATTCATGATAGCCAAAAAGTAGAAATGATACAAATTTCCAGCTGATGAAGGGATTAAAAGCTGTGGTTTTGTTATCCATTTACACAACAGAATAGTCATGCAATGGAATAAAAATTAATGAAGTGCTGATACAAGCTACAACATGAAAGAATTTTGAAGACATTAGGCTAAGTGAAAGAGCCAATCATAAAAGATAGATTGAATGATTCCATTTATTTGAAATGTGTACAAAAGGCAAACTTGGAGACAGAAAGTATATTAGTGGTCTAGATTGGGAAGGGATGATGGTGGAAAGAAATGAGGACTGATAGCTAACAGATATGGGTTTTCTTTTGGGGGGTGATGCAAAGTTCTAAAATTAGATTTTCATGATAGCTGCATAATTCTGTAAATACACTAAAAATTATTGAATTGTACATGGTGAATTTATGATTTACTAATCATATCTCAAAGTTGTTTAAGAAATGGTACAGAAAGTTCTCATATAACTTTCACTCATCTTCTCCAAATGTTAATTCCTTGCAATAATCAATACCAATAAAGTCACAGATTTTATTTACTAAAGTACTTTTTCAATTCCAGGATCCAATTCTGGATCCCAAACTGCATTTTGTTGTCATGTCTACTCAGTCTCCTCCAAAGAACTAGTTTTTTGTTTTCATAATCTTTCATTAGAATCTAGTTACTAAGCCCAGCTTACAATGAAAAGGAAGGTAATTGAACTCTCATCTCCTTGATAGAGAGGTAACTGAGAATTCATAATAATTTTTTGAAACTATCAAAGTAGTTAAAAAGTTGGGGGGAAGGTATATTGGAGTATGCAAATAGCTAGTTTCTTTTTAAAGTTTGTCCACTAATTTTGTCATTCATCAATGAATCTTGCCTGCAATAGTTATTACTATGGTGTTCTTATGGTGATTTTTCTATTTCCTCATTTGTCTACATTGCAGGGGAGGGGAAAAAAAGCTTTTCCTTCTACCCTTCCTGGTTTTTGGGTGGGGCTCTGTAACAAAACACAGATTAGCAAGAGAAAAGCATAAATTTACTTAGTATCAGTTTTACATGGCACAGGAGCTTTCATAAGAAAATGACGATCAAAAGCATGTTTATACTAGGTTTGATGAAGAGTAGAAAGTCACGGAAACATGTGATAGGACAAAAGGGTATAAGCTAAGTGTAGCGACCTGGGAAATACTTATCAAGGCCTGTGTGTTAAGATTCTTCTTGGCATCCCTTTGTCTTCCGAGATAAGGGTGCTCCTTTTCTCCAGATATAGGAAGGGCATCTCTCACATGAGGCTTTTATGACCCATTTCAGGGAAGAAGGGTGAGGTGGTGGGGAGGAAGTCACAGTGGTATTCCTGTTTCTGTGGTTTTCTCACACTCTTTTAGCTTAAAATATTCAATGTACTAAGGTGCCATATTTTGGGGTAGTGTGTCTTGCACCCTATCACAGTATTCAACCAAGTCACTCCTTGCGATGTTACAGTTCAATGGGTTTTGACAAATGCATAGAGTCATGTATCCAACACCCCAATAACAAAGAGTAAATTTCCATCACTCTAAATTTCTCATATGAAGCTCCTTTGCAGTCAGCCCCTTTCCTCCTCCAACCCCTGGCAAACACTTAGCTGTTTTATATCCCTATAGTTTGACCTACTGGATATGAGTATTACATTGGATATGAGCATATACACATATGCCTGCACCCCTCTCCTCCTCTCCACACACAGAATGTGGCTTTTGTTCCATAGAAGAGATAACAAGGAGAAGAATCTGAGTTGAGTTTCTTGCCCCTCTTGAAAGGCTGCCATTCCTCTCTCCTATGTCTGTAGCACAAAAGACACTTCTCAGAGCTGTTTCTGTAAAGATTCAGGAAAAAGAGCTTGTATATCTTGACCACTCCTTCCAGGGATTTCACACTATCCTGCCAATCTGCACTTGACCTTTAATATTTTGTCAGCAATTCTAGCTAAACTCTAATGTGATCAGTAGCATCTATTCCAGTAAGTGTGAATTTGCCTCTGTTTTCTCTCTTCAAGCATTGTATTTTCTTAGATTTGGGGTCAGTTATTTGCTCTGCTACCAGTGTGATTTTGAAGTTAGTCCACCTCTTTTTCTGTTGCAAGAGAGGAAGTGTCCTACTATTTAGCTTTACATCTTGGGGTAGAATCCAGAAGTTCTCAGTTCTATAGTTTTTGGTTTGCTACTACCAGTTTACACTTATTATGCAAAGCAGGACTCTATACCCTTAAGATTTGTGCTTAGAGTGAAAATAGATATGTCTAATGCAGCCCCACTGGTATAAATTATACAAACTCTGTCTTTCCGAGTAAAATTTTTCTCACTTCTGTCTGTGTGCATACATCTGAAAAGTAACATAGCCAACTAAGTAAGCATTACTCTATTTTGATTCTTTAAGTCTTTCAAAATACATTTTACTTATTATTCTCTTCCTTCTCTTGCTGTTATTGACCAGTTTTCCATTTTAGTTTAATATGAAAAAAAAAGTGAATGTTTGTGCTTTTCCATTGTAGTATCTGTGAGTTATATAAACTGCAGGAATGTAGCCAGTCGTTCTTTGGGAACTTTTACATAAGATAACATCAAGGAATGTGATTGTTGATTCACAGAATACTAGTAATCTAATGATAACAATACCTTGCATGTGCAACTCCCGTTAAAATCCAAGAAAACAACAGTAAGTGATATGTAGAGCATATATTACAAGGTAGTTGAGTAATTTTCTTCATGTGTAAAGACTGAAGTCTAGACTAGAAGGACAAGATTTTGATCTATAATTTAATCAGCTCAGCTTTTTTTTCTTTAAAAACCATGAAATATAAGTAAATTTATATTTCTTCAATACATATTCAAAAACTAAATTTGAGTAGGAAAAGGATCCAGGTATATACTCCTCTTTTTTGTTAATCAAGTCCAAAATATACCCTTTCCTATACTACTACTTCCTGTTTCCTACTTCAAGAAACAAATACAACTTCAAACAATCTAATGTAACACTGAAAGGAACTAGAAAAACAAGAAAAAATAAAGCCCAAAGTTACTAGAAGAAAAAAAATAATAAAGAATAGAGTCGAAGAAAATGAAATATAGACTAAAAAACAACAGAAAAGATTATTGAAACTATGAGCTTTATCTTTGAAAAGATAAAAATGATAAACCTTTAGCTACACTCATCAAGAAAATATAGAGAGCCCAAGTACATAAAAACAGAAATAAAGGAGGAGAAGTTTCACCAATACCACAGAAATACACAAAATCATAAGAAACTATTATGAACAATTATAAGTCAACAAACTGGACAACCTAGAAGAAATGGATAAATTCTTAGAAACATACAAACTTCCAAGACTGAATCAGGAATAAATAGAAAATCTTAACTGATCAATTACTAGTAATGAAATTGAATCAGTAATCAAAAAATTTCCAACAAACAAAAGTCCATGACCAGAGAGCTTCATAGGTGAATTCTACCAAACATTTAAAGAGCTAATACCTATCCTTTGCAAGTTATTTCAAAAAAATTGACCAGAAGGAAATACTTCCAAACACATTTTATTAAACCATAATTACCCTGATACTAAAAACAAAGACATTACCAAAAAAAGTAAATTATAGACTAATATCTCTTAAGAACATAGATATAAAAGTCATCAACAAAATATTAGCAAACTGAATTCAACAATATATTCAAAGGATCATAAACCATGAGCAAGTGGGATTTATTCCAGTGATGTAAGGATGGTTCAATATCTGCAAATCAACATGATATACCACACTAACAAAACGAAGGATAAAAATCACATGATCATCTCAACAGATATAGAAAAAGCCTCTGACAAAATTCAACATTAATTCATGGTAAAAACTCTCAACAAAGTGGGTATAGAGGAAACATACATCAATATAATAAAGGTCATATATGACAAACCCATAGTTAACACTATACTCAATGTTGAGTATATGTTCTTCTAAGATCAGGAACAAGACAACAATGCCCATTCTTGTCACTGTTATTCAACATAATATTGAAAGCCCAAGATACAACAATCAGACAAGAAAAAGAGATACAAGTCATCCAAATTGTAAAGGAAGAAGTAAAACTCTCACTATTTGCAGATGACATGACACTATATATAGAAAACCCTAAATATGCCACCAAAAAAAACTATTAGAACTAATAAGTGAATTCAGTAAAGTCATGGGTAGAAAATATACAGAAAGACACTGCATTTTAATGAAATACTGTCATTTGCAGCAACATGGATGGACTGAGAGAACATCCATGTTAAGGATGTTAACATGTTAAGTCAGAAAAAGACAAATATATCACTTACATGTGAAATCTAAAAAATAACACAAGTGAATCTATATACAAAACAGAAACTGACTCACAGACATAGAAAACAAACTTATGGTCACCAAAGGGAAAAGGGAAGTAGGGGAGGGATAAATTAGAAGTATGGGATTAACAGATACAAACTACTATACATAAAATAGATAAACAACAAGGATTTACTGTATAACACAGGGAACTATATTCAATATCTTGTAATAACCTGTAATGGAAAAAATCGGGAAACAATATATGTAACTAAAACAAAAAAGGAATTCCCTGTATTTCTAAACACTAATAATAAACTATCATAAAGAGAAATGAAGAAAACAATCCCATTTACAATACACCAAAAATAATAAAATACCTAGGAGTAAATTTAACAAAGAAGTTGAAAGGCCTGTAATTTGAAAACTGTAAGACGTGATGAAATGTTAAATATGATATAAATAAATGAAAGGGTATACCATGCTTAAAGATTGAAAGGATTAATATTGTTAAAATGTCCATACCACCCAAAGAAATCTAATGATTTAGTGCAATCCTTATCAAAATACCCATGGCATTTTCACAGAACTAGAACTAAAAATTCCAGAATATGTATGGAACCAGAAGAAAACCCAGATAGGCTAAGCAATCTTGAGAAAGAAGAACAAAGATGGAGGCATCACACTCCCTGATGTCAAACTATATTACAAAGCTATAGTAATCAAAACAACATGGTACTGGCACAAAATTGGAAACATAGATCAATGGAAAAGAACAGAGAGCCCAGAAGCAAGCCCACGCTTATATGCCCAATTAATCTACGACAACGGAGGTAAACAGAATCTTCAATAAATTGTGCGGGGAAAACTGCACAGCTACATGGGGAAGATGAAACTGGACCACTTTCTTACACCATATACAAAAATAAACTCAAAATGGATTAAAGACATAAATGTAAGACCTGAAACCATAAAACTCCTAGAAAAAAACATAAGCAATAAACTCTTTGACAACAGTCTTAACAATATTTTTTTTGGATATGTTTCCTCATGCAAGGGCAACACAAGCAAAAATAATATTACATTAAAGTAAAATGTTTTTGCACAGTGAAGAAAACCATCAACAAAATGAAAAGGCAACCTAGGGGAACCGGGTTCGCGCCCCGGTCCGGGAGGAGCCCACATGCCGCGGAGCGGCTGGGCCCGTGAGCCATGGCCGCTGAGCCTGCACGTCCGGAGCCTGTGCTCCGCAACGGGAGAGGCCACAACAGAGGGAGGCCCGCATACCACAAAAAAAAAAAAAAAAAAAAAAGAATTTATACAACTTAACATCAAAAAGAAAAAAAAGCTAATTAAAAACTCGGCAGAGGACAGGAATAGACATTTTTCCAAAGAAGATGTACAGATGGCCAACAGACACATGGGAAGATGCTCAATATCACTAATCACAGAGAAACACACATCACAACCACAATGACATATCACATCACACCTGTCAGAATAGTTATTATCAAAAAGACAGCAAATAACAAGTGTTTGATAGGATGTGGAGAAAGCAGAACCCTCATGCACTTGGTGGGAAAGCAAATAATTTAAGTCGAAGAAAATAGTATGAAGGTTCCTCAAAAAAAATTTTTTTAATGTTCCTCAAAAAATTAAAAATAGAGATACCAAACCATCGAGCAATTCCACTCCTGGGTACTTATCTGAAGAAAACAAAAACACTAACTCAAAAATGTAAATGCACCCCCGTGTTCATTGTAGCATTATTTACAATTGCTAAGATATTGATGCAACCTAAGTGTCCACCATCCATAGATGAATGGTTAAAGAAGATGTGAGACACACACACACACACACACACACACACACATCAGCCACAAAAAAAGAATGAAAAAACCTAAACAAACATAAAACTGTAACACACATACATAGAGAGAAATATATTGGTAGGCAGATAGGAAAAATACAAGAGAAACAGCTTTCCAGTTATACAGTAAATAAATCACAGGAACACATTGTACAGCATAGGGAATATAGTCAATAATATTGTAATAACTTTGTACAGTGACAGATGAGATGGTAACTAGACTTATCACGGTGATCATTTTGTAATGTATAAGCATACAGAATCACTATGTGGTACACCTAAAACTAATCCAATATTGTAAGTCAATCACACTTCATTAAAAAGACATACATATATAATACATACATATATAACTTAGGGGTGGGTATTTAGCCTCTCTTTTTGGAGCAGTAATGAAACAAACATCTTTATACATGTCTTTCTCATGATTTTATGAATGAATCTATGGATTTATTTTCTGAGTCAAAATCATTACAATGTTTATTTTGATGAATACTGAGAAGTGTGATAGATTATAGCACTGTTCTATACATTCATGACTGTCCCTATAAATCTTATCTTAATCCCTGATCATAGGTGACAAGTGAATATGAACAATATGAATCTCATGTTTCAGAAGAATTTCAAGGTTGGTGAGTCACAGTTGGGGAAGTAGGAAGTGCTGTGCAGCTTAAAAGGGGCTGAGGGACTCATCTACTTTTAAGGTTAGAAATGATATCCCTTATGATGTGATATTTAGGATGAGTTAAAAGAATGAGTTGGAGCAAAATACGAAACAGCCAAATTCATGTTATCCTTAAGAGGTACATAATAATTGCAGAATCAAACTTTATATTAATACACAATTATAAATAAATAATAGTGAAAATGACTAATATCTTTCAGAAATTTTTCTAAGCAAATAACATTTTCACAGAGTGTGGTCTTTCATGTCATCTCTTATTTAATACCTCAAATCAAGGTCTCTAGTTTTTAAGTAATATTTTGTAAAGCCTGAAAAAATATACACAAGTCCAAATTCCTCAACTAGTATAAAAGGCACAAATAAAGTTAAGTTTGCTAGGCTATAAGAATAAGACAGAATGTGATGGCTAAGCACTGTCTAGTTTTTTTCTATATTTAAATTTCACCTTGTAAACCAGTTTGAAAAACATGTTCAATTTGTTTTGGAAAAGAATTCCTGAGTGTGGAATTATAAAACAAAATCTTTTAAAGAAAATAGGTCCTACAACTAAGATTCACACATCTCTGTTGACTTGGCAGTTTGTAAAATAAAATGAAAATATTTACCAAAAATTATGTTTACATTATGCAAGGAAATTAACACTGTGAAATGACTAAGTTCATTTTCTGCCAACTTAGTTTTTTTCTATATTTAAATTTCACCTTGTAAACCAGTTTGAAAAACATGTTCAATTTGTTTTGGAAAAGAATTCCTGAGTGTGGAATTATAAAACAAAATCTTTTAAAGAAAATAGGTCCTACAACTAAGATTCACACATCTCTGTTGACTTGGCAGTTTGTAAAATAAAATGAAAATACTTTACCAAAAATTATGTTTACATTATGCAAGGAAATTAACACTGTGAAATGACTAAGTTAAGTTCATTTTCTGCCAACTTAAAATACAGCTGTTATAATACTTATCCAGAGCTCAATTGAAAGCTTTTACTGAAGAAGCTAGAGTATATATATATATATGTATATATATGCGTGTGTGTGTGTGTGTGTGTGTGTGTGTGTGTGTGTGTGTGTCTTTCCAGAGGTAGGCAGAGGGTCTCCTTCCTTTAATTCATATAAGAACCGTCTATAAATGTTACTATATGCCAGATACTTGGCTACCTAGTGAAATTTCTGAAATTTGACTCATTTTTTCCTTCTCTCCAATGTTGTATTTTTTAAAAAAGCTCAACTTTTCATGAATGGAAAGTTTGGAAGCATAGATGTACGGCTAAATATCCTAGTTCTTTGGTGCAATTAGATAAAGAAGGAAGAGAACTCATTTACTTAATGAGAATATCAAGCACTATTCTCTCAATTATAATATAAAAAGTAGGCATTAATTTTGGTAATATTTTATTTTTTATTTAATTTTTTTTTTTGTGGTATGCGGGCCTCCCTCTGTTGCGGCCTCTCCCGTTGCGGAGCACAGGCTCCGGACGCGCAGGCTCAGCGGCCATGGGCCCAGCCGCTCCGCGGCATGTGGGATCCTCCCAGACCGGGGAGCGAACCCGGTTCCCCTGCATCGGCAGGCGGACGCGCAACCACTGCGCCACCAGGGAAGCCCCTAATTTTGGTAATATTTTAGATGAGGTATATCAAAATTTAATTCTAACTAGAATATAACAAATTCAGGGCCTAAAACATTATTGGGTATTTGCAAATTACAGGTTATTTAAGTCTAGCAGCACTTTGGACAAGGAAATAATTTAGTAAATCTATTTTTTTTCTAGATTACTACATAGAAAGAGGCTTTATATCCCTTCTATAGCAATATAACAATACTACACAATTGGCAACTATGTATAAATAATTATGCATGTACACACACACATCTGTATCCCCACATAAAACAAATATTAAGATGAAATATACTGATATATTCTTATTATATATAAGGTGTTCTGAAATCATTTCTAATATTAAAGTCTGTGAGGGTTCTTGTAGTAGTCAGAATTAAACTTTATTAATACAATAAGACCTAGGAGTGACTTTTACATAAATTTTTTATTTTCTGTTATAAGTCATAAATACTTTCTCTCTTTATAAAACAAAACACTTAACCTATTTATGGTATATTAGTATAAATATTGTTTAGACATTTCAAGACAATCCAAAAAAATAAAACTCAAACTTTTTCTCTAGACGAATTCAACTTATTACCTACATTTCAAAAAGCAGTATGACACTGCTTAGAGATTTTCTCTGAGAATTATTATTTAAGCTTATATTATTGATTAATTTTTAAACTGTGATATTAATGAAATATTTCTAGCAGGAAAACAATAAAAAATAGGAGTGAGTCCCAAGATAATTTGTAAAAATCATAGAATAGAATTAGAGTATTAATAAATAAAACTTAGAAAAGGATTGGTATAATATTTTATCCAAAGAAACACATGTTCACAAAAGCTCAAATAGGTCTATTTCAATATCTAGAGTCAGTTATAGGAGTTGGAAACTTTACTGAATATTCTCATATCTTAGAAACATTTGGAGTCTTGCAGTAGAATAACTGCATTTGTAGAATTTATTTAAGGATAAATAAATCCCATGGATTATTTTTACTTAAATGAGATGTCACTAAGAGAAAAAAAAATAACTGATATATTATGTATCATATATAGAGAGAGAGGCCATGAGATACCAAAGAATATATTATTAGAAAATATTAATATGTATAGGAATATATATGAATAGATGCAGAACTAAAGAAGTGAAGGTACATCTTTTCCTTTAGGAGACTATTTAAAAAATTATAAAATATAATTAGAGTGCATTTCTTTATGGAAAACAATATTCACTTCAATAATAAAATATGTAAGTGTATTGTGAGAAAATACTATAATAGATGAGAAATCAGAACAACGGGGGAAATCAATACACAATACCCAAGCATAAAAATGAGGACATTTGTAGAGTTTTAATCGAGGGATAAAGAAAGAAGTATCTTTATAGAGATTATGCAGGGCAAAACAGTTAATAAGGCCTTGAGGGAGAGATTAAAAAAGTATTAAGGTTAATGCCCAAGTTTCACGATGATAAAATTGAGAGAGTAATGGAGTTAGGAAGAGTGGAAGTGTGCTTAGCAGGAAATTTCAAGAGTCTGACCTTGTCACATTAAGTTTTAGATGGCAATGGAACATACAGGAAGATGTCACAAGTAAAGGTATAGATAGAGAATTGAATAAAGCAGAACATGTCATGGGTAGAGAGACCCATGGAATTGGAATTGATCGGATGGTAACTGAAGACATGGGAAAAGATAAAGACCAGTGGAAAGAGAGAATAGAAGAGAACACGAAAGGGTGATAAATGGTAAATATATTCTGTAGAGTGAGTAAAACTTAGAAATCACTGGGGAAGTTGCTGATAACAGGAAAGAGAAAGGGAATCCTTTTATTTTGAGTACATATCTTACTGAGACATTTTTGAAGTGAAGTAGTAATAAGAATATAAATATATGATAAAGGTAACAAAGTAGTGTCAATTACAGAGATCATGAGTAGGTATATATAAGGAGATTGAGTGTTTAGGAATGTAGAGAAAACACAGACCAGTTAATTTCATAAGGGCAGTAGCTAACGAAGTCTTAAGTGAGGATACAAAGGCTGAAAGTGGGTTGTGAGAGATCAAAAGGAGAACTGCATGACTGAAAGCCTGGGTACTTGTGTAAATTGCCTCTTCAGGGACCATAGATATCAAGAAGATAATAGTAGTTGGAAAGAACAGGCATGCTTTGCAGCTGCAAAATCAAAGCAAGACCACAAGGGGAAAAAAGATGAGAGTGACAGAAAAAAAAGAGGCTGCATGTTTAAGTATAGATGCCATGTAAGGGTAATGAGTTTATTTCCTGTAATTTAAAAATGTTGAAAACTTTTCTTAAGAAATCTCTTCTCTGTTATCGTGTTATTACTACATCCATGTTTATTAATGGCTTGACATCTGTTTATATTTTCAAGATAATGAAAAGAAAACCCCCTGCCTATGCCAGCACTGTCTTTTCTCTTTCTCTGTTTTCAAAAGAAATACCTAAAAGAAGTAAAGCAGTGGCCAATGATTCTTAGAACAAAATTTCAGCCAGAAGTTCCTATTAAACAAGACTACAAAAATTCAGTACAGAGCATTGCTGAAACCAAAAGAAATTTATACAAACAAAACTTTTAAGCTTTTTCTTGGATTTTCTGAATAATAAAAATGTGTTTGGTAATTAAAAGGTTAATTTTATCCTGAGCTTTTATTCAGAATATTCATAAATCAAAGTATCGGTAGAGAATAATGCATCAAATCCATCAACCCAGTCAGTTAGTAATCCTCCACTTCCTCCTCACCCACCGACCATAGCAGTAATCCTTATTTATCTGATTGGTCCACAACCTCTTTAGTCTCCTTCCCCACCTACAAATTCTTCATTGTGCTCTCTGGAACTGCTCTCCCAAACCAGCAAGTCCTCTGTGTCAAAGGCTCTCTCCTCTTTCCTTCCGTAAAAGAAACCTGAATTTTCCCTGAGGAAACTGCTTCCCTGCAATCTCCTTAGATGGTAAGTACATAGATTTGCCTGGCCCCTCATGCGTAGGAAGTGTACTTGATCCTTCTCAACTCCCATTACTTCATCACACTTACATACATATAGAAACCAGTTCTACTGAGTGCTTAGTCCTTCAGCTATACCACCACTTTCCATTCTACATTGCTACTTTCTCCCTTTTTCCTTTTCATATACTCCAGCTCACCACATCCACTGAACTCTGGCTCAGTTTTCATCTTCACCTCAAGCACTGCCATTATTTTAGGGGACTCCACAAATTAATTGGATTACAAATCCCAAAGCCTTCCCTGTTAACCTCTTCACGATCTCATTTCAAGTGACCTCTTTTTCTCCACTCGAGTAACCCATGCCCACAGTCAAAATTTAGGTCACAATCACAAAAGTACTGATCTTTTTACTTTCTCTGAATCCATCACTCCTCTATTTTCTTCACTTCTCTTCTATTTAATTTAATATCCCATTGCCTTTAATTTCAGTAACACATCCTTACCAGTGTCCTAAACTCCCTTGTTTTTCTAAATTTTGGTTGCATTTGTCTAGAAAAACTTCAGCTTTTGATGAATCCAAATATTTGATTTCTCTGTGACTCATTTAAGGACCCACGAATAGAGAAAAATCACACAAAAGCCATACAGGTGCTGACCAATTTCAAATATGCCCTCACAACACTGTCCAGAGACATCACAAAGTCCATATGTTCACTTTACATTGTCCACAGTGACTATTTGCCTTCATATGCTTATTTGCCTTCTATGTATCTCCTTTGGTGAGGTGTCTGTTAAGGTCTTTGGCCCACTTTTAAATCATGTTTGTTTTCTTATTGTTAAATGTTAACACTTCTTTGTATATTTTAGATAACAGTCCTATCAGATGTGACTTTTGAAAACATTTTCTCCCAGGCTGTGGCTTGTCTTCTCATTCTTTGACACTGTCTTTCGCAGACAGAAGCTTTTAATTTTAATGAAGGTCGGCTTATCCATTACTTGTCTCATGGATCATGTCTTTGGTGTTGTATCTAAAAAGTCAACATCATATCCAAAGTCATGTCCGTTTTCTCCTTTGTTATCTTCTAGGAGTCTTATAGTTTTGTGTTTTATATTTATGTCTGTCAGCTAATTTTTGTGAAGAGTGTAAAGTCTCTGTCTATATTCTTTTTTTGTATTTGGATGCCCAGTTATTCTAGTACCATTTGTCGAAGAGGTTATCTTTGCTCCATTGTATTGCTTTTGTTTCTTTGTCAAAGAGCAGTTGACTGTACTTATGTAGTTCTATTTCTGGGCTTTCTGATAGGTCCATTGATCTATTTGTCTACTCCTTCACCAATATCATAATATTTTGATTACTATAGATTTTCTAGTAAGTATTGAAGTCAGTATCACTATTCTAACCTTGTTCTTCTACTTCAGTAGTGTGTTGGCTGTCCTGCCTCTTTTCCCTTTCCATGTAAACTTTATAAACACAGTTGATAGCCAAATATAACTTGCTGGGATTTTGACTTGGCTTGCATTGAATCTATAAATGAAGTTAGTAAGAACTTACAACTTTACAATATTGAGTCTTTTTATCCTTCAATGTGGACTATCTCTTCATTTATTAAGTTCTTTGATTTTGTTCATCCAAGTTTTGTATTTTTCCTCATACAGACCTTGTACCTATTTTGCGAGATTTATACTAAGGTATTTCATTTTTTTTGGATGTTAATGTGAATGCTAGTGTGTTTTTAATTGCAAATTCCACCTGTTCATTTTTAGTATATAGTATATATGACTTTTGTATATGAACCTTGTATTCTGTAACTTTGCTATATTAGCTTATTAGTTCTAAGAAGGCTTTTTATTTTTTTGTACTTTCTACATAGATAATCATGTCATCTGCAAACAAAGACAATTTTATTTCTTCCCTACCATTCTGTATACATTTTATTTCTTTTTTTTTATCTTACTGTATTAGCTATTACTTCCAGTACCATGTTGAAAGGAGTTATGATAGGGGATATCTTGCCTTGTATCTGATTTTATTGGAAAGTTTGAGTTTCTCACCATTAGTATGATGTTAGTTGTAGGTTTTTCGTAGATATTTACTATCAGGTTGAGGAAGTTTGATTTTTTTTCTGCCTTAGAAATTATTAGCTACTACAAAGTCATACATATATTACCTTTATTATTTTCTTGAAGTTGTATAATTTTAACTCATCTTAAGTATATAATCATTTTCAAGTTATTTCTTCTACATTGTGTGGAGAAGTTTAGGTTTTTATTTTGCCTTATAGATATCTAATTATTCCAGTACCAATTTTTTCCCCTTTGTTTTAAAACTTCTGGAAAATAAACTAACCATATGTGTCAAGGCCTCTTTCTGGACATTTATTCTATTCCTTTGATTTACTTATCCAGCTTTACTCTAGTAACTCCTCTCTTGATTAGTGTAGCTTTGTGGTAAGCCTTATTTTTTTAAGAGTTTATACTTTTTCAAGATTGGCTATCCTATAATCTTTTTTCCCCATACACATTTTAGATTCAGCTTATCAATTTCTACCAAATAAAAAACTGTAGAATAGATTTTGAGAGAAGTGATATTTTAACACTATTGAGTTTCTTATTCAGAATCATGTTATATAGTTACACTTGCTTAGGTTTTCTTTATTTTTCACCATAGTATTTTGAAGTTTTCAAAGTAAATGGCTTATATTTGTTAAATATAAGACTTTTATTTTTTATTCTACCTAAATAGCATTTCTAAAATTTAATTTTGATATTGTTGCTAAGTTATACATTTCAAACAATTGTGCTGCACATTAATGTTGTGTTCCATAAATTTTTCTAAATTCTTCTGTTAATTCCAGTAGTTTTTTGGTAGATTCTCCAGGATTTTCTAAGTAAAAGCTCCTGTCATTTGTGAATAGAGATGGATGTACTTCAACTTTTCTTGTCAAAATTCCTTTCTTTCTCCTTGCTTTATTGCATTGCCTACACCGCCAATAAAATCTTATTTCGACGTAGTAAGAATACACATCACTGTCTGTTTACATATCTTAGCAGAAAATCAGTTTTTCATCCTAACATATGATGTTATCTGTGGATTGTTCATAAATAATCTTGACCAAGTTTTTAAAGTTTCTATCTATCCTTAATTTTCTGAATATTGAATTTTGTCAAGTGCTTTTAATACACCTACTGAAATGATTATGCATTTTATGTATTTTTTTCTCCTTCATTTGTTAATATGGTGACTAATACTGAATGATTTTCAAATGCTTAACTAACATTGCATTCGTTGGATAAGCTCAATGGTTTGTATGTATTTTTAAATCTTTTTGTATATCTTTGGATTATATTTTCTAATTACATGATAAGAATTGTGTAACAAATATAGTGGGAATATTGCTTTGTAAATGTCTTGTTGGAATATTTTTGTCAGATTTTGCCATTAAGGTTATATTAGCCTCTAAAAACTTTGAGAAATATTTCCTCCTCCTCTTTTGGTGAATTTTTAAAAGATTGGTATAGTTTCTTTCTTAGATATTGGATAGAGTTTACTAATGAAGACATTTAGGCATAAACTTTTTGTAAGAAGGTTGATTCCATATATATATATATATATATATATATATATATATAATGAACATGCTGTTGTATCTAGGTCTCAGCCTATAGATAACCAGCGCTGTGGCTGTACCAGCCCTTGTGATTCTTATTATGATTACAAGCTGCCCTCAGCAATAAACATCAAGAAACTTTGCAAGACAATGTTTATTACTCACAGGTCCTGGAAAGCACAGGGTACACCTGGGGGCCACACAGTGAAGTCTTGGTAGAGAAAGAGAGAGTGTGTGGGCCTGAAGTTCTGTTCTTATTGCGCTGAAGGATGTGGGTCTAGGGTTTCATGGGTTCACTGTTTATTGGTGAATTTAAAACACAAGAGCAGGAATTTCAAGCACAGGAACAGAAAAACAACCATCCCAAGGGGTCATTTATCTAAATCAACCAAGATCTCTAAAGTGAAGAATCTGTGTGAGGTGGGTGGGTAGGAGCGTCTGGCTCTTTATTTAGTGGATAGCAATGTACATATTCAAGACAGCCATTTTTGTAGTGAATGCTTGGGCAATGAAAGCTTAAGTCAGGCACTTGCATTACAAAAAAGAAGAACCAAACTATCAGGGCTTATACTACAAACATGCATGTGTACATTATATACATTATACTTCTATATCTTCTTGTATCTATTTTGGTAGATTTTGTTTTCTAAGAATTTGTCATTGTCATGTAAGTTTTCATATCTTTTCTCATATATATATATATTTGCTGCCTTTGGATATTTTTAGTGATGCCCTCTTTGTCATGTGTGATATATTTAATTTTGTTTATTTTTTTCTTGATTAGCATGGCTAGGATTTTAACTGTTTTTCTTTATTTTTATCTATTTTTGAAATGTCATTCATTTCACATTTTGTATTTACTATTTCTCTTCAATTATTATTAACCTCTGTGTTTTATTTGCTCTTTAAAATGTGCCTTAACTTTGTATCATACAAATTTTGACATTTGGGGGTTTATTATTATTTAGTATGAAATATTTGTGACTACTTTCTGGAGCCACAAATATAGAACATCTACCAAGTGTAGGTTGATGCTTTAGATTTTTTATTTTTATTGCTGTCTAATTACCTTCAGTATGTATGAGAGTATAATTTATATTACTTAAATACTTTAAATATACTGAGACTTTTTAATGTTTCTGCATAGGGTTAATACAGTCAGTAAATGTTTCCTGTGCACCTTGAAAAAATGTTCTCCTCATTCATTCAGTATTAACTTGTGAATTAGGTCAGGTTTGGTGGATAGTGTTCTAATTTTGTATTACTGAACTGACTTTTTATCTGTTTTTTAATTATTTAAGAGTTATTTTTAAAATACGGACTGGGAGAAAATATTTGCAAGTGATGCAACTGACAAGGGCTTAATTTCCAAAATATACCAACAGCTCATACAACTCAATAACAACAACAACAAAAAATCCAATCCAAAAATGGGCAGAAGACCTAAATAGACATTTCTCCAGGAAGAACATGTAGATGGTCAATGGGTACATGAAAAGATGCTCAACCATTTTTTAAAGGTTGTGACATTGAATATGTTAGCAAAACCCTATATGACATGAGTTTTCTGCTTGGATCTAATCTTTATTGATTAAAGCAAGCATATTTAAAAGTAACATTTCTTGAATAAAATTTTAGGGTTTTTTCCTGTATTTTCTAAAATTGATAGACTGTTTATCATTATCATTTTTCCTTTGTAGAGTCTTCAGCTGTCATCCTAATATCTCAAGAGGCTACTTATAGACCAAGCATATTCTTTAGGTGGTATAAATTTCCTGAATTTGACATTTATGTGCCATATCTATAAGAGTTTTATATACATACGAATAGATATACATAATTATATATCTATCTATAGTTTTAGTAATATATACATATACTTTCCTAAGTATGTATTTGTGTGTTTATATATTATAAGCTATTGCCTTTCTCAGCTTCAAATCTACCCTTCTATATGCAACTTCATGATGTTGGGATTGGGACTCTCCAAATCAGTTTCTGTTTTGCCAGCTGTTCTTGGTTAGTTTCCACTAATAGAAGGAGATTGGTAAACTTGAGAAAGGAGAATGGATTTGCTCCTTCTAGTTTTCTGCCTGTTCCTGTTTTGCTTTTTGTTTGTATAGGCACCACCTTGGCAATGATTCTTCATCCTGGAGGTGGCAGTCTGTTCCCATAACCACATAGCAGCAGCTGAATCCATTTTGCAATTTTTCTATACCCTGAGAACCAGTCTTATTTTGTTCCTTGCAGATCTCAATACCAGTGGGCCAGTTTTCACTTCTTAGAAGTCTGGAACTCAGCTCCATGGGGACCTTCTTTGATTTCAGAGATGCCAGCAACAGCATAGCAGCACCACCCCCTTCCTGAGCCTAAGTTTAAACTCTGCAGAGCCTTCCTGCAGGCTTCTCAGGGTTAGTCACTCCAGACTCTTCCCTTTGCTTTGGTAGCCATATCCTACAATCCCTACATTTGTGTTATTTTGTTAGTGTCTTCTGTTTTTATTATTTGGTGCTTCCACACTTGGTAAACAATTTTCATTTAATATTATTCTGTTAAAAGAGCTGGTATAGGGCTTCCCTGGTGGCGCAGTGGTTGAGAGTCCGCCTGCCGATGCAGGGGACGCGGGTTCGTGCCCCGGTCCGGGAGGATCCCACATGCCACGGAGCGGCTGGGCCCGTGAGCCATGGACGCAGGGCCTGCGCGTCCGGTGCCTGGGCTCCGCCGGGGGAGAGGCCACAGCAGTGAGTGGCCCGCGTACCGCAAAAAAAAAAAAAAAAAAAAAAAGAGCTGGTATAATTTCTCTGGGAAGGTATTTGAGTGATACACAAATCATTCTTTTGCTGATATCTTTGATACAGAGTGATATGATACAGCATTTTTCAAATAAGCTGTACAGTGATTAAAATTGTTAGTCCATTTAAAATTGCTTAGCAGTTGATTTCAAAGTACTATAAGTCCAATGATAATTATATTAGTATATATTTTATCTAACCATTTTAAATTTGGAGTTAATTATATCAGTCTAATAAGGCAGAAGTGGCAAGTATTTTGATGTAGGCAATAGTATTATACAACGCTTAGCTCTGTATGATGTATATACTTCCTCCCCCTTTGTCAATCACTTAACAGTTATTGTGAAATTCTAAGTAGAATGAGTCATCTCCATATAATGAAAAATTTACATCTTCTTACTGGACTGACAAGAGTACAGTGAAAAAGCATCTTTAATTTTGGAAAAATTTTGCAAATTATGAGCCATTTGCTGAGTTTTTATTCCTCATTAAATGATTCTTGTCATGTGTAAAATTCTCATTGAATGCAAATGACAGTATTCACATATTTTCAGATTTGTGAAATAACTTTACATGGAGAGAAAAATTTTATTCCAATGACAATAGGTAATTTGTCTTTCATATAGGTAATCTCGCCTACAGAGGGAAAATTATTGCTAATGTCTGAGTGCAAGTGGTTTTCACGTTGCTTAAAGGAGTCAAATTTGTATGTCAGACTAATGCACTTTCCCCCCAAATTTTACAAAAGTAACTTCAGCTATCTGACAGGAAATTATTAATTCTGTGATATACTTAGTGACGCAATAGTTTTCTGTACCAGATGACATTGATTGACTTTGAAATGTAATCAGTAAAATACAGTGTATATATTAACATCTAAGTAACCACGTTTATTATAATAGGAGTTTATTCCACTTGTGTATTTATGTGACGCTGTCAACTGAAGAATGAAACTTCATTTTTTATGATTGTTGTTTAAGTGTGTGAACAACGTGTTCTAGCTTTCTGGATTATAAATAATAACAAAATAAAACACAGGTCTTTAACTAAAAGTAGACTGGCCTAGAAAATGCAAAGTTATCAAATACATGGAAAATTTAATATTTTTGCACTGTTGTTTTTGAGGATATCTGTTATTCCCTTGATGACCTTTAAAAAACTGCCAGGTGTGTATTCAGTCGCAGTACTACCCATGGATGGTTATAAGAATACCACGATTTGAGTCACTGTGGTAATCAAAGCACCAGGTATGTGTCTGAGCATTTATTTTATCTTTTGGGATTCTACATTAACAGGCAGATGTTCTGGGTTCCACTCTTGGCTGTAATATGATATTGGATAAGTCATTCTACTTTCAGGCTCAGATTTCTAATATAAACCTGAATTCCTATGACTTTAAGAATTTTTCAAGATTTATATGAAAATCAAATGTGATTATGCATGTGGAAACTCCTAAGAAAAAATATAATTACTTGTAAAATTTCAAGTTGTAGAGTTGTGGGAGAAACGACTCTAGGAATTGGTATCAGGTAGCCATTAAGCAGAATCTCTTTTACTTTTCCTTCAGTGGAGATATGACACTATAAATCTCAATTAGTTGATCTCAGGAAGAGTATCAGATACCTTTTGTAGAACCCGTCAAAGTATCTCAGGTATAATGCAAAAACAAGGATCAGGAAAACAGCATGCCTCTAAATAGACTGCCATGCTGCACAGAGCTGGTCTACACATGGTTTGATAAAAGCTTGGAAAAGGTGATCTTGAACATTTTCTATTCATTTAGACCCATAATTGAGAAAAAACTGACTGAAATAAGTTAAGAAGGACTAGCAGCACAGGATGAATACAGGCAGGAACAGGGTAGTTGACTTCAAACCTGATCCAGTAGTTTGCACACAAATTTTCCCAATTATTTCAAAATCAAAGTATCTCTTAGGAATCCAGGAAAACTATTCACTACTACTTAGAAAGATCATGCCAGATATTTGTATATATCTGAAGCCTATCACCTATTACAAATAAAATAAAAATTATTGATGGTTTGTGCAGAGAACTCTGAATATCTGTTATTCAGAGTTACAGTATCACTTCATTATAACGGATAGAACATTTTATGTCTTCATATCCTTAAAATCATACCTCTGTATAATACAGAGCATGGCTTGAGAGAACTATACTCCTAGAAGCCAAAAGAATAAAATTCTTTATGATGGATATTTCTCACCTTATGTAAAATAAATCTATATATTTTTGCATTTAAAACAAAGGTAGTCAAGTTTAGAGGGTGTAGTCTTGAGAAAGACGACCTAGGTTTATTCCTAGATTTGCCAATGAGAAGCTATGTGACCTCAGGCACCCTATTTAACTTGTCTGAACTTCAGTTTCCTCATCTACAATATGGAGACAGAAAAGTCCTGTAATATAGAGTCGTGAGGATTTAATTAGTTAGCACAGGTCCCAGGTTAAGCAGTAGTAAACACTCAGTACATGTTAGGTATTAATACTGAACAAAATATATATTAGAAAGTACTTTATAAAAATTAATGCAAATGATTTTCTTAAAAAATTCAATCTCTTAGTGTTTTTGTTTATAAAATTACACTTTAATGTCTGTTTACATTGTGAATTTTTCAGTCTCACCATTCATTTATTTACTTATTTCTTCCCCACCTATTTTTGCAGCATATATAAAATGTGTGATAAGTACTTGCTGAATGTTGAACGTGTCACAGTAAGAAGTTCACAGACCTTACCCTAAGGGAGATCAAGAAGCTCACAGTATAGTAGGGAAGATAAACAGATTAACACACATCCAATGCAGATGGCAAAGTCTTTGACAGCTCTATTCACAAGATGTTCTGAGACCTATATTAGCACCTCAGCCTTGTGGAGACTTTAAAGTCCTATTAGACGAAGTGCCTCTTAGTAACACCAATCTCAAAAAAAAGGAAAATTGTATTTCAAAAAATAAACAGTATGTGAGAGAAGTACATTAAGAAATGAAATTAAAATTCTGGGGAAATAGAAACTGAAACAAACAGGAAAAGAATAGTGAAAGATGAAGCTAAAATGCAGATAGAGGCAGTTACAAAGTGGCTTTTCTATGTCACTTAAAATTTTTTCAACTTTTTATTGAGAGTAATTGACATGTTTTAAACATAGTTTGTATATATTTTTAAGAGGTCACTCCAGGTCTAAGATAGAGAATGGTTTCGAATGAGAACAATCCAGAAATTATTCTACATAATTAGAATAACAGTAGTCTAATTCTGAGGTACTGACAATGGAGAGATGGATTGAAGAATTAAACATCTATTGAGGGACAATCTAGAATTGGTGACTGAAGGAACGTGGAGGAGAAATCACATTATATCTGGTATGACCTGTGTTAAAAATCATATTTCAGGTTCTTTTTGCTGGAGAACACATTATCTCAAAATACAGTGGCATAAAACAAAAATTTATGATTATTTCTCAGGGCTCTTGAGCTAGACTGGACTCAGCTGAGCAGTTCACACTTAAGATCTTGGTGACAGACAGATGGCAGCTATGGCTGAAATCATCTGGATGTTTATGCTTATCTCTGACACAAGGGCTGTGATGACTGAACTAACCAGGAGCTTTTAAGGCATCTCTCTCTCTCTCTCTCTCTCTCTCTCTCTCTCTCTCTCTCTCTCTCTCTCGAGCTAGACTGGACTCAGCTGAGCAGTTCACACTTAAGATCTTGGTGACAGACAGATGGCAGCTATGGCTGAAATCATCTGGATGTTTATGCTTATCTCTGACACAAGGGCTGTGATGACTGAACTAACCAGGAGCTTTTAAGGCATCTCTCTCTCTCTCTCTCTCTCTCTCTCTCTCTCCCTACCCCGTAAGTCTTCTCCACGTGTTATCTTAGCTTCCTCATAACATGGTAGCTAGACTTCTTCCCTGGAAGTTGGATTCCCTCAGAGAGACTGTTCTAACAGATATGAAGTGGACACTGCCCTTAATTCCAGGGCCTGGAAACGGGCATATTATCACTTTTTCCATATGGGTTGATCAAAGCAGATACCAAACCTACCCAGATGCAAGAGGAAGGATCACTGTCTCTGCCTCTTTATGGGAAGCATGCCAAGGAATTTTTTTTGGCCATCTTTAATTCACCATACCCATTATTGTTACTATTTTATTTCTTGAGAATCAACTGAAAAGGGGGAGTGATAGAACATGAGGGTACTTGCCAGTTTTCTAGATATTGAAATTTTGAAAGGGAAAGTGGTTTGGAAAAGAAAATGAATTCTATCTGGATAACTGTCAGACTACCTAGTAGAGATACACAATAGCTGGATTTGGATCTGGATACCAGAAACCGGGATCTCCTTTGGAGTTTAGCTTTACAGTTATTCATCTACACATTCTATAAATGGCAACTGAAGATCTGGCAGTGGAGGTGAACACTCTAGGAAATTAGAGAGATAAAGCAGATTAGGAAACCCAAGAAGAAATGGCCAGGTTTTTAAGGGCTGGGCAAAAGTGATGAATACTGGGAAAAAAATGGTCAGATATGTAGGTAGAAAGGAAAGAGAGTCTGTTATCATAAAATCCAGGGTTAGAAAGCATTTTATTAAAAATTAAAAGAGATTGTCATGAAAGTTTTAGGGAATCTTCCTTTACTCTGGGTCTGAATTAAGACAAATTCATAATATTTATGACTGAGATTGTTTCTTTTAGATTGGAACTGGTTTTCAGAACCTGAGAATACTGTGTTTGGAAAATGTTCATTTGAAAAGTAAGCTTTGCTGTGTTTGCACTTATTTTCTTTTTAATTTTATTATGGCTTTTAAATATGTCTACCTACATTTATATCCATAACTTTATCTGGTTCATCAGTACTTTCTTATAATTTTGTGAGTACAGAAAAATGAAAAAATCATAGGGTGTCTGACAAATTTTTGTGATAAACATTTTAAGTGTTAGACCTTTAAAAGCCTTGAAGTTTCTTTAAAGCACCCTCTTAGAGGTTTTTCTTTTAACACTTTAGACACATTTGGCTTTTCTAAAACTAGGTATCAAGACAAAGAGATTCTGCTGAACATCATGTGATATCCAATCTGTCATGGGAGGCTTTTCTGCCATTTCTGAGGAATCTCCTTTTTGGGTATGATCTTTCTTAGAATAGAAAAAGATTTACAACCCTAATACAACCTGCAGTGAAATCTCATTGTACCATTCCAGAATTACTTATAAGTCTCATTAGAAGTCACCCTTGTTTCTATGTGAATAACAAATATGATAAACTTTCATGAAAGTAAGAAAATATGAGTAATAAAATGAATTCATTATAGTGAATATTTAAAGGGTAACAACATGAAAAGTATGCTTTATTTTCTTAAATATGAACAGATTTGTGGCTCTGGAAGTAAATAATTAGTCCTACTTTATATACTGGCTGCCATTGACTTATGCTGTTATTGACTTGGGTTGTCATTGATTAGTTCATGTATATATGTGTATATATATATATATATATATATACACACACATATTTTTATATTCTTTATATGAGTATATATGTGTGTGTGTGCAAGTATGTGTACGTATATACAGTTAAAGAACCATACCCAACTTTAAATAATACATGGATATTTATCCGTGCTGTAAACTTCAAAATAAAATTGTTAGAGTATAACAATTTAAAATATATGGCTGAGGCTTCCCTGGTGGCGCAGTGGTTGAGAATCCGCCTGCCGATGCAGGGAACACGGGTTCGTGCCCCGGTCCGGGAAGATCCCACATGCCGCGGAGCGGCTGGGCCGGTGAGCCATGGCCACTGAGCCTGTGCGTCCGGAGCCTGTGCTCCGCAACGGGAGAGGCCACAACAGTGAGAGGCCCGCGTACCGCAAAAAAACAAAACAAAACAAAAAATAAATAAATAAAATAAAATAAAATATATGACCATCTCTTTCTAAAGGAAACAATATTTGTCTTCTTAATAAGAATAACTGTGAAATAAAACTCTAACAACATCTTATATATTTCTTTTTTTAGATGTTTCAAGTAAAGACATAAAGTTTAATTATTTTTTTAAATGTCTTAGAAATAAAACATCTAAATATTCATTACCAGGAGCTGAAATATTTGTCTTAGCTCTCAGTTTCAGTATTGGTCCAATATGTAAGCACTGGTAGGTAGAAAAATCTTCACAAACAAAAGTCTTTATGTACAAATTGTGTGAGGTCATATAATAGAAAATATGATCACACTGAAGGGAAAATTTACATTTAATAAAATGGTAATCAAGGAAAAAATTAAAAACAAATATATCCAGATTTAAGATGTATTTGATGATTTGAGTTCCTTATACCAAGAAATCTCTCATTATATTATCCACTTATTAACAGGGAAAGATTGATACCATTGTTCAGAAGTGTTATTTTAAATGGCATCTTAATTAAGATAAAACTTACATTATTAAATTATTTTTTCATAGTGTAGATAATTAACAAACTATTTCCAGCTTTATTGCTCTATCAGCTTTGTACGATGTCAAGATAGCTTGGAGGCAGAGCCTGGAGAATGGAACACAAATATGTTTACAATTAGACTCATAAACAGGGAATGAGTGACCTCACATTCCCTGGTAACATGGACCATCCAACCTCTCTAAAGGAGACACCAGCAGTCCTGAGATGGAGCCTAACAAAAATAGCATGGGATGAAATTCATTATGAGGATGGAATTTCTCAAATAGATGCTGGAGCCAGGCCAGTACACATTTGATGTTTTAAACGTGCAGGTTAAGACATGGGGTGAACAATCTTGAGCAATCTGTGATGGTGTTCTCCAATAGGAGAAATTAGAGTTATCTTTCAGAGAGGGGACACAGTTTAAATCTGAAGACTGCAACAATGGTACTATAATAGAAGTGGTGACCAAATCATGGGAGAATTTTAGAATAGGCCTTTAAGAATAGACATGTGTAAAAAAAAGTTTGTCATCTTGTTAATATGACCTCTTTGTAATTTTTGTCTGAATTGTGGGAGTGAAAGAGAAGATAAACCAATTGAAATAGAAGTTGCACCAAGTATGAAAGATGGCACAGGATGACATAGTATGAAAGAAAGTTTTCCACCCATGGTGAGAAAGATGGTGAACATAAGAGCAAAAACAGAGAGGCTGATCCCATTATCATTGTAGTATAGTTATTTCCATATAAAACCAATCATACACCAAGTTGACAAGAACCAAACTGTGGAAAGATAGATTAATGCCCAGTTTTTAGTAGAACCCACAGTAAAAAGATGAATACCCGTTGTAGCCAGCTTTGGTTTTTGTCTGCTTTTTTGGTCACATTCAATCTAGTTCATAGGTTTGTAGGGTTACAAACACATAGTAGGCTAGATTTCCATAAATGAAAGGTAGATTTAAAATAATTTCATATATATCTCTAACAGTTAAAAAATTAAAATTTATTCTAAATGTCAATAAAGCATTCAATATGAAAATGAAATTTGATCAATTAAAAATAGGGAATGTAGTCACAACCAGTTGTGAATGGAATTCAATTGATAGGGTCCAACTGATGTTTTTACCCTAATTTATTATTAGGAAAATAATATACAGTTCTTATAAGCTTTGATTGCATAAATGATATCTCAGACTTTGAGGTTGTTGAGAATCTTCCAAAGAAGATCTAAAGTTTTGATAGACTTTTAAAAACTATCTTATTTAAATAGTCACTAATTCAGAATCATTTTATGAATTATCTTTTTCCTGCATCATTATCATAATTTTTTATGAAACAACTTGGAATATGTTTTGAAAAGAAATCAACTCTACTGCTGACTTTCATATACACAAAAGCAAGATTAGGTCATGTCTTATCATGTATCGATCATGTCTTTTCAGGTATCATGACTACGCAGTTTGCAGTTTTCAGAAATTAGAATAAACAACACTACATCATGAACAGTGATAGTACAGCAAATACAGCCACTGTTTGACTTCACAATCATATAAAAGATTATCTGTAGAAATATTTGAATTATAGTGAAGACTTTTCTGTGATTTCTTTTAAAAACAATTTTCCTCATGCTTGTTTTCCTTGTGTTTTTAAATATTTCCAAACCACTTAATTCCTAAGGCCGTTAATTAACTGTCAATAATAACAAACACTTCTACCTCTCTTTGTAGTGAGATCACAGTGTGACAGTTAAATCCTCAAAGATAATGACCTAATACATTAAGCTGCAACTGAAAAGAAAGTAACCAGGAAAAGATTTAAAATGTAATATTTTTATTTTTTAATAAAATATCTAATATCAGGTAAAATACCAGGATATTGGCAGCCATGAATATTTGAACTAAGATTAGAGTTGATATTTAAGGTTATGGTTAATAAGAATAATTGAAATAATAATTTAAATCAGTAATTTCATTAAAAATTTTTCATTTTGAAAAATCTGAGTCAATTCTCTTAAAAACTGTTATAAGTGATCAAATAGCTACAGAATTATATGAATTAATTATTTGTTTTCTGTCAACTATTTCCAATTGTCACCGAAATATTATTTTAATATTTTAGCCCCTTTTTTGTTATACATAAAGGATAGTTTTCATGGTTGATTTACAACATCAAAACTTGTGTACAAAAAAACATGCAAACATATAAAAATGAAAATGTTCCTTATTGATATGACAATAATCTTCCCTCATCCTGAAAGAATACTGTTGCTATATGCTGAAAAAGCAATATTGAAAGAATACTAGATTTGGAGGATAAGTAGTAAACACCTTTTGTGTTAAATTGGAGGTGTTGATAAATATCCAAGTACAGAAGACAATTGGTTAGTTAGGTTAAACTGATTAGCATTCAATATGATGTCTGAATTAGAAATACAAATTTGGGGGTATGACCACATAGTTGTAGAAAAACAAAAGGTTGCACAGAATTGTGTGCTAGTGGAATATTGAGAAAGAAGAGAAATAGGCCAGAAACAGATTTCTGTGAGACACCAATCCAATCTTTAGGGACAGACTAAGGAAAGGAAGCCAACAGTGGGAACTTAAAAACAGACAGAGTTACCTTTGCCCTTTCCATTTCTTTAGCTGCACATAAAACCAGCCATCAGATGTTGTGGCTTCTTCTCTCTAATGTTACTAGTATATTGTTTCTTCTGCTTATAATATCTGTAGCTTTACATATATCAGCTAACCACAAGGTCTTTCCTCCAGTTGCAGTTAGCTCCTTTTTGTTCCTCAAACCCAAACAACATTTTATGTTTATCTTCTGCCTTCTCTTGAAAAACTCATGTTGTTGTCTATGTGCTACACACTCTTCTATTTATAATTTCCACCTTATAGATCAGAATTTAGGGTTAGCACCAAAAAGAGAAACGGGCAACAATTACAAAACAGAATATTTGCTAGTTTTATTAAATATGATATTGAACTCATCTTGTTTTACTAAGTGGGAATGGTTGAGACAGTCATACAAGAAGAAAGCATACATCCCTGGGAATTAAGATAGGCAGAAGAAAGGTGACAGAATAGCACACAGAGATTTCATGTGTCAGACAAAAATCAATGAGGTCACTAGCTGAGAGACATAAGGACACAAGGACACGGCCCCTTTCAGTTTTATAATTTCAAAGCAAAATGTTCAAATCAATACCTGATTTCACTGTAGTTAGTGCAATCTTTTCTAATGCAGGATACATACTTTTTTTTTTGGAATAGGTGGAAAAACATTATTGATCAAATATTGGTTCAAATATTGCATACATTAGCATCACCAAAATACTGTATATAGTTCATTTAATGAGGCAAGATCTATTGAAGAAAAACATTAATTTATCTGAGAAAAATTATCAAACTCATTCCTGTCCACCAGTCAGTAAATATAAAAAATTCCAATTCATAACTTCTTTCATCATAAGATGCCAAGATAACACTAAGAAAATGTGAAGGTCTCAAAAAATTGAACACTTTATTTGAAGTTTAAAACTAGAAGCGCCTAATAATAGAGAGAGATCCATGTATCCTTCATCAGTGTAGCCTGCTCCCTTACTATTCCTCCCACTGTTTGTGTCAGTCATACTGGAACTTACTGTCTCCTGTGTAAATCTTGATTCTGTATGTAGGGTGGTTGAATTTCTAGTTGTAACACGATACTGTTTATTTTTAAGTTTCTATCAACATTTAACAGAGACTTGGTCTTTACAGGAAGTCAGTGAATACGTACTACATTCACTGGGCAAGTTTGTCAGGATCTCAAAAAGAGAGGAGGCAAAATTATAATCCTTTAGCTCACTTCACAAGTGGACTCCAGGGAAGAAACAGAATCTCCATACGATGAGAACTGAACCAAGCGTACAAAATATGTTCAAAGAACACAGAATTTCAAAAAAAAAGTAAAATGCTAAAAAGGCCCCCAAAAAAGTCACAGTGCAACTCGTTGTAAAATGCTAAGCTGAGAAAATCTCTAGTTTGACTTGGGTCATTTTTTTCAGTTTCTTTCAGCCAAAAAATTTTTTCTCCTTTTCTTTTCTCTGACATAAGAGAAAACAAATCAATGATGCAAGTTCCTTAAATAATCTCATATTTGCTTTTCCTTTATGTAGACTTAATTCTTTTTTCCTTGTGTTCTTGATTCTCACACCCAGTGAGCCTGTATCACATACTCTATATAAGCACTACCATTGCCTACAAATGATGCTCTTACTGCTTCTCATTCGCCCTGTTCTTCACATATTAGCCTCAGAATAGAGGTAGAAGTATGAAAATAAATCATATTTTCTTTATGCTTTCATCCTTCCATGGACACGTAGGTTGTTTCCATATCTTGGCTCTTGTCAATAATGCTGCAATGACCATGGGAGTGCATATATCTTTTCAAATTAGTGTTTTCATTTTCTTCAGATGAATACCCAGAAGTTGAATTGCTGGATCATATAGTAGTTCTATTTTTAATTTTTTGAGGAACTTCCATATGGTTTTCCATAGTGGTTGCACCAGTTTACATTCCCAACAGTGCATAAGGGCTCTCTTTCCTCCATATCCTTGCCAGCTCTTGCTATTTCTTGTCTTTTTGATTTGCCATTCTAACAGGTATAAGATGATATTCCATTATGATTTTGAGTTTCATTTCCCATAGCATTAGTGATGTTGAGCATATTTTCATGTATCTGTTCACCATCTGCATATCTTCTTTGGAAAAATTTCTATTCAGATTGTTTGCCCATTTTTAATTGGATTGTTTGTTGGGTTTTTTTGTTATTGAGCTGAGTTCTTTATCAATTTTAGATATTAACACCTTATCAGATATATGATTTACAAATATATTCTCCCATTAAGCAGAGAATGCCTTTTTATTTTGTTGGTTTCCCTTGCTGTGCAGAAGCTTTTTAGTTTGATCTAGTCCTACTTGTTTATTTTTCTTTTTGTTGCCTTTACTTTTGGGGTCAGATCTAAAAAATCATTTCCAAGACCTATGTCAATGAGCTTATCACCTGTGTTTTTTTTCTAGGGATTCTATGGTTTAAGGTCTTATGTTCACATCTTTAATTCATTTTGAGTTTATTTTTGTGTATGATGTAAGATAGTGGTCTAGTTTAACTACTTTACATGTGGTTGTTCAGTTTTCCTAACATGATTTATTGAAGAGACTGTCCTTTCCCCATTGTATATTCTTGGCCCCTTTGTCATAGATTAATTGACCATATATGTGTGAATTCATTTCTGAGCTTTCTATTCTGTTCTATTGATCTATGTATGTTTTTATGCCATCACCATACTCTTTCATTACTATAGCTTTGTAATATAATTTTAAAATCAGAAAGCATGATGCCTTCAGCATTGTTCTTCTTTCTCAAGACTGTGTTGGCTATTTGGGGTCTTCTGTAGTTCCATACAAATTTTAGGATTATTTGTTCCAGTTCTTTGAAAAATGCCACTGGAATTTTGATAGGGATTCAATGAATCTGTAGATTGCTTTGAGTAGTATGGACATTTTAACAATATTGGTTCTTTAATCTATGAGCATGGAATATCTTTCCATTTACTTGTGTATTCTTCAATTTCTTTCAATAACTATAGTTTTCAATATACAGGCCATTCACTTCCTTGGTTAAATGTATTCTTAGGTGTTTTATTCTTTTTGAGTAATTTTAAGTGGTATTGTTTTCTTATTTTTTTCTTTCTCATAGTTATTAGTGTATAGAAATGCAACAGATTTCTGTATAATGATTCTGTATCCTGCAACTTTACTGAATTCATTTATTAGTTTTAACAGGTTTTTGGTGACTTCTTTTAAGTTTTCTATATATAGTATCATGTCATCTGTAAATAGTGACAGTTGCACTTCCTACTTTCCAATTTGGATGCCTTTTATTTCTTTACCTTGCCTAATTCCTCTGGCCAGGACTGTGTTGAATAAAAGAGGAGAGATAGCCATCCTTGTATTGTTCCTGATCTTACAGGAAAAGTTTTCAGCTTTTCATCATTGAGCATGATGTTAGCTGTGGGCTTTTCATATATGGCCTTTATTATGTTGAGGTACGTTCCCTCTATACCCACTTTATTGAGAGTTTTTATAATAAATGGATGGTGAATTTGGAAAATGCCTTTATGCATCTATGGAGATAATCATATGATTTTTATCCTTCCTTTTGTTATTGTAGTGTATCATATTGATTTATTTGTTGATGTTGAACCACCCAGGCTTCCCTGGAATAAATCTCACTTGATTGTGGTATATGATCCTTTCAACATATTGTTTAATTTGGTTTGCTAATATTTTGTTGAGAATGTTTACATGTATGTTTCATCAAGGATATTGGTCTGTAATTTTCAATTGGCCTGTAATTGGCATCTTTGTCTGGTTTTGGTATTAGGGTAACGATGGCCTGGAAAATGAGTTTTGAAGGGTTCCCTCTTAGAACTGCATTGGCTGCATCCCCTAAGTTTTAGTATGTTGTAGTTCCATTTTCATTTTTCTTTATGTATTTTTGGATTTCTATTTTGATTTCTTTGACCCAGCGGTTGTTCAGTAGCACACTGTTTAATCTCCACATTTGTGAATTTTCCAGTTTTCTCCTGTAATTGATTTCTAAATTTCATTCTGCTATGGTCAGAGAAGATGTATGATATGATTTCAATCTTCTCAAATATATTAGGACTTGTTTTGTTGCCTAACATATGATCTATTTTGGAGAATATTACATGTGCACTTGAGAAGAATGTGTATTCTGTTGCTTTTGGATGAAATTCTCTGTATATATCTGTTAAGTCCATCTGGCCTAACATGTCATTTAAAGTCAATGTCTCCTTATTGATTTTCTGTCTGTATGATCTACCCACTGATGCAAGTGGGGTATTAAAATCCCCACTATTCTTATATTGCTGTCTATTTCTCCCTTTATGTCAGTTAATATTTGCTTTATATATTTAGGTGCTCCCACACTGGATGCATAAATATTTACAAACATTGTATCCTCTTGTTTGATTGAGCCCTTTATCACTGTGTAATGCCTTTCTTTCTCTCTTATATCAGTCTTTGTACTAAAGTCTATTTTGTCTCATATAAGCATAGCTACCCCAGCTTTCTTTGCATTTCCATTTGCATGGAATATACATTTCTATCCTTCATTTTCAGTCTGTGTGTGTCCTTAATCTGAAGTGAGTCTCTTGTAGGCAGCATACAGATGTGGCTTATCTTTAATCCATCAGCTACTCTAGGTCTTTTGATTGAAGAATTTAGTCCATTTATATTTAAAGTAATTGTTGATAGGTATGTACTTAATGTTATTTCAATAATTGTTATCTGGTTATTTTTTAGTTCCTCTCTGTTCTTTTCTTCTTTTCTTGCTTTAACTTGGTAGTTTGATGGCTTTCTTGAGTAGTATGCTTTGACTCTTTTCTCTCTATTTTTTTGTGTATCTACTATAGTTTTTTGCTTTGTGGTTACCATGAAACTTACATATAACAACTTATATTTTTAACAGTTCATTTTGTTGATAAGTTTGAACATATTCTAATGCTCTACATTTTTACTCCCCCATCCCATGTTTTGTGTTTTTGATGACACATTTTACATATTTTAAAAATGTGACATCAAAACTGTCAAAATCTTAAAGAAGAAATAGCAGCAGTTAAACAAAAAAATCTCTTCTATAAAATAGAAATATAAAGCATTTTACTTGGTCAACATTACTCCAATACTCCACACAAAAAGAGTACAAAAAAAGAAAAAGAAGCAAGAAACAACAACAAAAAAAGAACAACAAAAAATAAAACTATGATGAACATACACATAAAAATTCCCCACAAAATATTAGCAAATAAAATCCATCAATACATAAAAGAATTATATACCATGACCAAGTAAGATTTATCTCAAGAAAGTTAGCTGGTTCAATATATGAAAATCTATCAATAAAATAACCATATTCACAGTCTAAAAAGGAAAAAGAACATCATCATACCAATTAATACAGGAAAAAAGTTTGACAAAATTCAACCCTCAATTATGATAAACACTCTTATCAATCCAGGGATAGAAGACAACTCCCTCAACTTAATAAGGGACATCAATAAAACTCTTAGCAATAAGATACTTAATAGTAAATTACTTTATGCTGTCTTCCTGGTGTCACAAACTATGCAAGGATGTTCATGCTCACCATTCATATTCAACATTGTACTAGAAGTTTAGACCATTAACATAAGGCATAAAAAAGAAGTTAAATCATACAGATTAGAAAGGAAGAAATAAACTGTCCCTATTTGAAGAAGACACAGTTTTCTACATAAAAAATACCAAAGAATCTACCAAAAAAAAATCCTCCTACTATTAATAAGTTGGTTTTGCATGCTTGCAAATAGAGGAATAGAATACACACAAATCATATTTCTATGTGCTGATAATTTAAAACTAAAATGATAATTTAAAAACCTATATGGGACAGTCTCTCATAAAATAATGTACAGGTACTGCATGTTTAAAATGGGAAAATGTGATGAAATAAATGAAAGACCTGAATTATGGAGAGACATAACTTATTAATGAATTGAGAGACCCAATCTAGTAGAATGTCAATTCTCTACAACTTAATTTATAAAATCAGCAAGGATTCTGTACATATTTACAATGTGAATCTAAAATTTATATAAAAAGCCAAAGTAAACAGAATAGAATAAAATACCTAAAAATAGATATCTGTTTAAAGACTTACTCTGTGTTATTGGTAAAGAAGATAAACACATAGATGAACAGAACAAATCAGAAACAGAATATGCCCAAACAAGTATGGTCAAATAATTTTTGACAACAATGTGAAAGTATTGCAATATATAAATACTAACACTTTCAGTAAATGGTGTTAGAATAATTGGACATATATACTCTAAAATAAACTTAGATTTAATTTTCACAGTGTATATAAAAACTAATACAAAATGGGTGGTCCATGTCAATGTATAGAGAAAAACAATAACTTTTTAGAATCAAACATAGGAAAAAGTCCTCACAATCTTGCACAAAGAAATACCAAATTCACAAACTATGAAGATAAAATCCTAATAAATTAAATTGCATTAAATATTATAAAGCTTTTACTCTCCTAAAGACTATGTTCAAAATGAGAAGCCAAGAAACTTTTTTTTTTCAAAGAACCTATATGACAAAGGTATTGTATACAGAATATGTTAAACATCCTCAAAAATTAATAGAAAGAGGCAAAAAAAAATAATAAATAATAGAAAGAAAAAATTATAAAGTGAAAGAGTGACATCAATGAAAATGAAAGGGCAAGGCCCTCCATAAATTCTCTCTTCCATAAAAACAGTGAGAAAACTGGCAAAAATTGTCACAATGAACTTTGTCAAAACTCTGGAAATTAACCAAAGGTTTGCAGCAATATGAATAATGTTTATGCAAAAAATAGTCTGTATTCTCTGACCATAAAACAAAAAAAATAGAAATTAATCTTCCAGTCTCTAAAACTACCTGTTCTTGAATAACATTTTTCTAATAAGAAATGAAAATACTAGACAATGTAAAGTAATAAAGGTGGGTAATTTATGTGGCAAAACTCATGAGAAGTGTCAAGAATTACAAGCAGTGATTAAATACTAAAGGATCATGAAAATAAGCCAAATATAAAACAGTTTATCAGAAACAGTAAAAGTTTTTTATGAAAACAAGCAGAATAATAAAGCTTAATGCAGAAAGAAATGTATTAGTATAAATAAAAATTGAAATATTTAAACACTATTCATCCCTCCTTCTACAAATAAAATTGAGTAGGAAATTTTAAAAATACATTCTAATAAAAATTATAAAGCTGATTTAGTAAAAATTATGGGGGTATTATTAAATAAAATGTATAATTAACAATTATATTTTAATAACTTGAAAAGTCACTATGAAATTAACTACATGATTATAAATTTTAAATTAGAATAAAAAATAACTATACTAATAGAAATACAATTAAACATAGAATTAATTGTTCAGGAATAATTTCCTAAAATATTTAGCTCCACTTGCTTCCTTAGACAAATTGTTTCTATACACTTAAGTATAAGCTACACCAAGATAAGGATAAATCACACAGAGGCTTAAAGTCAATGAATTAATCATATGGAATTAGTAAAACAATTATATCAAAACTTGACATTTAGTCTGCAGAAAAGTTTTCCAAAGGTATCTTCTTCTAAACTGTTAACAACAATCAGAGATACCATTTTTGGAGCATTTACTGTGTACCATACACAGTGTTAAGACCTTTATTCATATTAACTCCTTTAATCTTCATATTTATTCTCTAAAAATAGATGCTATTCTTATCCACATTTTATGAATGAAGCATTTGAATTACAGGAAAATGAAGTAGGTTGTCTATAGTCATAAAGTGGAAAAAGTAAATGGATTATGAACCCAGAAAAAATATGGTTTCAGAATTCATGTTTTTATCACCTGTGATTGTTCATTTCATTCCATGTGTTAACTTGGCTATGTTATGACACCCAGATATGTGGTCAAACATTATTCTAGATGTTTCTGTGAAGATAATTTTTATATGAAATGAACACTCAAATCAAGATGGCCTTGTCCACTCAGTCAAAGGCCTTAATAGAAAAAGATGCCGTTTCTGGAAAAAGAGGGAATTTTGCTGGAAGACTGCCTTTGGACTCGAACTGCAGCTCTTCTCTGGGTCTACAACTCACCAACCCACCATGCAGATTTTGAACTTTCCAAGCCTCTGTAAATGTGTGGGACAATTCCATAAAATCTCAATCTCTCCCTTCCTTCTCTCTCCCTCTGGGTCTCTCTCTGTGCCTCTGTGTCTCTCTTTGTCCTCAGCATCACTGTAGACCAGGGTTGATGTATCTTATGCTGCTCTGAAATTAAGCTCCCTGTTATCAGTGGGAATGAGAGCATTTCAGAATAGCTCAGACTAACTGGCAACACTTAACTGTAAGAGGTATGTACAATGAATGTGATGGATAGCAAGGACAGAATATAATCCACAGCAACCTGACCTACAGGGATCTGTGAAAATTTGAAGAAAACATGGTGCTTCAGGAGGCAAGACAGATGTGGACCCCATACAAATATTTCCTGACATATAATACCAGAAAGAACTCTGGCTGTGCCAGTTTTCAGATGTAAACTACTTCTGAGACCTAGAGCTCATTGGTTTAATGGGAGGCTGGGTCACCTTGAAGAAAGGCCCTATAATCCCACAGGAAGCATATACCATACTGGTCAATAATTTTTCTCCAAAGGAGCTGACAGCTGTTTCTCATAGTAACTAAATACTAGGAAAATGAATACTCAGATCTTCACAGGGCTACTGGATGCAGAGTTTAAGCTGACACTGAACGATACCAGGGAATCCAAAAGTCATGAGCCCTCCTCATCCCTTCACCCCCCTGTTTAGAGTGATAATTCAAATTCCAGTCCAACTCCATCTCATAATTTTTCCAGTAGGTCTGTTAACCTAGGCTATTTCTATGGTCTCTGAATGCATGATCAAGTTGAATATAGTTAAGTGCTCTCAGAATCTCATTTTGTTTTCTTGATGATTTCAGAGCCATTATTGTAGAAAAGGCTCAATAGAAATCCACAATACCTCTAACCCCTACTCAAAATAGAGTACCAACAGCAACACTCAGTGAAATGGCACAGTACAGTGCAAACTTCACAAACCTAAAGGATGCAAGGATGATAGTCCCTGTCATATCCCCACTTAATTCAATACTTTGTCCCCTGAAAAAGCAGATAGATCAAAGCAGATGACAGTGGTCTATTCTAACTTTAACCATGTGATAACCACAATCATAGCTGCTCTAACGAATGTAGTATCTTACTGAAACATATCACACAACCCTGAACCTTGTCAAATGGCTATTGGTGTGTTGTTATCAACCCCAACCCAGAATGGGAATCAGAAGCCATTTACAATCCTTTAGGACAGACAGCAGTACACATTTACTAGCCTTAGAGCTATATTAATGTTCCTTCTCTGTCACAGTAAAGTATGAAGAAGGCTAGATCCTGTAGTCAATGTACAGAACATCATGTATGTCATCCATATTGACAAAAACTGAATCAATTTGGGGCCTTTGAGTAGGTCAATAGCAAGGGAGGAAACTGTATCCATTTCAAATTATGGTACTAAGTAGTACGGTCACTTGAACCATATGGCTTTGTAGATGCCATGATGGTAGAAAAACATCTACAGAAGTCAGGGTACCATGTGGATATTTATAGCACAGACTTCTGGGATTCTCAAGCAGTGTCATGATTTGTGCAACTGAGAATTATTCTTCAATTCAGTTCGTGGATCTATCACAGACTCATAAGCCCTTGACATTAGCCTTGAGTCTTTCGGTGACTAGAGGACATGAAGATGCCCACATGAAATGCATATTTTCTGAAATACCAAATAAAAAGTTTGAGTAGACTTAATACCAATTCATCATACAATGGAAAGAGAGTCTTTGAGGTATAGCTCAGGCAATTAGAAAGGACAAAGTATATTACATAAATAGGTGTCCTAGACTCACATGTCATCTATATCTGTTGCATTGATATTTATCCCTCACACTTTACAGGTAGTTCCCTAAGACCAGATATCAAAGAAGGAAAAACTCTAGGTCCGTTTAATGGCTAAGTTAGTTCAATATATTGGTGTGAACTAAATATACTTTTTCAACATTATTTGTCTGGAACCTAGGAATGGAAATTATAACAGCCCCTATCAGTGACACATTGGGGAATTTATCTCCACTATTTTAGACTGTGTTAAAAATTTATTTTTGACTTAATTCCTAGGTTTTAATTTCTTGGGGCTTTGATTTGTTGGAGACAGGCTTTTTCTACTTGGGAATACAGTAAGGGTTCAACTAAGCTACGCCTGGTTACTTTGGACAGTTTGCACCAAAAATCTGAAGGCAGACAAGTTATTCCTACTTTGATAGAGGTAACTGACTCTGATTTTCATGATGAAATAGAGCTGTTGCTATTAAATCAGGAGAAGGAAGAATACGGCTGCATCTCCAGAGATTTACTGGTGTGCTTGTGCATGCTTCCATTTATGGAGATAACCATAAAGAGAAAATTATAAGCACCAGGAACTGGCAACAGCACAGTTACCTTGGAGAAAGAAGTTAGGGTAATCTTACTGGGCAAACTACTTATTAGCAGAAGTACTGACTGAGGTTGTAGGAAATCTAGAATGAGAGGTAGAAGAGAGAAATGATATATATAAACTATGGTCACAGGATGAACTGCATACAGGAAACTAACTTCTCAACGGTTTCTTCAATTATCCTCTTTTTAAAACTGCAACTGGCTACAAGTATCAGTGAATCAGTAAGTAAAGAGAGTGGATCTGAATTTTGCAAGAAGTGAAATGTAGCAAAACATAATTACTGATGGTTTCCTATTCCAAGTACTGGTATGTATCCAACTAAAAGCATATCTGACAGTGAAAATTTATGGTCTATAAGTGCCTGAGAGCTGACAATCCCAGGAGAAGCCCTCAAATAATGAAGGAAGGAAGTGATGGGTAAATACCACAACTTTTTTGACTTTAGGTGGGATAATTCTAAGGTGAATTTTGTAAGTCTCTCCAAGGGGTCACTAGTGGGATAAAACCCTATTTTTCCAATGTGTTAACTTAATTACTATCATAACCTTGAATGACTATATCACTCCCCTAGTCCCTCACTGTGCTCCTGAGATAATTTCTAAATAAATTATTTGCTCTATACATGTCATTTTAGATTAATAGGCTTAGAAAACCATCAAGTGAAAATGTCTCTCTAAAAAATTCTTCAGTAGATATAATTGCCATAGAGAGTGTCGTCTACCTAGAAAACTGAGAGAGTTGAACTCCTTTTCTTGAAATTTTTATTAGATTGGATTAGATTAAATTCCCTTGACTTGAAACTGAAACTCTATCTATAGAGGGATAGAGATATAATAATTGTTGACCTATGAAACAAAAGGAAATCAACCTAACCTTCCAAAATAATGTTATTAAAGTGTCCAGAGATTAGATAAATATATGCAAATATCTTTATGCATTAAACAGAAAATTTAATGGAAAATGATTCCCCATTTCAACAGCAACACCAACTATAAAATACCTAGAAATAACAGTAAAGAACATTGTTTGAGATCTATATAAAGAAAACAACACAATTTTATTATTACCAAAAAAGTCTAATAAATTTGAGTTAAGTATAAGGAAGAACCTATATTTTAGAATGGGTGTACATGGTGTATGTGAATTGTAGTTTCACTATATAATAAAACTTAAGGTTACCAGAAATCTGATCATTAAGACTTGAGTCTTGGATTTTGGATTTTTCAAGAATTTTGGATTTTAGTTTGGCATCTTGGGAGTGGGTTTGATCATTTCTGAATTTTAGAAAGGTTTGGCATTACATAGTCTAATTTGGAATATCAAGAAACTACAGTAGATAAAACAAGTTCTATGTGACAATTACATAATTATTATTGGTATAGATAGTAATAAGAGATTTTATCAATACTAATAAGAGAAGCTGATAATAGAAATATTATTTTAACAAGGCAAAATACTCTGTTTCAATTTTCCTAAACCAATGTGTGTGTGTGTGTGTGTGTGTGTGTGTATAAAATTTAAAATGTAACCATTATTGACTATATGGATTTTTCTCAGTCTTGCTATGGCTATTGATAGTTCTGATATCCAGAATAGTATGGGTGCCCCTGCTTTAGCAGAAAACTGACAATCCCCTCAGTATCTGTGAAGATCTCAGAACTGTTTTCTCTTCTCCTGATGTGATTATGATTTTCTTTAAATTGGGGTAGGTGGAGATATGTTACCAATGAAGAATTGAACATTCTACTTCATTCCTAACTAAGAATTTCATTTTAACACCGTCTTTGCACATTAAAAACTAAAATAAAATCCCTTGAGGGTAAATAAAAGATGTCTGGGCAGAGATAAAATGTAAAGCATTTGAAGATGATTCTAAGATTGGGGATTATGTATATATATAAGAAAAATCTGGTGCAATGGCAATAGAACTTTGAACTTGCATAGAATAGATAATTTTAAAAAATTTTTAATGAATCTGCAAATTAGATTCAATTTTCCAGATAGTCAACAAACTAAAGCAGCACTTTCCACATTGTGTAGCTTTCTTAGGTATACATGTGATTAATACATATAACACCAAATCAGTTAGAAGCGTTCATTCAATTATTAGCTTTTGTGATACACTGAAAAATATTTTCCATAGAATAACATTTGAAAATTTTAAGTCTCTTTGACTATTTTGTTTCTAAAAAATAAATGCCTATATTTCTGCTCTGACCTGTAAATAGTGTGGATGTTAGCACTTCTATCCTCACAATAAAAAATGCTAAACAAGCTGAAAAACAACTCAGAGAATTGAGGGCAAAGGGCAAGCTGCTGCCCACAAACCTGAATAGACTCAGATATGGAGAATCACAGAAAATCACAACTTACTTGGAGCAGAAACCACTGCTGGCACCGGTACAAGTAGGCAGACTTAAACTGTAATTGAAGAACTGCTGGCAGCTCAGTGTGGAGCATCTTGAAAGTTATGACCTCTGGGGATCCCAGTGTTAGGGAGGCCACCAAAATTCCATGAGTTTTACCTTCAGGATCCCCACCAGCTTCTCACTGTGAAAAAAAAGAAAGGAAAAAAAAAATCCCTTAGTTCTTCCTGTGTATAGTCTTGATTACCATAACTTTATAATAAGATTTGAAAGTGGGTACTCTGAGTCTTTCATATTTATTTTCTTTCTTTTTTCTTTTTTTTAAAAATAAATTTACTTATTCATTTTTGGCTGCATTGGGTCTTCACTGCTATGCGCGGGCTTTCTATAGTTGTGGCGAGCGGGGCCTATTCTTTGTTGCGGTGCGCGGGCTTCTCATTGCGGTGGCTTCTCTTGTTGCAGAGCACGGGCTCTAGGCACATGGGCTTCGGTAGTCGCAGCAGGCAGATTCAGTAGTTGTGGCTCACAGGCTTTAGAGCGCAGGCTCAGTAGTTGTGGCACTTGGGCTTAGTTTCTCTGCGGCATGTGGGATCTTACCGGACCAGGGCTCAAACCCGTGTCCCCTGCGTTGGCAGGTGGATTCTTAACCACTGGGCCACTAGGGAAGCCCTATTTTTCTTTTTGAAAAGTCGTTAAGGCTATGCAAGGTCCAAACATATGGTGGGAATCTGATTGGAATTCCATTGGCTCTATACATCAAATGGGGAAGACTAGTATATTAGTGATATTGAATCTTTAAATCCATCAATAAGGATTTTTTTTTCTCCATTTAACTAGGATTTTTTTTTAAATTTCTTTCATCAGTATTTGGAATTTTCTTTATCCTGTTTTACTGAAATACAGTCGACTTATAACACTGTATAAGTTTAAGGTGTACAACAGATGGTTTGATATATACATATGTTGTGAAATGATTACCACAATGTTTAGTTTACCATCAATCACTTCACATACTTAAAATTGTTCATTCCTGTGATAAGAACTTTTAAAATCTAGTCTCTTAGCAATTTTCAAAGATATAGTACAGTATTGTTACCTACAGTCATCATGGTGTACACTATATCCCCAAAACTTATTTATCTTATAACTGGACATTGTACCTTTTGACCACTTTCACCCATTATCCTACCCTAACCCACACCTCTGGCAGCCACCATCTTGATCTCTGTTTTTATGAATTTGTTTTTTCAGATTCCATATATAAGTGAGAATTTGCAGTGTTTGTCTTTCTCTGACTTATTCTATTCAGCATAATATCCTCAAGGTTCATCTATGTTGTTGCAAATGGCAGGATTTCCTTTATTTAATGGCTGAATAGTATCTAGATCTATATATATATTCATCTGTTGATGAAATTGTTTGTTCTATTCTTTTTTTATGAAAGAGTGCTAGCAACATTTCTTCCAGATCTCTAAAATCATGGTGGAAGATGGAAGTTCATATATACATTTTATTTAGTTTATGAATCAAGATTGAAACATTAATGTAGCTCATCAGCCACATATAACTGGATTCAATAAATTTTGTCTATTAGGATAATTTTTCCTTTTGTTTACTTTTATATGTAATTTATTCCATGAGTTTCACTTATATTGCTGTAATATCTTATGGTTTGCAAAATAAGAAGCCTAATCTTAAAATATTCCTGTACGGTAGGTGTATTCCCATTTTAGATGAAGAAACTGATGCTCAAGGAGGAAAAATTTTTGACAAAGTTTACCAAGAAAATATACATTGAAGTTTGAAAATTAGCTAGTGCTTCCAAAATCCATGTCATTGTTCCATACTTATTCTGTATTTTATGTAACAGTGCACTGTAAACATTATAATAAAAATGAAGATTGAATGTATAACATGTTTATAAAATTAATATACAATTAATTAACAATCAGACTTTATATCTGTGTTATGAGTGCTTTGGGGATATAAAACTCTTCATGGATAAGAATAATCTAATCTAGATATCAGAATACCATTCTATGTATCATGAATATTGGTATCAAGCATGATATATTTAAATGAATCTCTATAAATGTGAAATACTTTGTCATTGACAAATGATGGGCTATATAGGAAATTAGTATTTAGGAAATAAATATATAATTTTAAAAATCCTTGCTTTCTTACTAGGGGAAAAAAGGTTGAAGTAAACTGTAATATTAAATTATTTTAAGAATTAATTAAATAGATTACTAAAAATAAAAAACGGAAATATTTTCCTAGAATTTTATTCTGAATGTTCTTCTAAATTGAAAATATATTACTGTGCTAGATATCAAGCCTCCAAGAAAAGCAATTAACAGTTTCACATTTCACTGACTAGTGTTTGAGATAGTTACTTTAAATCATAGCAGGATATGTGGAGTTAAATGATTTTATCTTGGCTTGAGAATTAACCAACAGCTGAACACTTTACCTGCAATCTCATTCAATGTGATTTTAATGGACTAGCTCATGGTGGGAAAATGCCATCACAATTAAAATGAATCTCTTAGGTTTATGAATCCCTGTAGAGACTAACTCAAGAAGGATATCAACAGAGGTTACAAAGAATATTTCAAACTTGAAATTGTCTGCAATACTCTGCATATGTGACATTTTTAACAAACTCTTACAGTTTATTATATTTTCTATTTTAATAAGCAGTAATCATCAACTAAATATTACGTGCATATTTTAACAAGTGCTATAGACCTAATGTTAATGCTCTTACTTTGAAGAGGATTATTTGTAGTTCAAGGCTTTAAACTACTCTCTAATGTGTAGAATTCTACACTGAATAGTTGGCCCAAGTGTTCCGAAGCCTTTGACTTTGCAAGATATTGCCATCATTAGCATCAAACTTCTGGATCAGAAACAAAAACCACAATGCCCTATGTTGTTCATCTATGTTGTTGCAAATGGCAGGATTTCCTTTATTTAATGGCTGAATAGTATCTAGATTCAGCCATTAAACAAAGGATTCTAGAATTAACAAAATCATTGAGGCAGGTTCTAAACAATTTTTTTCTCACTAAAATTTTAGCATTATTTATTTCAACAGAGTGTTTAAAATTGTTTTAATGGCAGTGGTGTTGAGAGGATTAATAGATATGATATCAATAGATTTAAATGAAGAAGTGGTTGAAAATTCATAAAGATTACCTTGGTAATAACACAAAGGCAGGAAAGACAATAAAGACACGTTGCTAGAAGTCTAAATCTGAGTTATCCTAAGTATTTAATTGGAAAGATACTTGAGACTATAAAGGTAGCAGGTCTTGGACTAGGATAAGAAATGAGGTACAGAATTAAAGGAGGTACTCTCAGATTCTTGAAAGTGAGTGCCTCCTTAAATTTTGTGTCCTAGGCTCTTGCCTTGCCTCACCCTAGTCCTGAGCAAGAAAAGTTGAATTAAATACTACACAGATTTCCCAAGTTTGGATAGTTCAAAGGACTCACGAGGCTTCCCAAAGCATACTCACATAATGCTCTTTATTTAAAGTGAAAGTATCAATAAGACACAGCAATAGAAAGAGAGCACAGGCAAGTTTTGGTGGTCTGAAATATATTCAGGTACAATCTCCCCAGAATCCTTAATGCACATGGGCCAGGCTTCAACATCAGTTGAGGCATCAATATCTGTGCAAGGAATCTGGGTCTCATGAGCACTCAAGGCAGAAGTAAGGAAGGGGGATTACACATGTCTGGCAATGTAGTTAAACACTGCCATAGCTCATAGGCTACACCAGGTAAAAACCATCAGTAAACCAAGCCCTAGGAGTGTCTAGATTTTTAGACTTTAAACTACACATGATAAATCCCACAGAGCTTATCTTGGTCAAAGCCAACCTCCAGTATCCCCAGAGATAAGGATAGAATTTTCCCAGACCAGCTGAAAATCAGCTCTATTCTACACATACTCCAGTATGACTCCCCCAACCTTAGGGCTTCTATGCAGAAACATTTTAACAGATGCCAGCAGGATTGCAAATTGGTTTTAAACCAATCTTAAGCATGCAAGAGAGATCTTGATAGTCCTAGATGTGGCCCAAGGCTTATATCAGGAATAAATTAAAGCAATAATAAGTGACTACAGGAATTTGAATTCTCTGGACAGTTATCAAATTTTGGCTTTTCATTACTTTTGGTCCCTTCATCATACACACACCTTTTACATGTACTACTGAAGAATTCCAAATTTGAAAAGCTGCATTATGCTTAGCCATCTTCATTATGTTCAATGTTGAGCATTCAGTGGTTTGATCCTTAGAACAGGTTTCTTTGGAAAATGTTTCCAAAGTCACACATTATCTTTGAACTCTCATATGTATTTATTTGCTTTTTTAGTAGGTAAAATGAAAATAAGGAAATTAACCATAACCAATTTAAAATGGTGTTAGTAAACAAATAGGGTGAAACATTTAGATGAAATAAAACTGTTTGTAAGGTAATAACACAAGTGGAGAGTTTAAATGCAAAAACAGAATGTCATGAGAATTTCCATATTGTTTATGATCCCTGATTTCCAATATGGTATATGCAAAAATACTCTGAAAAGTATTTTTATGCTGTTCTCTACATCACTAAGACAAATTAATGAAGATACCACATTCCAATTTTGAAAGTAAAATATAACAGTATGATTGAAAATACTCTGAATTTATATTTTATTCATAGACTGTCTTAAGAATTATTTTTATAAGCATCTGTTCAGATATATTTTTACTTTTTATTAACATATTCATAGAGTAAAAAAAATTTTCTGTCAGGAAAAGTTTTATCACATAAATGTATAGTATCAAAGTACACATTTACTATTTAAATTATAGAGAGGTTACTAAAGCAAAAATGTAGACTTGGAAAAATGTTTTGAAATTACATATTTCTATAAAATTATTTAAAGTAACTGAAGTAATTCTTCAACATTAAAATAATTATTTTGTTCATTTAAATAAAATACTGCATAGACATAGGTATATATAACATGGAAAATTTCATTGATATTATAAAATCAGAGTATAATGAAAAAACTACAGAAATACACAAAAACAGTAAATTATATTATAAATTCCTGGTGAATGATGTCAATAAAACCACAAAAATGTTTTGGAATCAGGAGGATTTGAAATGACTCACAAATGTGTAATAATGAACTACTCTTAGACATAACTATTCAACACTAAATATGTACTGCTTATTAATCATTTATTATAGTTTTAATTTAAAATTTTTACCATTTTATTTTAAACCTCATTGTCAATATTGGGTAATGTCTTATTTAAAGGTGAAAAAATCTTTAAGTTTTACAATTTTCATTAAAAATTTGAATCTAAATTATATAGCAGAGAAAAAAATTGGAAATGTTATAATTAATTTTTTTCATGAGATAAAAGTGTTTCTATTAATGTTGGAAAAAACTTAAATAGGAACTATAATATGTTGATATAATTTTGAATTATCTGAGTTATTTTATTTAAATAGTGCCTCATCCTTTCTCAGTTTTCCTGACTTGATTGTTGGGGGACTTCAATGGAAGAGGAAATTATGCATTTTATCCTGTTAAGTAAAATAAAAATGTATAACATAATACTATTTCTGTCAATGGATTTTAGACACTTGGTAGTTCAAGTTTAGTAGCAACATATTAATTCATCAGGTTTTTTTTTAACTTTTCTACATATTATTCCTTAACATCTGGAAAAAATTTAAAATCTATCATAGTAAATATTGATATCTAAGAATGTCTTTTAAATTTGTTACCAAAAATCTTTTGTGTGCCTCAGTGTGTTAGTTTTATTAAAGTTAAATCTGTATACTTAAAATAAAATTAAAGACAAAATGGTACAGAACTCCTGAACTGTGGAGTTTTTAACTCTATAAACTACCAAACATGCAAACTGCTATCAACTGCCTTTTGTATATAAGATCTGTAAAAACTGCACTCCTTATAATAAAGCCCCCAATCCTCCTCTCTATGACTAGTATAAAACACTGAATTGAGACATGGTTAATGTATTAATTTGATGAATAAAATTTATGCTAATCTCATTCAATTTTGACCTGCAGCTGCTTGCAGGGACATGGAAGAGGGGGCAAGAAAATGAAGAAACCTGAAATTGTGCTGTCATTTAATGAGTATTCCTAAAAGGTGAAAAAGTGGAGAAGAAAGCCTAGGTGAAGGTGATAGAAAGACCTGGACACAGTGGTGCTGTCCCTGCCAAGCGCGCCAAGCCCCACATACAGCTGAGCCAGTACCCAGAGAAGGAAGTGAAGCGCTGAGGTCAGTTAATGTACAATATGTACCAGGACACCTGACTACCTCAAGTAGTAAGGAAATTCTGCACTTCATTGATGGTGCAAAGAGCCCACCAGCTCTCCAAGCATGATGCTGTGACCAGCCTGTCCACCTACAATATCTGGCTGGCCCGGAGGGACAAGGAGGACACCATCTCAGGTCCCATCCATGACACTGTCTCTGTCTCCCACCTCCAGTATGACGCCTTGCACCTGGTGGGACTGAAGAGCCCAGGACCCCGGAATTTCTTCAGCCCGAGTCTGTCTGTGGAAAGTTCCAGAGGCCACAGGAAAGGCTTAGTGTCCGAGAACGGAGTGGGGCCTGTGGAGGCCAGCTGCCTGGTGATCCTGGCTCCCGTTCCACCAAGTCTTCCACATACTTTATGTGGAGTCCACCATGGACTTTCAGGGCAGAGCAATATTGGAAGGGGTCTCTTTCAGAAGTGGACAGAAGCCACTTCTGTCCCATCACAAAAATGACTGGTTCTCCCACAAAAGTGAATATTAGAGGATCCCACGAGGCTGAAGCAAGCACCTTCCTAGGTAAGTGCATGCACAGGTGGCACCTTGCCTGTTCTCCTGCGTGTGGACATCGCCAAGTGCCCTGACTACCAACGAGAGCGCTCAGAGTGCTGGACCCCTAGCTGCTGACAGCCTTTGCACTGACACAGTACACCCAGCTTTCCTCCCAGGAGACCTAGCAGTTGGCCGCCCTGGGGCCCCAGTACCACAAAGGGTCTCAGTCCAGAGTTTGCCACCCACAAGTGGCAGCTCAATGCAGACAACCACAAGTGCCTGCTGCTGGGGCCAAGGCCCCTCATCCCTCAGGAGGACAGCTAGCACTTGGAGGACTTCCTGGAGACCATCAGGGTGATGGACGGTGACCGCATGCATCATCACGGTATGGGGCAAGGCCTGGGTGCTTTGCCGTCCCCACCCACCCCCTTATTCTTGGCCCATCCTTCTCAGGAAGAGGTTCCTGTGACCTCTGTGCATCCACACTTCCTATCCCTGGGCTGGGCTGGGGGCTGGGCGACAAAATCCAGGCACAGATGTCCCTCTGCTGTTAAGGAGCACTTCTATATTGAGAAACAATATATAAAGCAATATAAAATAACTCATTTATGATCATATTAAACTAAACTTTGCAGATATTTTCATTTCCTGCTATATTGACTGAAATATTCTTTCTCCTGCCACCTCGTTTTAGAAATCCTTCCTTATTACTCACATCCTCCATAAAATATTTTGTACAGATACAGTGCTACATATTTTTAATTATTTGTTCAAGAAGAATTCTTTGGATACCAGTTATGTGTGAGAAGGGTTCATGTAAGAAAATTTTCTGATAGTCCCATAGGTAATGTCACAATTTTGGAGAAATATATATTTTGTTGACTTGTTCATTGCCTAAAAATTTAGATATTGGCAGTAAAAATTCTTTATTTCCAAGTTAACTGACAAAAAGTCAATGAGATTCCTAAAGTGCAGGGTTTTGGGTAGAGGTAGAGGGGTGATGTTATAGTGAAAGCTTCCTAGGCTCATCAAAAATTATTGTACTAGTCCTGACTTTGCATAAATTAATACACAAACAATAGAAAGTTCTAAATCAGACTTTTACATCAAGAAATAGTTTATTGCACTATGTAACTAAACATTTTATTATTGGCTCAATCTATGATTAACACCAGAAGAAATTCCACAGAGTGGAGTAGGCATAAAGTGTATCTACTCTTCTTTGCTGAGATTCCTTTCTACATCAGAAAATTTGTGATAATTTATCATCAGAAGAAGATGGGCCCTTTATTGATACTTTCATTAAAATCTACTAAGGATTTTTTTCTCTAAAATCAAGCCAAATGGCTTTAAGAGAAGCAAAACTGTTATTCCAAATGGGCACTGTGTGTGTCCCTCTCCACAAAAGTCCATTCTCCAAATTTTCCAAATTTCCCTGAAGGCAAGGAAGGTCATGGCTTGGGAGAAATGACAGATAAATGAAATTCATAATGAGGCTCCATACTCCTATGTCTTTACTCAAGACTGCTAGAAAATTATGTGACTCATTATCCTCTCTTACACAGGGCATTCTTGTTTTTATCTGTACTCTTCACTTGTACCAGCAGATCCCCAGATTTATAAGTTTGAAAGAGGGCTTCCCTGGTGGCGCAGTGGTTGCACGTCCGCCTGCCGATGCAGGGGAACCGGGTTCGCGCCCCGCTCTGGGAGGATCCCACATGCCGCGGAGTGGCTGGGCCCATGGCCGCTGAGCCTGCGCGTCCGGAGCCTGTGCTCCGCAACGGCCGCTCTGGGAGGATCCCACATGCCGCGGAGCGGCTGGGCCCGTGAGCCATGGCCGCTGAGCCTGCGCATCCGGAGCCTGTGCTCCGCAACGGGAGAGGCCACAACAGAGGGAGGCCCGCATACCACCAAAAATAAAAAAAAATTAAAAAAAATAAATATATATATAAGTTTGAAAGAGATAGAAAGCTGAGTTAAACTGCTAGATTTTTTAGTTTATAAACAATTGTTTCTTCTTCTAATATTATTTTCAGTGGATAATATCAAGTGCTCTGGATACATTTCTTTCAGATTGAAAAAAATAAATACTTAACACACACATATACACACACACACACATATATATACACACATACATACATAGTTATATGCACATGTGAGATAAATTTCTATTTCTATATGGTTATGACTTAGGAACCTTGTTTCTTTAATATTGAAGTGTTTCCTCTGTAACTGTTTCTTTTATATTGTCATTTCAAGTAATCTAAAGGACTGATTTTCAAAAATTCCTCTGGGACAACACTAAATGCACCAACATTTGAATTATAGGGGTCCCAGAAGAAGAAGAGAAAAAGAAAGGGTCTGAGAAAATATTTGAAGAGATTATAATTGAAAATTTCCCTAACATGAGAAAGGAAATTGTCACCCAAGTCCAGGAAGCTGAGAGAGTCCTATACAGGATAAACCCTAGGAAAAACACACCAAGACACATATTAATCAATCTAACAAAAATTAAGTTAGATAGGTAGTAGGAACATCAAGACCCATATATATGCTGTCTACAAGAGACCCACTTCAGACCTAGGGACACATACAGACTGAAAGTGAAGGGATGGAAAAAGATATTCCATGCAAATGGAAATCAAAAGAAAGCTGGAGTAGCAATACTCATATCAGATCAAATAGACTATAAAATAAAGAGTGTCACAAAAGATAAGGAGGGACAGTACATAATGATCAAAGGATCAATCTAAGAAGACGATATAACAATTATAAATGTTTATGCACCCAACATAGGAACACCTCAATACATAAGGCAAATGCTAACAACCATGAAAGTAGAAATTGACAGTAACACAATAATAGGAGGGGACTTTAACACCCCACTTACACCAGTGAACAGATCATCCAAACAGAAAATAAATAAGGACACACAAGCTTTAAATGACACAATAGACCAGATAGATCTAATTGATACCTATAGAACATTCCACCCAAAAGTGGCAGAATACACTTTCTTCTCAAGTGCACATGGAACATTCTCCAGGATAGATCACATCTTGGGTCACAAATCAAGCCTCAGGAAATTTAACAAAATTGAAATCGTGTCAAGCACCTTTTCTGACCACACTGCTATGAGACTGGAAATCAAGCACATGAAAAAAAATGGAAAAAACAAAAATACATGGAGGCTAAACAGTGAGCTACTAAATACCTAAGAGATCACTGAAGGAATCAAAGAAGAAATAAAAAAAATACATTGAAACAAATGACAATGAAAACACAACAACCCAAAACCTAAGGCACAAAGCAAAAGCAGTTCTAAGAGGGAAGTTCATAGCAATACAATCTCACCTCAGGAACAAGAAAAATCTCAAATAAACAATCTAACCTAGAGAAAGAAGAACAAAAAATCCCGAAGTCAGTAGAAGGAAAGAAATCATGAAGATCAGAGCAGAAATAAATGAAATAGAAACAAAGAAAACAATAGCAAAGCTCAATAAAACTAAAAGCTGGTTCTTTGAGAAGATAAACAAAAGTGACAAACCCTTAGCCAGACTCATCAAGAAAAAATGGGAGAGGACGCAAATCAATAAAATTAGAAATGAAAAAGGAGACATCACAACTGACAGTGCAGAAATACAAAGGACTATAACAGACTACTACAAACAACTATATGCCAATAAAATGGACAACCATGTAGAAATGGACAAATTCTTGGAAAGGTACAACTTTCCAAGACTGAACCAGGAAGAATTAGAAAATATAAACAGACCTATCACAAGTAATGAAATTGAAAATGTGATTAAAAATCCTCCAACAAACAAAAGTCCAGGACCAGATGGCTTCACAGGTGAATTCTATCAAACATTTAGAGAAGAGCTAACACCAATTCTTCTCAAATTCTTCCAAAATATTGCAAAGGGAGAAACACTCCCAAATTCATTCTATGAAGCCATGATCACACTGATACCAAAACCAGAAAAAGATATTGCAAAATAAGAAAATTATAAACCAATATCACTGATGAAAATAGATGCAAAAATCCTGAACAAAATACTAGCAAACAGAATCCAACAGCACATTAAAAGGATCATACACCATGACGAAGTGGGATTTATCCCAAGGATGCAATTCTTCAATATATGCAAATCAATCAATGTGATATACCACATTAACAAATTAAGGAATAATAGAAGCTTTTGCTAAAATTCAACACTCAATTATGATAAAAACTCTCCAGAAAAGGGGCATAGAAGAAACCTACCTCAACATAATAAAGGCCATATATGACAAACCCACAGCAAGCATCATAATCAATGGTGAAAAACTGAAAGCATTTCCACTAAGATCAGGAACAAGAAAAGGATCTCCACTCTCACCACTCTTATTCAACATAATTTTGGAAGTCCTAGCCCCAGTAATCAGAGAAGAAAAAGAAGTACAAATTGGAAAAGAAGCAGAACTGTCACTATTTGCCAATGACATGATACTATACATGGAAAATCCTAAAGATGCCACCAGAAAACTACTAGAACTAAGCATTGAATTTGGTAAGGTTGCAGGATACAAAATCAATGCATAGAAATCTCTGGTGCTCCTATACACCAGCAATGAAAATCAGAAAGAGAAATTAAGGAAGCAATCCCATTTACCATTGCGACAAAAAGAATAAAATACCTAGGAATAAACCTACATAAGAAGGTGAAAGAACTGTACTCAGAAAACTGTAAAACACTGATGAAAGAAATCAAAGATGACATAAGCAGATGGAGAAATATACTATGTTCTTGCATTAGAAGAATCAATATTGTCAAAATGACTATACTACCCAAAGCAATCTACAGATTCAATGCAACCCCTATCAAAATACCAATGGCATTCTTCACAGAATTAGAACAAAAAATTTGGACAGCTACATGTAAAAGAAAGAAATTAGAACACTACCTAACACCATACACAAAAATAAACTCCAAATGGATTAAAGACTTAAATGTAAGACCAGACACTATAAAAACTCTTAGAGGAAAACACAGGAAAAACACTCTTTGACATAAACCACAGCAAGATCTTTTTTTCACCCACTTCCTACAGTAACGGAAATAAAAATAAAAATAAACGAATGGGACTTACTTAAAAGCTTTTGCACAGCAAAGGAAACCATAAACAAGACAAAAAGACAACCTTCAGAATGGGAGAAAATATTTGCAAATGAAAATACAGACAAAGGATTAATCTGCAATATATACAAACAGCCCATGAAGCTCAATATCAAAAACAAACCCAGTTAAAAAATGGGTGGAAGACCTAAATAGACATTTCACCAAGGAAGATATACAGATGGCCAAGAGGCACATGAAAAGATTCTCAACATCACTAATTATTAGAGAAATGCAAATCAAAACTACAACGAGGTATCACCTCACGCCAGTCAAAATGGCCATTATTTAAAAATCTAGAAACAACAAATACTGGAAAGGGTGTGGTGAAAAAAGAACCCTCCTGCTCTGTTGGTGGGAATGTAAATTGATACAACCACTATGGAAAACAGTATGGAGTGCCCTTAAAAAACTGCAAATAGAACTACCATATGACCCAACAATTCCACACTGGGCATATATCCTGAGAAAACCATAATTCAAAATGAGTCATGTACCACAATGTTCATTGCAGCACTATTTACAATACCCAGGACATGGAACCAACTTAAATGTCCATCTACATTTGACTGGATCAAGAAGATGTGGCACATATATACAATGGAATATTACTCAGCCATAAAAGAAACAAAATTAAGTTATTTGTAGTGAGGTGGATGGACCTAGGGTCTGTCAGGCAGAGTGAAGTAAGTCAGAAAGAGAAAAACAAATACCGTATGCTAACACATACACATGGAATCTAAAAAAATGGTACTGATGAACCTAGTTGCAGGGCAGGAATAAAGAGGGAGACATAGAAAATGGACTTGAGGACATGGGGTGGGAGGGCAAACCTGGGGCGAAGTGAGAGTAACATCGACATATATACACCACGGAATGTAAAACAGTTGGCTGGTGGGAAGCAGCAGCATAGTACAGGGAAATTGGCTCGGTGCTTTGCGATGACCTAGAGGGGTGGGATAGGGAGGATGGGAGGAAGGCTCAAGATGGAGGGGATGAGGGGATATGGGGACATGTATGCATATGGCTGATTTGCTTTGTTGTGCAACAGAAACTAACACAGTATTGGGAAGCAATTATATTCCAATAAAGATCTATTTTAAGAATTCCTGCATTTCTGTTATGACATTCTATAATCTTTCATGTACTAGTGTGAATCATGCAGAAAATAGATTTAAAGAAAAGTACTGGTACCACGTGTACTGCAGTCCCATGACAAATTAAGCCACGGCCATAGATGACACAACCCTGTCTAACCCTAAAAGGAGAGCTATACATTGCAGGAGAGCTTGAATAGGACCCTGTGTTCAAGTCAACACAAAATCATCTTAACTATTAGGAAACAGGTTCAAAGATCACAGTCAATTAATGATGAGAGAATAACATCATTGGTCATTTACAGAGGACTGCACACACTGTGTTAGAATGTCAAATTGAGTTTTTATTTAGCATTTTACTGTATTACAAACGAGTTTCTCAACTTTCTTAAGTTTTCTTAGTTGCAATTTTCATTTTCTCATAATTTCTTGTTTAGTAGTACTATTTTTGGAAGAACTGCAATATTTAATTTAGGCCATTTTACTACTAGCATAATCAACACATGAAAAGATTTTGAAGTGCAATATGAAAAATTCCGTTCAATAAATTAAAAAAACTCATGAAATGTATAAACTGAGGAAGAAAATGTTAATGAAAACTTGATTGCTTGAACAAAACGTATGAAAGTAAAAATAAACTAAAAAGGAGATAACTTTAAATCCTTAAAAAATCTTCAAGCAGACCTAAAATAAATAAGACATAGAGGACAAATGCAAAGCTTGGTCTTGCAAATACACAAGAAATCCCGACAAAAACCATACATTTGATCATGAAGATAAACCATTAACCTACAAACAGGAAAAATCTTACAACACATATTCACTGACTAGAATTCACTAGTATTACATTAGGATTAACAACAAAGGGACAGCCAAACAACAAAATCTTCCCACTCAGGTATTTAATGCAAGTAACAGGCAAAAGCCAAATATGTATTTTATATAAAAATGAAATCAAAATAGTTTAAGTTTTTTGAAATAAATAAAACTTTATTGCAGAGCTTGTGTGGAAATTTACAGACTTAAATATCTTTATTGAAAAATAAGAAAAAACTAAAATAACTCACAAAGACATTAACTCAAGGAGTTAGAAAAATATGATAAGATAAACCTGAAAATTAAAGAAATATTAACATATATTGACATGAAGGAAAATCACAGGGTATAACTCATCAAAAAAACCAAAATATTTTATCAGAAAACCTGTATAAATTAAGCAGCTGCATAGATATTTATGAACTAAGAAAAGGGTGAAAAAAATAAATATTTCAAAAAGGAAAGCAGATAAAAGTAAGACAATGAGATTTTAAATAAACAATTATAAAATGTTTACAATAATAATCTTAAAATAGAGATGAAAGGACTTAATTTAGTGAAAAATATAAATTAAAAAATTCCTGAAAAATAAGTAGAATACATGCATATATTAATAATTTTGTAAGATCATTGAAAATAAATTAAACAAAAATTCAATACATAGATTTGTGGTTAGGATTAAAGGAACAAACCACGGTTGGTGAGGCCCCTAGGGACTAAAAACTGAAGAACTCCATTACATCCCATAAGTGGAAGGTAAAAAGAATTGTATTATTGGAACCTGGGAAAAATTCAAGTCTGCAAAATAAATCCCTTACCAGGAGTTGCAGACACTGAAAGAGGAATGAATCCTGCTAAAATTGCAGCCCTAGAAAGAAGAATCAAGGAAATAAGTACACTTGATTCTCTTGTCAGCCTCTTCCATTAGCAAAACACAAAGGGCAGCCAGAGTGTCCAGAAAAAAGTCATGTGATCAATAGATGTCAGCCTCTCTAGGCCTAGAATAGGGAACGGAAGGGTAGAGAAGTCTCTGAAGCAGCAAATGGAGAACATGTTGTCTAACTGCACAAAAAGTAGTCCAATCAACCTTGAATATTGGTAGGATAAACTTTGGATATGACATGTTCTTTCAAAGCACTGTTTGGATTCATTGGATCATATGCTATTTTTATTTTTACAGTTGCATTTATGAGTAAGATTGGTAGTTGAGTTGATCTTCATTAGTTTCTTGCTTTATGGCTTTTGATTTTTTTTTTTGTATTTACTGGTATATTTCTTTTGTCTTATTGCCCCAGAACCTGTACTTCAATCTTAAACCATAATAGTGATAAATGCCAGCCTTGTTTGTAATTGTGAATGCATATACTTTTTCAACTTTGAGTATCATGTGTACTATAAATTTCAAGTAGAGAGCTTTTAATAGGGTAAGCAATTTTTTCTTCTGATAAATTGATGAAATTGCTTTGTGTTTACAGTACATAATGCATACTAACTTTTAGAATCATATATAAAATGACATCCACCAAGACAGGTACAGGCACATAGGCACATTACTGCAATAACATAGTCCTGACTAGAAATTATACACTCGATGAAGTTATTGAAAAATGTTAAATGTTAAGGAGGGGTGATGTCAGCAAGATGATAGAACAGGAGGTTCCCCACTTGTGTCTCCCCAGAGCAATAATAATTTAGCAGCTATCCATGGACAAAAGTGCCTTTGTGTGAGCATTGGGATCCAGGTAAGAGGTTATGAAACCTGACAAAGCCCAAGACTGAAGAGAGATACTTTAGATGGGTCCATGCTCTGGTGGCAAACTTAATGACTATGATCTTGGCTACAAACCCAGAAATAGCCTCATTTCTCTATGGATTCAGCTACATCCCTGTTTGGCCTTGACTGTGTCTCTAGTTCCACCCACAGAGGGACCCTGGAGTAGTCACGCATGCCTATGCCACAGGAAACAGATTCAAACTTATTTTATGAGGCCAGAATACTCTGATATCAAACCAGATGGGGCACTACAAGAAAAGAATATCCCTGATAAACATATATGCAAAAATTCTCAACAAAATATAGCAAACCAAATTCAACACTACATTTAAAAGATCATACAGAATAATCTAGTGGGATTAATCCCTGGGGTGCAAGGATGGTTCAACATATGCAAATCAATATAAGTGATACACCACATTAATAGAATGAAGGATAAAAATTATATGATCATCTCAATAGATACAGAAAAAATATTTGACAAAATTCAACATTTTCTCATGATAGAAACTCTCAACAAATTAGGTATAGAAGGAGTATACCTCCTCATAATAAAGGCCATATATGTCAAGCCCACAACTAATATCATACTCAAACATGAAAATCTGAAATCTTTATCTCTAAGATTAGGAACAAGACAAGGGCACCCAGCCTCACCACTTCTATTCAGTATAGTACTTAGAGTCCTAGACAGAGCAATTAGGCATGAAAAATAAATGAAAGACATCGATTGTAAAGGAAGAATATAAATTGTCTCTGATTTCAGAAGACATGATCTTATGTATAGAAAACCCTAAGGACTCCACCAAAAGGTATTAGAATTAATAAACAAATTTATTAAAGTTATAGGATACAAAATTAACATACAAAAATTAGTTGCATTTCTATACACTAACAACAACTGTCTGAAAAAGATATTAAGAAAACAAGCCCATTTACAATAGCATCAAAAATAAAATAAGCTAAGTAAATACTTAGGAATAAATTTAACTAAGGAGGTGAAAGATCTGTACCCTGAAAACTGTAAGACACTTTTAAAAAATAATTGAAATTATTATTTTAAAAATAATTGAAATAAAAAGAAATAAATGAAAAGATATTCTGAGCTCATAGGAAGAATTAATATTGTTAAAATGCCCATACTACCAAAGTGATCTACAGAGTCAATGGAATCCCTTTCAAAATTCTGATGGTATTTTTAACAGAAACAGAAAAGAAATCACAAAAGACTTTGAACAGCCTTTCTTGAGGAAGAACAAAGCTGGAGGCATCACACTTCTTGATTTCAAACTATACTGCAAAGGTATAACAATCAAAACTATATGGCACTGGCATAAAAATAGATTCATAGACCAACGGAGCAAAATGCAGAGCCCAGAAATAAACCCACATGTGTCTGGTCAATTAATTTATAACAAAGAAGCCAAGAATATACAAAAGGAAAAGGGAAATGTCTTCAATAAATCGTGTTGGGAAAACTGGACAGCCACATGCAGAAGAATGGAATTGAACTGTTACACATTACACAAAAATAAATGCAAAGTGAGTTGAAAACCTCATCACAGGACCTGAAATTGTAAAACTCCCTTCCAAGAAAGGAAGAAAAAAAATTGACATTGGTCTTGTCAATGACATTTTTGGATATGACACTGAAAGCACAGTCAACAAAGCAAAAATAACAAGTGAGACTACATCAAACTAAAACCTTCTGCACAGCAAAGGAAACAAACATCATAATGAAAAGGCAGTCTAAAAATGAGAGGAAATATTTGCAAACCATCTATCTGATAAGGGATTAATATCCAAAATACCGTTGGGCCTTGAACAATGCTGGAGTTAGCGGCACCAACCCTCAGCACAGCTGAAAATCAGCATATGACCTATAATCAGCCCTCCATTTGTGTCATATTATTTTCTCTGCTTTTTGTGTATTGGAAATACATTACATATACAATTTTAAATGACAAGACAATTTAAAAGAAAATATATTAGGATGAAAATATTTCATGAAAATTTTAAACATGATTCCAGATTAAAAATTACATCATCCTCAGAAAAATATCAGACTCAGTATTAAAGACAGGCTAAGCAATTGACTAACTATATGAATATTTACCAGAATGATTATTCTATTATGCTACTTATTAATTCTCATATGGTAAGTATAAATAAGAAGACTTAAAGTTAATCAGTGTTAATTGGGAGCTTTAAAATATACCAAGCTATATTATATTTATTTTTAAAATAATTTTTTTCTTCAAAGGTAGTATGGTTCTTCAAAATAGGTTTCCTCCCACTCCGTCCCCATCTGATACAATATTATTTGCTACAAACAGCAAACATCATGCAAGGAAAAGGGAGTCTCTTTCTTTTTTCCCATGATACTGTGTGATGCTTTCTCTCTCATTGGCCAGAACTGGGTCATAAACTTCCTGACCCAATCACTGTGAACAACATAATTCAGTTTAATGTTTGGTTGAAGATACTCTTGGCCTACCTCAGAGGTCAAGGTGGGGTAAACATTTTCAACCTTCATGGGGAGTTTGAAGAGGGGTGAATTTGAAAATGGAAAATGAAGATATCTTTGGAAAAATACAGAAATGAAAGCTATGGAGGACAATGAGACACATTCATCATACTCTTTCCAAGCTCATCATATACAAGTCTCCTCGGCTCTCAAATCTGTAGCTCCTCAGTTTCTTTACAATACCAATGTTCTTTCTCCATTTCAAGCATGATTGATTCTCCTCACCTTTTACTTGTCACACTTCAGAGACCTTCCATAGTTGTCCTATGTATGCAGACTCCCCTCACACACCACCACAATTAATTTTTTTAACAGCTTTATTAGAGTATAATTACTTTACACTGGTGTGTCAGTTTCTGCTTTATAACAAAGTGAATCAGTTATACATATACATATGTCCCCATATCTCTTCCCTCTTGCAACTCCCTCCCTCCCACCCTCCCTATCCCACCCCTCTAGGTGGTCACAAAGCACTGAGCTGATCTCCCTGTGCTATGCGGCTGCTTCCCACTAGCTATCTATTTTACATTTGGTAGTGTATATATGTCCATGCCACTCTCTCACTTTGTCCCAGCTCACCCTTCCCCTGCCCCGTATCCTCAAGTCCATACTCTAGTAGTTCTGCATCTTTATTCCAGTCTTGCCCCTAGGTTCTTCTGACCATTTTCTTTTTTTTTTTAGATTCCATATATATGTGTTGGCATATGGTATTTGTTTTTCTCTATATGACTTACTTCACTCTGTATGACAGTCTCTAGGTCCATCCACCTCATTACAAATAACTCAGTTTCATTCCTTTTTATACCTGAGTAATACTCCATTGTATATATGTGCCACATCTTCTTTATCCATTCATCTCTTGATGGACACTTAGGTTGCTTCCATGTCCTGGGTATTGTAAATAGAGCTCAATGAACATTTTGGTACATGACTTTTTTTGAATTATGGTTTTCTCAGGTTATATGCCCAGTAGTGGGATTGCTGGGTCGTATGGTAGTTCTATTTTTAGTTTTTTAAGGAACCTTCATACTGTTCTCCATAGAGGCTGTATCAATGTACATTCCCACCAACAGTGCAAGAGGGATCCCTTTTCGACACACCTTCTCCAGCATTTATTTATTTATTTATTTTTTGTGGTACGCGGGCCTCTCACTGTTGTGGCCTCTCCCGTTGAGGAGCACAGGCTCCGGACGCACAGGCTCAGTGGCCATGGCTCACGGGCCCAGCCGCTCGGCAGCATGTGAGATCCTCCTGGACCGGGGCATGAACCCGTGTCCCCTGCATCGGCAGGCGGACTCTCAACCACCGCGCCACCAGGGAAGCCCTCCAGCATTTATTGTTTGTAGGTTTTTTTTTTGTTTGTTTTTGTTTTTTTTTTTTGCTGTATACGGGCCTCTCACTGTTGTGGCCTCTCCTGCTGCAGGGCCACAGTATCTCATTGTAGTTTTCATTTGCATTTCTTTAATGATTAATGATGTTGGGCACTCTTTCATGTGTTTGTTGGAAACCTGTATATCTTCTTTGGAGAAATGTCTATTTAGGTCTTCTGCCCATTTTTGGATTGGGTTGTTTGTTTTTTTGATATTGACCTGCATGAGTTGCTTGTATGTTTTGGAGATTAATCCTTTGCCAGTTGCTTCATTTGCAAATATTTTCAACACTCTGAGGGTTGTCTTTTCATCTTCTTTATGGTTTCCTTTGCTGTGCAAAAGCTTTGAAGTTTCATTAGGCCCCATTTGTTTATTTTTGTTTTTATTTCCATTTCTCTAGGAGGTGGGTCAAAAAGGATCTTGCTGTGACTTACGTCACAGAGCGTTCTGCCTATGTTTTCCTCTAAGAGTTTGATGGTGTCTGGCTTTACATTTAGGTCTTTAATCCATTTGGAGTTTATTTTTGTGTATGGTGTTAGGGAGTGTTCTAATTTCATTCTTTTACATGTCACTGTCCAGTTTTCCCAGAACCACTTATTGAAGAGGCTGTCTTTTCTCCATTGTATATTCTTGCCTCCTTTATCAAAAATATGGTGACCATAGGTGCGTGGGTTTTACTCTGGGCTTTCTATCTGTTCCATTGATCTATATTTCTCTTTTTGTGCCAGTACCATACTGTCTTGATTACTGTAGCTTTGTAGTATAGTCTGAAGTCAGGGAGCCTGATTCCTCCAGATCCATTTTTCTTTCTCAAGATTGATTTGGCTATTGAGGGTCTCTTGTGATTCCATGCAAATGTGAAATTTTTTGTTCTAGTTCTGTGAAAATGCCAGTGGTAATCTGATAGGGATTGCATTGAATCTGTAGATTGCTTTAGGTAGTAGAGTCATTTTCACAATGTTGATTTTTCCAATCCAAGAACATGGTATATCTTTCCAACTATTTGTATCATCTTTAATTTCTTTCATCAGTGCCTTGTAATTTTCTGCATACAGGTCTTTGGTCTCCCTAGGTAGGTTTATTTCTAAGTATTTTATTCTTTTTGTTGCAATGGTAAATGGGAGTGTTTTCTTAATTTCACTTTCAGGTTTTTCATCATTAGTGTATAGGAATGCAGGAGATTTCTGTGCATTAATTTTATATACTGCTACTTTACCAAATTCATTGATTAGCTCTAGTAGTTTTCTGGTAGCATCTTTAGGATTCTCAATGTGTAGTATCATGTCATCTGCAAACAGTGACAGCTTTACTTCTTCTTTTCTGATTTGGAATCCTTTTAATGTGCTGTTGGATTCTGTTTGCTAGTATTTTGTTGAGGATATTTGCATCTATGTTCATCAGTGATATTGGCCTGTAGTTTTCTTTCTTTGTGACATCTTTGTCTGGTTTTTGTATCAGGGTGATGGTGGCCTTGTAGAATGCGTTTGGGAGTGTTCCTCCCACTGCTATATTTTGGAAGAGTTTAAGAAGGATAGGTGTTAGTTCTTCTCTAACTGTCTGATAGAATTCGCCTGTGAAGCCATCTGGTCCTGGGCTTTTTTTTTTTTTTTTTTTTTTTTTTTTTTTA
>NC_041223.1:57531190-57533107 GCF_002837175.3 Physeter macrocephalus | reverse complement strand
TAAACTTCCCTCTTAGAACTGCTTTTGCTGCATCCCATAGGTTTTGGGTCATTGTGTTTTCATTGTCATTTGTTTCTAGGTATTTTTTGATGTCCTCTTTGATTTCTTCAGTGATCTCTTGGTTATTAAGTGGTGTGGTGTTTAGCCTCCATGTGTTTGTATTTCTTACAAATTTTTTCCTGTAGTTGTTATCTAGTCTCATAGCGTTGTGGTCAGAAATTCTTCTTTCTCTAATTGCTTTAGGTGTAAGGTTAGGTTGTTTTTTTTTTGAGATGTTTCTTGTTCCTTAAGGTAAGTTTGTATAGCTATAAACTTCCCTCTTAGAACTGCTTTTGCTGCATCCCATAGGTTTTGGGTCATTGTGTTTTCATTGTCATTTGTTTCTAGGTATTTTTTGATGTCCTCTTTGATTTCTTCAGTGATCTCTTGGTTATTAAGTGGTGTGGTGTTTAGCCTCCATGTGTTTGTATTTCTTACAAATTTTTTCCTGTAGTTGTTATCTAGTCTCATAGCGTTGTGGTCAGAAAAGATACTTGATATGATTTCAAATTTCTTAAATTTACCAAGGCTTGATTTGTGACCTAAGATATGATCTATCCTGGGGAGTGTTCCATGAGCACTTGAGAAGGATTTGTATTCTGTTGTTTTTGGATGGAATGGCCTATAAATATCAATTAAGTCCATCTTGTTTAATGTATCATTTAAAGCTTGTGTTTCCTTATTTATTTTCATTTTGGATGATCTGTCCTTTGGTGTGTCTTTTGGTTGGAGCATTTAATCCATTTACATTGAAGGTAATTATCAATATGTATGTTCCTATTACCATTTTCTTAATTGTTTTGGGTTTATTATTGTAGGTCTTTTCCTTCTCTTGTGTTTCCTGCCTAGAGAAGTTCCTTTACCATTTGTTGTAAAGCTGGTTTGGTGGCGCTGAATTCTCTTAGCTTTTGCTTCTCCATCAAATCTGAATGAGATCCTTGCTGGGCAATGTAATCTTGGTTGTAGGTTTTTCTCTTTCATCACTTTAAATATGTCCAGCCACTCTCTTCTGGCTTGCAGAGTTTCTGCTGAAAGATCAGCTGTTAACCTTATGGGGATTCCCTTATGTGTTACCTGTTTTTTTTCCCTTGCTGCTTGTAATATTTTTTCTTTGTATTTAATTTTTGATAATTTGATTAATATGTGTCTTAGCGTGTTTCTCCTTGGATTTATCCTGTATAAGACTCTCTGTGCTTCCTGGACTTGATTAACTATTTCCTTTCCCATATTAGGGCATTTTTCACCTATAATCTCTTCAAATATTTTCTCAGTCTCTTTCTTTTTCTCTTCTTCTTCTGGGACCCCTATTATTCGAATGTTGGTGTCCTTAATGTTGTCCCAAAGGTCTCTGAGACTGTCCTCAATCCTTTTCATTCTTTTTTCTTTATTCTGCTCTGCAATTGTTATTTCCACTCTTTTTTCTTCCGGTTCACTTATCTGTTCTTCTACCTCAGTTATTCTTCTATTGATCCCTTCTAGAGAATTTTTAATTTCATTTATTGTGTTGTTCATCTCTGTTGTTTGCTCTTTAGTTCTTCTAGATCCTTGCTAAATGTTTCTTATATTTCCTCCATTCTATTTCCAAGATTTTGGATCATCTTTACTATCACTACTCTGAGTTCTTTTTCAGGTAGACTGCCTATTTCTTCATTTGTTTGGTCTGGTGGGTTTTTGCCTTGCTCCTTCATCTGCTGTGTGTTTCTCTGTCTTCTCATTTTGCTTAACTTATTGTGTTTGGGGTCTCCTTTTCCTAGCTGCAGGTTCGTAGTTTCCATTGTTTTTGGTGTTTGTTTCCAGTGGCTAAGGTTGGTTCAGTGGGTTGTGTAGGCTTCGTGGTGGAGGGAACTAGTGCCTGTGTTCTGGTGGATGAGGCTGGAT
>NC_041223.1:57526742-57531173 GCF_002837175.3 Physeter macrocephalus | reverse complement strand
AGAAGATAAAATAAAATAAAATAAATTTATTAAAATAAGAAATAAAAAATAATTATTAAGAAAAAAAATTTTTAAGTAATTAAAAAAAAACGGACAGACAGAACCCTAGGACAAATGGTAAAAGCAAAGCTATACAGACAAAATCACACACAGAAGCATACACATACACACTCACAAAAAGAGAAAAGGGGTAAAAAATATATATATCGTTGCTCCCAAAGTCCACCTCAATTTGGGATGATTCCTTGTCTATTCAGGTATTCCAGAGATGCAGGGCACATCAAGTTGATTGTGGAGATTTAATCTGCTGCTCCTGAGGCTGCTGGGAGAGATTTCCCTTTCTCTTCTTTGTTCTCACAGCTCCTGGGGTTCAGCTTTGGATTTGGGCCCGCCTCTGCATGTAGGTTGCCTGAGGGCGTCTGTTCTTCGCTCAGACAGGATGGGGTTAAAGGAGCAGCTGATTGGGGGCTCTGGCTCACTCAGGCTGAAAGGAGGGAAGGGTACGGATGCGGGGCGAGCCTGCAACGGCAGATGCCGGCGTGACATTCCACAAGCCTGAGGCGCACCGTGTGTTCTCCTGGGGAAGTTGTCCCTGGATCACGGGACCCTGGTAGGTGTGGGCTGCACAGGTTCCTGGGAGAGAAGGTGTGGAGAGTGACCTGTGCTTGCACACAGGCTTTTTGGTGGCGGCAGCAGCAGCCTTAGCGTCTCATGCCCGTCTCTGGGGTCCGCACTGATAGCCGCGGCTCGCGCGCCCGTTTCTGGAGCTCCTTTAAACGGCGCACTTAATCCCCTCTCCTCGCGCACCAGGAAACAATGAGGCAAGAAAAAGTCTCTTGCCTCTTCGGCAGCTCCAGACTTTTTCCTGGACTCCCTCCCGGCTAGCCGTGGCGCACTAGCCCCTTCAGGCTGTGTTCACGCCGCCAACCCCAGTCCTCTCCCGGGTTCCGACCGAAGCCCGAGCCTCAGCTCCCAGCCCCGCCCGCCCCGGCTGGTGAGCAGACAAGCCTCTCGGGCTGGTGAGTGCTGGTCGGCACCGATCCTCCGTGAGGGAATCTCTCCGCTTTGCCCTCCGCACCCTGTTACTGCGCTCTCCTCCGTGGCTCCGGAGCTTCCCCACTCCGCCACCCGCAGTCTCCGCCCGTGAAGGGGCTTCTAGTGTGTGGAAAGCTTTCCTCCTTCACAGCTCCCTCCCACTGGTGCGGGTCCCGGCCCTTTCTTTTGTCTCTGTTTTTTCTTTTACCCTACCCAGGTACATGGGGAGTTTCTTACCTTTTGGGAGGTCTGAGGTCTTCTGCCAACGTTCTGTAGGTTTTCTGTAGGAGTTGTTCCACATGTAGACGTATTTCTGATGTATTTGTGGCGAGGAAGGTGATCTCCGCGTCTTACTCTTCCGCCATCTTGATGCCCCTCCCCCACCTTAATTTTTATCAGTCTTGTGTTGTTCCCTGTAAACCATATATCACAATTTGAAGATTTCTAAATTAGCTTTATATCAGACTTATGTAAAAACATGTACACATCTGTTTTTTGTCTGTTTCTCCTTCTACAAAATATGTTCCGTAAGAGTATAGGCTTTGCCAATTTCTTCAGAGCTCCAGAACTTGATATAGTGTCAGGCAACTAGGAGAGAATCAGTAGGTAGTTTTGAATTAATTGATGATAGAATATTGATGCCTATAATTAACCTTCGGGGAGAAAAGTGTGAAACTCATGCACATCTATATTCTAGGCAAAGAAAAGTGACCAGAAGTTATAGTTCATGAATACTAAAAACCTAAACAATCAATCTGGAAGGCAGAATTCACAAATACAAAACAAGGAAATAATGCAAGATGATATTTAATCAGGTAAATTTATATACATGAATATATTGATACTGGAATGAGACAATATTATCTAGTGCAATTCCCATATTAAATGACAAAAATAAATACACAAAGGTAGTGAATGACTGAGCTGTGCAATTAGGATTACTTGTCTCAGATAAGTCTTACTAATATAGTATGCAGACTCATTATAGGAACAGGCTGTGCAAATAATAATCTATTTCAATAATATATTTATATATATTATACTTTTACATATTGATTCAATTCAGTTTATATCATTATACCAATTATATATACTGAAAGAAAATAATATAAAGCTGGTTTTTATTACAAAATTTGGCAATTGTTAGCCCTTTTAATATAAAACATCCTGTATATCTAAGTCCCTTTGTGTGTGTATACATGCTTCTGTGTTTCTGAGTGGATTGAATAAATTCTGTATCTCTATTTGAGCACAACTTCTACTGCTCTGTTTTAGCCACAGAATATTTTCCTGTCTTATCAATTAAAATTGTGCTAAAATATGATTCATCTAACTCAAATCAAGTTCACATAAAAGAATATCCAACGATATTAAACCAAGGAATCTTACCCTTAAGGAGTACCTGTTTATTTTAATATGAGACTGACTCTAAGAATTGCTACCCTAAATATATTACTTATCCTTTCTCCTGACAATGAGAGGGGTGACAGGAGTTGCCCATAATCTCATTGTCCTGGTTCGAAGATCCCCCAAACTATTACTCTGTTTGGCATTCCAAATTTATTTCCCACTTCTCAAAATTATCCATTCATCACACTCAGGTCAGTCTGTTCACTTTTCCACAAACACACTATGGTAATTTCTGTCCCAGTTTCTCTTCTTCAAGTATCACTTTCTCCTTGAAATTTTTTGTTTTGCTTTGTTTTTCATTACTTACTGACTCCCAGTCTCACTAACAATTTTCAGTATTCTTTTCTCTAGGTGTAATATATGCAATTGTATTCAGTTTTCATATGTGGAGCAAATGTCTCCACTGGAACTGAAATGTTGTAGCCACAGTGGTCAATTGTGTATTTCTGAGTCATTCAATGTTACAGAAAATAATTTAATACCATAAAATCTTTCCTTCTGAAAGAATAGCTCATCAGTGATTTTCTGCAGCCAAAGGGTACCCTTTTCACTAAATACGAACTTCCAATACCTATAGTATCAAGGTCTCTAGCTAACTGGTCATTCCTCTAAAGCAGAGCTACGTTCAAATTGCTGTTTTAACAGATGGTTAAGATAAAGGGAGAATGGGAATAAAAGTTTCATGTGAAGTAATTCCTTTTTCAACTACTTTACTTGCTAAACTTACTTCCTAAGATTATAGGCCTCCAGGAGGACTTGTCTTCTTTATGCCTTCTGTGTGGCTACATCAAATGATAAGTAATAATATCTAACATATTATGGCAGCACAGTGCATTTCTACAGCATCAGCTGAGATTTTTCAATCTATACACTTAACTTTATCCAGAATATACTCCTTGTTAATTTTTTTAAGTTGCCTATCTTTTAATAAGCTATGTGGTAAAGTCAGGTGAATTTTCTTTTATAAGGCCCTGAGTTAATGACCTACTAATCTGAAACAACATGGGGAAAAAAAAACTTCATAATTCCATTAGAAGAATTCACTGTAGAAAAAAATGCATTAATAGTAAACTAAGAACATGGCTTTATTTCTTATTGATTCTTCATTTAATTGCAATTAGACAGATTCTACAATACATTGTGTGATCCTTCTCATTTTCCTGCTTTAAAAAAAATCTAGATTTTTCCTAACATATAAGTAAATTTATAATTACATGGAATATATGTAGAGACTTTCAACACATTTCACTCCACATTAATTTAGGAAGAGGTGGTTGGGAATATGACTAGCACTATTTAGGTATTGGTTCATTTTACAATTCTGTATTAGTAGGTATTCTTAAACTTTCTTTATGCTTTGTCTATCATAGTGTTCCTAAATGATTGGATGGGAGTAAAAGGAGAACCTTCAGGAGCAAAATCATGAGGCTATTAGTTGCTCAAAAAAAGACTACTTCTGGCATGGGATAGGTTGATTACAGTGTACATTAATGATATTAAAGATGTTAAGGAGGGGCTTCCCTGGCAGTCCAGTGGTTAAGACTGCACTCCTGGGACTTCCCTGGTGGCACAGTGGTTGAGAATCTGCCTGCCAATGCCAGGGACACAGGTTCAATCCCTGGGCCAGAAAGATCCCACCTGCTGCGGAGCAACTAAACCCGTGCGCCACAACTACTGAGCCTGTGCTCTAGATCCCGCGAGCCAGAGCTACTGAGCCTGCGTGCCACACCTATTGAAGCCCGTGTGCTCTAGGGCCTGCATGCTGCAACTGCTGAGCCTGCATGCCGCAACTACTGAAGCCCGTGCACCTAGAGTCTGTGTTCCACAACAAGAGAAGCCATTGCAATGAGAGACCCGCGCGCCGCAATGAAGAGTAACACCCACTCGCCACAGCTAGAGAAAGCCCACGAGCAGCAACAAGGACCCAACGCAGCCAAAAAAAAAAAAAAGACTCTGCAATCCCAATGCAGGGGGCATGAGTTCGCT
>NC_041223.1:57479682-57526665 GCF_002837175.3 Physeter macrocephalus | reverse complement strand
CTCTGCACTCCCAATGCAGGGGGCATGGGTTCGATCCCTGGTTAGGAAACTAAGATCCTGCTACTAAGATCCTACATTGCCCCACTGTGTGGCCAAAAAAAAAAAAAAAAAGTGTTAAGAAGATAAAGAGAGGTAGTAAATTACCATCTATCCAAATTCCATGCTTTTTATATAGCATCTTAGCTATAGTGGATATAAATCAAATACATACATACCTGAACACAAAAAGTATGCAAAAGTAATTTTAGTATTATAACTATTGCATTGTTATCATTTCATTTCCTTTTTATGATTTGCTCTCTTACAAACATCTTCTAATTATTTACCTACCTATTTATCATCTAATTATCTCTCTATGAGGTCAAGCATTTAGCTGGGGAGAGGAATCAGCACTCAAATAAAATACAGTAGCCCCCCTTTATCTGCAGGGAATACATGCCAATACCCACAGTGGATGCCTGAAACTGAGGATAGTACCGAATCCTATATATACTATGTTTTTTCCTATACATACATACCTATGATACAGTTTAATTTATGAATTAAGCACAGTAAGAGAATATCTGAATTCCCAACATCACCACTCATTTGCTTTGGGGCCATTTTAAGTAAAATAAGGGTTACTTGAATATAAGCACTGTGATACCTCGAAGTTGCTCTGATAGCTGAGACAACCACTAAGTGACTAAGGGGTGGGTAGCATATACAGCATGGATACTCTGGACAAAGTGATGCTTCACATCATGGGAGGGACAGAGTGGGACGATATGAGATTCATCATGTTGCTCAGAATGGCCTGTGATTTAAAACTTATAAATTGTTTATTTCTGGAATTTTCCATATAATATTTTCAGACCTGGTTGACCACAGGTAACTGAAACCACAGAAAGCAAACCCATGGATAAGGGGGACTACTGTAGGTAGGCCAGGAATGCTATCCAACATAACTAAAATTCTTAGTTTTGCTAACATGGGTGGCTCACAGTGATCCCACATGGAATATTTCATGATATAGATATACCTCTCAAGAAGTTCAGCATCTGAGACATTAATTCTGTATAGTTCAACAATAACTTAGAAAGAAGCTAGTTCCATAAATTGTCTTTACAATTAGATATCTCCCACTACACATGAATCTTTAATATCAAATTGTTTTTATGTGCATCAAAAAACTCATGCTTTTCTATCCGTTAGTGGGACAAATAAAATGATAAAGTTTACTGACATTTATTAATTTTATTCTTTCTTGAATAATCTATTTACTCTGTCTCTCAGTACATTTCTAATATATCCCATTAAGTATTGTTTTCTCCCTCTATTTTGTTTCATTATAACACAATTTGTTTTAAAATGTTTTGCTTCAAAAACAAACAAAGCAGTACCGGTATACTGAAAAACAGTAAACTGCTAAGGGTATTGAATGTTCATTTTCGATTCTCAGAAGGCCATGGAAAGGTCTGCATGTAGGAGAGCTACAGCTGCAGATTGTACTGTACTCTCTGGATCAGGGGCACTAGTAAACCACACTGTAAACAAGCCAATCAGCAATCATATTCTATGGTGCTGTTATGATTTGACTACATTCTGCAACATGTACTGTTTATTCCTTTGTGGCTTCTCTTTCTTTTATTTATTTTGTGTCCTAGTGAAGTATTTTTACCCACAGTGGCAGACAACATTTGTGCACAAAGAAAACAAAATAAAGACCTAATGCAGGTTTTTATTTCCAAAGGGTCAATTTTCCCAAGGCTCAAGTTGCCTTTGAGGAAATAGACAATAAATATTAGCATGCGATTAATAAAATGGAATAATTTGATATCATTAAGGGCAATATAAACAGTATTGCAGCTGGAGAGGCATGTCCCTTGTTTGTAGAATGGTTGCTTGAATAAACTATAGCCAGGGATATGTTGGGATTTTTAAGGTATTTGAAGAAAACAGAAGAATGATTGTCAGGATAAAAACCTTGGATGAAAATCCTGAATAAACCTGATTCTGTTAGCAGTTCCATTTCCAGGAATGGATACTTATACTATTAAAAATCTCCTTGATGCCCATTACAAACAGACTGATTATTGTAGGCTTCACAAAGGCTAATTTCACATTCATTATTGAAAGAACCAGTGAAAGCTAGAGATATATAGATGTCCTGTAGATGTCCTATGTTAATATATATAAATAACAATCAAAAATAAAGTGTGTATATGTGTGTATATATATATATATATATATATATATAAGGGGTCATCTTGAATAAGTCAAAACTAGTAGTTTAAATCAATTCTAGCTGTAATAAGTCCAAGTGTAAATGATAATTTAATGCTTTTCTGATTAAATTCTAATTCTATAAACTAGTAACATACTTTGTGTTCTATTGATCACACACTGAGATTTTGAAAAAAAATGATTTATAGTGTGTGTTACCTTATGGTCTGGTTTGGTGACTTCAACATTATTTGATTCCTACATCCTTTTCTTTTTTTATTGATAATCAAGTTTGAAATGAGCGAAAGATTGGCTGAAAGCTTATTTCTGTTTTTTGAGAGTCTATTTTAATGCAAGGGCAAAATGTTTTTAAGAAGGGAGGGAGACAAAAACAAATAGATTAAAATATTTCAAGTGATATTATTTGTTTCTCAATAGCAAACCCAGATGGCTCAAAAAGACATTTTAAAGAAACAGTTAAAACCATTATCGTGATTTACCATTAAAAATGGGAAGAAAATTAGTGAAAGTTTTTCAGTAGATCATCTTGATTATTCTTATGCAGAAAACCTCTTATTGGAAATGACTACCACATCTTGCAAGCAGCTGTAATTACTAGATAAGGCAGGCTCTTCCAAATTTCTGCTCAGAAGTCTGGACTTGCTCCAAGAAAAATTTCCCAAATCAAGTTGACCGCTAAATCCTATAAATCTGCTTTCAGAATAGATATTAAATGCTATGCACCTCACCATCTCCATGAAACCACCAGAATAAGTGTGTGCCTACTCATGTTTGAGGAGTCTGTTTCATTGAGTCATTTCTCACACTGCTAACTTTAGTGTCAGACCATTGTTCTTAGGGTATAATCCAAGACTTTTATTATTCCAGAATTGTTTTCTATCAGTTTTTCTCCCTCTCACTGTGTACTCACACTGGCTGGCTTTCAGCAACTTGACTTTGCACACATCATTCCCCTTACTGAAATGATTGCTTCTCTCCCAATAATCTACCCCTTCCTTGGTTAACTCCTACTTATACTTTATATCCAAGTCATATGGCATTTCTCAATGACCCTGTTCCCCAAAACTCACAATACCATATATTCCATTTTAGCACTTATCACAATATTAAAAATGAGTTACTTGTGCAATATTTTCACTTGAAATATGTTTTCCATTTTGGGCCCCACATTCTCTCTCTGTCCCTCTCCCTCCCGACCCTTCTGTGTGTGTGTGTGTGTGTGTGTGTGTGTGTGTGTGTGTGTGTGTGTGTGTGAGAGAGAGAGAGAGAGAGAGAGAGAGAGAGAGAGACATGGTCATATTGTTGGAACTTAATAAATGTCTGTTGAGTGGATAAACTAAAAATAAAGAGCACTCACTATAGACAGAAAGTACAGGAATGTTAATACTTTATGTTTTCTATTAGTAGAGAATAACACAGATATAAACTTTGGAGTTTTGAGAAGGTTCATTGTAGTTGAATACTTCTTTGATAGGATAATTTCACAATATAGAGACATAATAGGGAAAGCTGTGCTAAGTTTCTATATTTTTATTGAAAAGTAACTGTAACATTAATGATAATAGTAACTACAGTGTATTCAATACTAAAATGAACTGTACATTGTACTTAATCCTCTATAATTCAGTCTTTGATTTAGTTTGTTCACATATTCCTGAAAAAGAAAAGTTCCTATGATTCTAGAAAAAGATTGATTGCCTTATAACCATGATGTAAGTAGCAGTCCAAACCAGTTTTAAGCCTGTTTATCTAATAAGCAAAAGCTTTCCTCACTGAACATGATTTTGCACACTAAGGGAATGAATTACAGCTCCTTGCTTATCACAGTTAGCCAATCACAGATACACCTCTGAGTGCCAACCAATTAATAGTAGTCTTACTTGATCATGCTTCTACAGATGATATCTTCTCACCCATACCTGTGAAAGTCCACCAGTCCCTAAACCCTACAGTTCCTAAAATTCATATTTAAAAAGTATTCAGAGGGCTTCCCTGGTGGCGCAGTGGTTGAGAGTCCGCCTGCCGATGCAGGGGACGCGGGTTCGTGCCCCGGTCTGGGAGGATCTCACATGCCGCGGAGCGGCTGGGCCTTTGAGCCATGGCTGCTGACCCTGCGCGTCCGGAGCCTGTGCTCTGCAACGGAAGAGGCCACAACAGTGAGAGGCCCGCGTACCACAAAAAAAAAAAAAAAAAAAAAAAAAAAGTATTCTGTTCTGCTTAGATTCAGAGAGATTATACCTAAACGGCATAGCTCTCACTTAATAAGCAATAAATTTAGTTTTTAGTTTAGTCTTCTTATTTCAGACATTAAGTGGTAGTCTCATCCTTTGACACTCCTAAGCCAACTATTAGTATATTCATTTTATAGAAGTGGGAAAGAAGGATCAGAAAAAGATAAGTGACTTAATTAAGATTGCAGAGATAATAATATATAAATACTGGAACATTGATCTGACTCCTAATGTAATTATTTAATCACTGTAATATAGTCATTTCCTTGATAAATGCACTTTATCTAGAATTTTTAAAGAAGGATATTTACCCACCAGATCATTTAAGACATGAAAACCAACAAAACAGAAGAGATGAGAATAGAAGAAAATATCAAGGATATATAAAAAATAAGAAACATTAGACATTGAACTTAGAATTAAGTATATCTGTTATAAAAATAAATATAAAAGATTAAACTTATGAATTACAAGTGAAATACCTTCAATTTTTCTTAATAACACATACTACCACAGAATACTTATAAAAGATAAACTTGCAGTAAAATCAACTGGTAAAAAGGCATAATTGCTGGACAGAATGAAGTAATAAAATTCAAGTGAATATTAGTTTGAAGTCATTAGACAATTTGTGTTGATATAAGATAAAATCTCAATAAAGATATTAGAGTTGTGAACATTCAAGTTCAAAACATCACACTGAAGAAATATTTCAAAATTTCAGGAAGAAACTGAACATATACATTTTGGATGAATTTTTGTGCATTAATATGTGTGAAAATGTAAATGGTTAGTTGATATTTTAACATAATATGTTGTTATAAAAAAAGAAAAAGTGTCTAGAGGATTTTTTAATAAAATAAATATTATAACAGAATTTTAGTAAACTGTTTGATAGGATACATATGTTTATCTCTACTCTTTCTTCTTTCACAATTCGAATATAACAAAAGTGAATATACATAAAAAAGAATAAACCCATAAAGATAGATGTAAGAAACACAGATGACCACAGATGAGAAATGCCAACCAAGTTTGCAAAGGAAAGTAGATGTACGAATAATGAATGGCATAGGGTTTACCTATATCTCCATCTGAAGCACCTAAATGAGTGGCCAGGAGAGGGTGAAGAATACTCCAGGAATCCTATAGATTCTTTCCACAAAATTCCCCCCAAATGCTCAGTGATTTGGGACCAACACATCTCTCTGAAAGTATGTGCACAAGGCAGAGATGCTGAGAGGAGGGCTGTGTGAAAATGTATGAAAAGAATTGATAAACCCTGTCACTAGCTAGCTAAAGGACTGACTTTCTCCATTCTGTTGAAAAAGGAAATTTACTTCTTTGGAAAAGTGAATAAGAGGAAATTTGCCCTGGGCCCACTGAACACTGGTGAAGGTGAGAAGCGGTGCCCTACTTCATGAATCTTCTAATCTACACCTCAAACCCTCTAACCGTACCCAGCCAAGCTTAGAGTCCTTTTTAGGAAACTGAACAGTCCAAGAGAAAAAGCCCACAGATACAGATTTTGGTGAAGATGGAGATGGGGAAGTGCGCTCCACATAAAGCATCCTGGTCTCATGCTGCACAGTGGACTTAAAGGTCCATCCGTTTATAAATTGTTCACACATCTGAACTTTCTGTCACCTTTTAATGCCTAATTTATGAGAAAACGATCACTGAGGATCATCAGATGTTGAAAAACACCTCAAAAAAAAAAAAAAAGACTGAAACAACAAAGAAAACATCCTTATTTGAAAAGTATACTTATATAACAATTATACTCCTACATATATCCTGATGATACGAATAATTATATTATTAAAGATTTTACAACACTGATTTAATCCATACCCTTATACCACACAGCTGGAGAAAGATCATTCAAGTATGTTATATTTTCAAAAGCCACATTGTATGAAATTCACTGCATAGATTACAGTCATTAAGACCTATTGGACTCAAGAAAACATTTTCCTGTTTTGACAAGTTCATGATACTCATTATTGAATGATATATCAGGATGTTTCTGTCATGTTTGCTAGCAATATGCATTATTCTCATTTGCGGTCAATAACTTGACTGGCGGGCAACTCCCAGAGAGAGAGTGAGGATATTTAACTGCTTGCTTTGCCACACTACATCATTTAACTTCATCTTTCAAGCTTTTTTCATATGACACAGCGCAGAAAATGCCACAGAACAGTGCTTCCTAATTAGCTTCCTATTTCCTTTTGATACTTTTGTTTTTTTGAGAGGCTGTAAAACTTGTTACAATATGTCATCCTAATACCGTGAAACCTATTTAAGATTTTAAGATGTGTTTTCCTTTCTACTTTAAAAGAGGGAGGGAGGATATGACACATTTTCAACATAATTAATAATTCCCAGAGTCCAAAATGTATCTGCCCATAATTGCCAAATATGAGGTCATAATATTTATTATTTTCAACCTTCATTCAAGTCATAGTGTTCTTAGGAAAAACCCTTTTCATCTTTCACATATTGTTATACTGCAGTGAGTGAGTTGTGATACCATTTTGCTTTGTTTGCTCCAACTCTAACCCTGATCTCAGCACTCAACATATGAAAGCCCATATTTTAAAAACCACATAAAACTTTTTTTTTTCAGGATTTCGATAGCAGAAGAAAAAAACACGGGCTTATAAAATTCTCCTCCTTTTAATTTATATACCTTTAGAAGGCAGCCCAAGAAGAAATCAGTGGGTCTAATCCTGCCCCGACAGTGAGAAAACTACCACTTCTTAATTTTTACCAATTTTTCCTATCTTTTCAGTTAACTTTCTTTCTAATGTAAATAAAAATTTAAACCTAGGCTTAATATAGTTTTTTTTTTCCCTTTCACCCAAGTGATGTCACAAATCAATGTAAAATCAATGATCCAAAATAGTCAGTGGGTAAAAATAATCCAAAGTTTTTCTGAAGGGTGAGTTGGCATGTAAAAAAATTACACTGATTATAGTGTGCTCTGGGGCTGGTTCTGTTTGACTGTGAGTGTATTATGATGATGCAAAGTTGAAATGGAGCCTAAAATCTATTGCTTCTAAGTCTGGGTTGACCACGGTTAATGGGTTTTGGATTTCCATTAGAGAAATGTGTTATAAATCAAACTACTTCAAATTATTTGTCTCTTAGTTAAATGGATGCAACTATAAGGAAGTCCTAAGATATTTATGACCAAAGTTTGAAGAAACTGAGATGCAGACAGCAATCATGCCCCAAACTAGAAAATGTAAAGATATAAATAAAAGTGCATTCTGACTTAGTAATATCTTGGCATTTCCCTCACTACAACCTTAATGTGAATCATCATCCTTGTTCATTTCCATGACTTTGCTGTCTATCTTGTATCCTATCTTGGCCCCCTACAGACAGTCTTTCATCAGCAGCCAGTTTTGTAATATGTACATCAAATCACATTCTTTCTTTCTTTGAATTTATCAATGGCTTTTCATTACAAATTAAGTAACAATTTTTCTTGTTACCATGGACTGCAAGGCTGTACATGAAGTGGATCCGGTCCCATCTTCCATCTTCTTCCTTTTTCACGAAGCACATCAACTTTGGCCTCTGTCTGCCCTTATTTAATAGCACTTGTATGTCCTCTTCTTTCTGCATGGCTTTTTTTCTTATATCTTAGCATGTTTGCTCCAGTTTTGTATTTTGGGTTGCAATGCATACACTCCCGTCATGAAGCTGTACAATGGCCAGTGAACTCTGCTGAAGCAAAACTATAACCTTGCTTACTGCAGTTATCAGCCAGTAGCTCATGGAGAATCACCTCTGCCTCTCTTCTGCTCATCAAATCTCTTGTGAGTGAAAGTAACTGACACAACCTAAATGATATTGATAATCCCAGCAGCAAAGGACTGTGTAAGTGTAATGTTTTAGCTTTACAACTTCTCCTGCTGAAAAGAGAGGAATGGAAATTGAGTCAATTTAAATTATATAGATATAGATAGATATCGATGATATATTGGTAGATAATAGATATTATGGGGTATTATAGTAAATATAATGATGCTTGGCTATGTACAAGGCTCTTAAATAAAGACCAGGCCTGTGAGAATTTGGGAAACATGTTAAGACAATTCCTCCTTATTGGATCTAGAAAAAGGGCAATGATTACTTTTCTGCATGACAAATTGCATTTTTTTGCATATTGAGATGTATCCAAGGAATTATGCCTTTGTCATTATTTTACTATCTAAAAATTCCTAAACATCCTTTGAAATATTCTTGAGCTTCTCTTCCTCTGTGAAGCTTGCAGCCTCCTAATAAATCCCTGCTGAAAGCTCTCTATATATCTTAGAAATGCCCCCAAGGATACAGGACATTTTAGTCATTCATTTAATCATTTTTCTTTAACAAAGTTTTACTGAGTGTCCAACCTGACTCAAACACTGTACTGGGCACAGTCCATCAGTAGAACAGAAAAGTGAACTAACAGTTGAATTCTGTGTAGTCAGTGCAATTCTCTGTATTTGTGGAAGCAAATGAATGAGCTGTCCACATTGAATGGGGTCAGGGACATCCAGGCCAGGAAAGGAATAGTCAAGCAAGTTCCAAGGCCTTAAAGTTTACATAGGAAGAGCTAGTAAGAAATGGAATCTTTATGTCTTCAGCTGTTACTCCAGGTCTTAATGCATAGGTTTGCTTATGTGATTGAATGAATGCACTTGTGTATGTATGTGGGGGATGATTGTGTTTATGTGGATTCATGGGAGGAGCAAAGCTGTTAGGTTACCCTAGGTCAATGTTAGTAAGTGATCTTGGGAAGGATATGATCTATAATAGCTCCTTTCTACTCTAAAGTAGTTTGTGTAAACAAACCTTTGTGTTTCCTTTCCAGCTACCTATTTCTGATTGGTTTCTTATTCTTTCCCATCACCTTTGTAACCATTTCCTATATTAAATTCCCTCTATTATAAACTCTCAAGGTGGTTTATGTTTTAATAGTTGGATCCTGACTAATAGAATCTCCAAAGTATTTCTACAAACTTTTCATATGCTTCCAGAGTTCAGCAATGTATCTTTGAAGAAGTGTAGCTGAATACAGTGTGTAATAACCCAGGTCTACTTTCTTATCAGGCATATATATTGTCAAAGCTTTGACAAAGAACCCCACTCTATACTTCAGAACACCTGTGTGTTTATTGACTCCAGCTGTGAAGAATGCATTGAGATTCTGGCTTTCCATGTGATCAGTTGTGGACAGTCATTTTGCAAACTTGATGTTGACTGATACATCAAATCAGCAAGTGTTTCAACGTGACAGAGAAGAACATTCCATGTCAGGTCATCAATATCCTGAATTATAGCTGAGTAAATGTGAAAGCTCCATTGCAAGCCTGGCAGAACAGTAACACAACAGTATAAAGGCCTTGCTTCTGCTACAGTTCTGTTAAGAGGGTGAGGAATATTGATGAGCATGATGCTGATTATGTGTAGATATTTCCTGAATACTGTGCCTGAATCCTAGTGAAACTATGGCAGCTACATATAAATACGGATACTGATATATTTTGTGGAGACCAGAGTGTCCACTTTTCTGCTGTCATGTCATCAATGATTTGATCTCATAGTTAAAAATATAGAGCTATGTCAAATGTTGACCTTTGGCCAAACTCCTTGCCTGATCCTTGAACCCTGTACTACTGAAGGTATTGATACCTGGAACCCATACAGACATTGAGTTGTATTCAAATTACTGTACCCCTTCAGTCTTGCTTTTCTCAAACCAGATACTTGTTATTACATCTTCCTCATGAACCTCAGTTTCACAGCAGATCTCTCTCTGCCTTTTGGACCCTAGCTCTGAACACCTTTTCACTTGTTCCTGGTACCCAGCCTTGCAGTACAATGTTATAATAAAAGAACACATCTTTTTACTTTGAATAGGAGGAAACTGCACAAAAAGTGTATTACTTATGATATAAAACAGACTTTATTTACATTTCCTCTAATGTAAAACCTCCCTGTCAAGATTAACTATAACCTCATTTGGTTAACTAGGTTTTACATACAATGCCCTTATAAACATATGTATGGCAATTTTCAGCATATCATTTAAATAAACAAAGCGTTTGATATTCAAGTGTTTTGTTTCATGAAATTTGTATTAATTAGTGCTGGTTCCCTTTTTAAGGGAGACTTGTCATTTTTTTATTTGATATCTTTTTCTTCTCGAAGTGGATCCTTAATATTTCTTTGGCAATTTTTTTTCTGTTCAACTGCCAGTGCACAATCTAGCTGGCACAGCTCTCTCTGACCATGGCAGTGTCCTGTGTTTCATTAGGATCTTTCTCCAGATGTGGACATCATGGAGTATCCCATTTCTCATTTATTTCTAGCTTCTTATTGTTGGTCACAAGTTATTTCATATATGGACATTGTGTTCTGTGGAGGAAAATAGGGCTTTGGTTAAAGATTGAAAGTGAAGAAGAAAAACTTAGTTTTAGAGGTAACATGATGATATATATCAGAAATCCTAAATAACCTATATAATTATTAGAATATGTACATTTAGCAATCTTTTATAATGGAGGGAAACATTTAAAACTATAAATTTATATGCACTCTCATAAACAATTGAACATAGAATTATTATATTATAATACCATCTAACCCCAAAATAGGAATAAATTTAATGGGAGGTTCACAGTTTCTACACTGAAAGGTACAAAACATTTTTGCTGAGAAAAGCTGGGTAAAATCTAAATAAATAAATGGAAAGAGATATCATGATCACAAACCAGAAGGCTCAATATTGTTAAGATGTCAGTTTTCCTGAAATTGGTTTACAGATTCATTGTATTCTGAATCAAAATTTCAAGGGGCTTTTTTAAGGTACTGACATGCTAGACCTAAATTTTATGTGGAATGTAAAGGAAATAGGAGAGATAAACAATATTTTAAGAGAAACAAAGCTGGATGAGTTTACTGCCTGATTTCAAGACTTACCATAAAGCTATAGTCAACAAAACATGGTTTTGGCATAAGGAATGACAGATGTATCAATGGAATAAATTAGAGAGGCCATAAATAGATCAGCATTTACATAGTTATTTGATCAGAAGCACCAAAGCAATCCACATATAAAATGATTGGGATCACATTTTTATTTGAATTTCTTCTATTTGGAAAAATATTTAAAATTTGACAATATCAAATGTTGTAAGCATATGGTGAAATAATTTCTGTATCAACCTGATGGCAGAGTGAATTAGTATAGTCAATTTGGAGAACAACTGGTATTATTGAGGAAAAAGAATAGAACTATTTGGTAAGATAGACTCTAAGCATGTGACAGTGATTTCTTCTGAAGGTGAAGAAGTGAAAGGGCACTTGTCAGCTGTGAGGGAAATGTTCCAAGGAGACTTGCTTTATCTGTTTTATACAACTGTAAGGGAGAAAGTATGCATATATTAGAATATTTAAAATGTATGTATGGTAAAGATAGACTGGAAATAAATATTAAGTTGTTTATTCTATTGAAATATGTGTATATATTAACTGTTGGTAGTTTTCTGTATTTATTTTAATTACTACACCACCCCCAAGACCTGCAATTGCTGCAGTCAAGCCTCAAAAAGAATGCATTCCATCTTGTCCTAACTTCATTGGTCTTATTCCATTCCTCAGAGGCAGGAGCTTTGCCCAAGCCTCAACTCTCAATACTTGATTCTCAGGTCTCTCTCCATGTAAACATTCTAATTCTATAACAAAAATGGACTTACCTTAATCCTCTTATTATCAGGCATTCAATAACCTAGAATATCCCTCCATAGGCGTTTCTTTCTGCAAAAGCCTTGCTCTAGAGCCAGCAGTTATTCAAGGACAGTCATCTTCTCTTTTTTGTTTATTTTGCACAACACCCAAAGAGTGGGGTCCTTTTATCCCTCCATGATGGCTAATGATTTATCACTTTCTGTGTCGGCGCAATCCTGTGATAACTAAACTCGTGTGTTTTATCCAAACTACATAGGATCCACAGATAGGATCAGCCCGCCTTTGGTAACTGGCTATCCCTCGGCTAAATACCGAGCTTTAGGCATCTGGTTGTATCTTGGCTGCACTGTTGCTTCTGGTTGCTTGTTGTAAGCATTCAGGACAGCGTTTTCCTGTGGATGGGACCTGGTCTTGGGTCTCATTGACTGAAGTCTCCATCCAGCTTTATCATCTCACACATGGACATTTCTCCTTTTTTCAAGATCAATAATTTTTACTATGCCAAATATTTGTTGAGACTTTCTTAACCTACACATTGGAATAAACTGAAATTTTCTTGCATCATTAAAAAATCTAATTAAAATATTATGCTATCCTCATAATTAGACACTTAACAAACATGGTTAGGAAAAATGGCTCTGTCCCCTCAGTCATGGTGCTGCATTACCACCTGTGTTTAGGCCTAATGCTCTCTGTATCACACCCTGCTGTGTGAAAGAATTGTCACTTTACACCTATCAGAGATTCTGTAATGATTGCAGAGACTTCTCAGCTTCTATAGCTGCAAATATTCAGTATTTGCACTTCCACTATCTTCTCTTTCAAGGAATTTTTATACATAAAACTATTTTTGCTAACAGAGACTGAATCCCTATGCAGTACATGAGCAAAGCTGCTATCTTTCTAATGATTTTAAAAAATGCCTGCCCCTATTATTTCAGAAATAACTTTTCCCTCTGTATTCTCTGTGGCACTGCTCTAATGATTTTCTTTTCTCCAAGTTCTGCTGTGGGTTGGAAAGGTTATCCAAGAACTGGTTATATTTTAGTTGGAAAACAAAAAATTCCACTTTTAGAAATGTCAGAGTTGCCACTGTTGAATGAAATGTTATTTATTTTATGATAACAGTATTTGTTACAGAATTAAGCATACTTTGCTTGGCTTAAGCAGCCAACAGTTTTATAGTTTAACATGATTTGTTAAGTTTAATATGTTCTGTTAAGCAAATCATACCAATGCCTTCTACTTATTGAAATTCTAACCATCCTTTCATTTACAACTTCAAATTATACCCCTTGGAACTTTTCTTGATCCCCCTTTGGAATTAATTGATCTTTCCTCTGTATTCCCATAAAATGTTATTTTTTATTTCAATAAAAGTACTTGCTTCTGTATATATGGAACTAATAGTTTGTTGTTCATGTATTCAAAAAAAAATCTAACTCCCCCTCCCAAATATGAGCTCCATTTATGACAGGAACTTTCATGTCATCTCTCTGAGAATGTAACACACTTAAAATAGTTGATATTCAAAATCTATTTGGAAATTCATGTTTTACATATTTAAAAGGTAAGTATAAAATAAAGTTCAGACATTTTAAGTGTACAGCTAGATTAACAAGGTGAGGACTAAAATCATTTTAATTTTCCTCCCTTTTACCCTTTCTGCTATTATTTTCAAATATTTTAATTCTACATAAATTTAAAACCACAATGTAGCCTTATTTTTGTTTTTTAGCGGAATACATTTAGATTTTCACACATAGCTATATTTTCCAATAGTTTTCATTTAGTCCTACATTTCCTTCCTTGCACATGGATTAATTTTCTTTTTGTCTGGAGAGCATCCATTAGTGTTCCTTTTACTATAGTTTTCCTGGTGATAATTTATATTCTCTCTTTTTCTTTGGTTGAAATTCCATTCTTCTCTCCTGTTTTTAAGGCATTTTTCACTGGGTATAGAATTCCAAGTCAGCAGTTATTTCTTTCAAAGATCTAATTTGAGTTTTATATTTCTAACACTGTTTCTGTTGAAAAATCTGCCATCAGTCACAAGATTATTTCATTAGAAATACTGTATGTGTGTGTGTTTAATCACTGCTTTTAAGGTTTTCACTTTGTTTTCAAGTTTCAAGAATTTTATTATAGTATGACTATTTGTAGTTTTCTTTCATTTTATGCTGCTTTGGGGTCCACCGAACTTGAATCCAGGACCTGGTGTCTCTCATCAGATGTAGAGAAATCTAAGTCAGTATTTCTTCAAATATCACCTCTGTGACTTTTGCTGCTGAGATCACAATAATATGTAAATATTTCATTGTGACAATATTTCACTTTTGCTTTTTCATATTTTTATTTCTTTGTGTCCTTCAATTTGGATATTTTTAAATTGATGGATATGACAGTTGTCTAAGTCTTCTCTTCTGTTGTTTTTAATTTGCTGGAAACCTGTCTGCTGAATATGTAATTAAGTTTTAAATACTTGTAGTTTTAGAATTTCTACTTAATTCTCCCTTGAAAAGATTCAGGGGGTAATCTGTCTCTTGGTAGATTAAATAAAATTATTACTCTTCAATTTCCCATACTGTAATTTATAGAAATTATTAATCATAGTTATTTTAAGTGTCTGTTCATAACTGCAATTTCTGGAAAATGTGTGTAGCCACACTTTTTTGTGTGTTTTGTTGTTTGCTCTTTATTTCTTTCCCTAGTTTTAAGTCATGGAATACCAATTGTTGGCCTACCTGCTGATTTTTTATTGAATTACAGACAATGCATATGAAAAATCTGTGAAAGCTCTAGATGATATTTTTCTCCAGTGAGTGTTTTCTTTCTGGCAGAGAGATATATTAGAGAAGATTTGATTCAGTCTTCTCCAACTTAATAATTCAGGTGACATGAGACCACCCCATTTGTTTTCTGCTTAGTTTCTTTGTCTCTCTACCAGTGTATAGGAAGCTTAAGAGCCGACACATTATTGGGAGGAAACTGCAGACAGAAATTTTGGCTCACTTCTCTGAGGTTTCATTTCTCCTTGGTTCTTCAATTCAAGCCTCTTTCACCATTTCCAAAATCCAACCTCTGTCTCCCCTACCCATTGATACTTTCAGATGTCCCACAGTGCTACTTTATATTTGATCTCTATCAGCAGATGTGGGTATTGGCAAATGTCCTGCAATTGTCACTTAGTTTGAGTGGTCCTAGGCTAAAGTGGACAATTAAACTCAAACCATTATAATAGACCACTCCTGGTAGCGGTTTTATTTTATATACAGTACAGGAGACCCAGAATATCAGGGAAGTTGCATCAAACATACCTTTTAAGGTGGATTCCAAATGAAGACTCAGGTGTGAGAGAATGAGATCTCTTGAATGGGTACTACATGAGACACCCTTTTAGGGACTATTCTCTCTTATAATAGTTCCATGGGCAAAGCTTTCCGCACCCAGCAAGGGAAAAACCTAGTTAGAAGTTACACTCCACTTTTGGAAGCCCAAATGTGTGACTTCCCAGTAGTTGTTTATAATTGGTTCAACTATCCCAAGTCAAGATGCAATTTTCAATTGGAAGTCATTTTTACCATAAGCAGTTTGCCTAGTAACAAGGTGATATTCCATTTTTATCACAGTTGTAGTAAAAAGTAGAAGTTTAACCAAAACTCAGTCTCCCACAGAGAAGGAGAAAGAGATCTTGAAATCCTTTATTCACATAAACTGGTGGAAAATTAGAAGCTTATTTAGGCCTCACCTCAGTGTGCCACCCTTCTCTCTGGACATCAAAGGTCTTGATATCATTGGTCACGGTTGTTTTATATATTTGGTTTATATATAAACCAAGCAGTTGGTTTATATATTTTATGCAACAGTTGATGTTCTTATTCTACCACCTCCAGAGGTAGAAGTGAGGCAAAAAGTTAAGGTTGTATATAGTTTTCATCATTTCCTTTTTTGGCTTCAAATTGATCATAGCCCAGTGGCTATTAGCTATTCACATTTAGTGGAATTTCTGAACATGTTGTAAATTGTAAAACAGGTTTTTATATACATTAGAGGATATTTCAATGTGAGCCATAGAGGAAAGCTTCTAAAGAGACAGGAAATTAATAGTGTTCTTCTTTACTCTCTACAGCCCACTTTACGTAAAAAAAATACCACCTCTTATGTATATGTTCTGTTAAAACCAAATTATTAGAGTGTTCTCTATATCTGTCAAAAGATCACATCAGGAAATTAGAAAATCAATCATTACAGTAAATTTGGTGCAGTTTTTCATATATATTTGTTTATCCCCAGGAAGAGACAGATAAGCAAAAATAAAAACTAAAATAAGGGAGTAAAATGTATAAACCATTTTAAAAACACATTTATAATATTTTAAGAACACCCAAAATCAGAGAGGTAGAAGCATCTACCATAATTCCATGCTAAAACCCATAAATTGGGAGTTGGTGGTAGTTCAAGAACAGAAGTTTGCCTTTCTTTAGTCTACATCAAAGTATTGCTTAAGAATTCAACAGTGTAAACAGTTCCAGACTGTTCAAATTTCTTATGGAAAAAATACTTATGTGACTTAAAATAGTTTATTTGAAAGTAACAGATTCTTACTGATTCCTACTGTCATGAGAAATGATGCTCCTATTAATTATATAGAAATTTATTAAAACATTGGAAAATATGTATGATGCATACATAGGAAGTTTTAGTATCAAAAATATAATAAAAATGAACACATCAGTTTTCACCTTAAACAATGGAAAGAGGAATAATTAAACTGTAAATATTTTGATTTTTTTATAACAAAAATGGCTTTCTTAAAGTGACTAAAATGTTATTTTTCTAGTGTGTAGTAATTATCATTTACTTGTGGTCTATATTTATTGGCTTCACTACACACTCACACACACATATCTATCTAACGATCGATCTATCTATCTCTACCATCTATCTGTCATCTGTCATTTTAAAAATTCTACTTATTCCTATGTGAGAGGCTATAACCAAAATTAGAAAAATAAAAAGATTCTGCACATTCTAACACTGTCTTTCCTCTGGTGTTGTCACTTTTTTCTCTTTATTTTTCAAGAAGCTCTACCTCTTTGACCTTTATATTTTCTGGTTTCGTCTCATGATAACACTAGTCCTGTTTACTCTAGAATGTAGTTGGCATCTGCACATGTTGATTATGACTGATAATCTGGTATAATTATAATGTTTTAGTGGGACCAGCTAAATTTCAATTTCTCTCACCTTTGTTCCTTAAGAGGCCACTAAATTATCTTAATTCAGAGTTTTACTGATTCAAGTTCATTACCATAGTCATTTTCTTCTGGTTTTATTTATTTCTGTTAACTCCTTAAAAATATCACTCTTGTTCTCTCTCTTTCTCTTTGACACAGTCTTATACACACATTCTGTTTCTCTGCATATAAAACCAAATAAATGTAAAACACTATTAACAGCTATTAACAGTGAATGACTGAGAATGCAATAACTTCAGTGAACTCAAAATGAGATTTTAAATTGCTTCAAAAATTATTGTCATAATGTCATATGTATCATTTTAAAACTAAGCTAGTTATATCTATAAAAATGTAAATTGTATCAATATGATAATTCTTGATTCACATTAATGTCTGTGTATCATATTTTAGCAGGAAAAAACCATCTTACCATAATATTTTTTTAAATGTTTAATGTGAAGCATAAACTCAGTTATGGTGACATTATCATTATGTCCATAAGCATTTTTAAATTCCTCCAAGAAAAACAATGTTAAGCAAAACTGGAATAATCTAATGATATGTCTCACTGTGCTTTACCTTTGAGAAAAGATTCTTCACATGTACAGTGAGGAATAAGATATTTTTCCTTTACTAAACAATTAATATTCAGATTATTTCATTTCAGTGACCAAAATCCATGACATATTTGGATATTTTTTCTTATACGCATGACACTGTTTTTACTTCAAATTTAGCTCCCACATTTATCATCATAATTTCACTTCCAAATACCTAGGAATAGGAAATGCATAAGACGTTCCCATTTTATATCTTGGGAGACAAAGACATTGAACTTAATTAACTTGCCTGAGGAGAAAAAGCAGGAGTGGGTCCAATTTGCTTCTTTCCAGAATACAAAGGGACAAATTAATTTCTGTGCTTTGTTTTGTTTTAACTCTTCTTACTAGCTGAATTTCCAGCAGATGTGCATAATTGTATTTAGTAATCAATAAACTTGCCAAATAAATCAGAATGTTCAATAAAAGGATGCGCTCATATTTCAAGCATTATATTTGAAGATTTGTGAGCTCCTGTAATATATTGCCACCTATAAAGGTATTTTGCTTGGCATATTTTAAATGGAAAACAAAAGCAGCCTGGTGGTCTTATTTGAAGCTTTCAGTAGTTTTCCACATCTGAGAACCACTTACAATTCTGCCTGACCATGAAAGTAATAGCTATTAAAATAGTCAGAGTGTTTTAAGTTAGGATTGGGGCCAGCATTGCCAGATTAAATGTAGGATGCCCAATTAAATGTTACTTTCAATTAAACAATGATTTTTTAAAAATAAATATGCCCCATTCATATATTTGGGACATACCTATACTAAAAAATATTTATACTTTATATGAGATTAAAGTTTAGCTGGATGCCCTGTATTTTTGTCTTCTAAATCTGGCAACCCTAACTGCAGTGCACTGACATGTGTAAAGATACTATTGTAGCAAGCCCTCTGCCTATACTTAGGAAGGCCAGGCAATTTCTTTCTTAATCACTAAAGTCTCCTGGAGTTAAGCTGAGAGAGAAACAAATATAACTATCTAACTATATGAGACTTAATTATATAATTAATGTATTTTAATAAGTTGAACTAAAATATCAAAAGATTTTGATATGGACTCCATTAAGTTTATTTTGGGAAAACTGAAATATTAACACAAAATTTTTATTTCTTATATTTGATCCCTGTAATTTGGATTTCTTTTTATTAAACACAAACACAAATAAATACTACAAAAATGTCTGCAGTTATAAAGAATATTCAATATTTTTTTCAATTCTTTTCCTTTGGCCTCGTGGAGGCAAAAACAATTAAAATGCATAATGATAGTGAGACAAACGTGAAGGTATAAATTTTTTTAAGATTAATGATGCCTTGTAGTTTGGGAACATTTCATAGATGGCAGAACATCCATTCCTTTTTTTATTGTGGTAAAATGTACATAACATAAAATTTACTATATTAACCATTTTTAGGTGTACAAATCAGTGGTATTAAGTGTAGTTATATTGTGCAAACATCACTACCATTCATCTCCAGAACTCTTTTCATCTTGCAAAACTGAAGCTCTGTATCCATGGAACAATAACTCCCCATGACTCCCTATCCCTAGGACCTGGCAACCATCTTTTTACTTTTATTCTTTCTTTATTTTTTTAATCCTCCCATGACCCAGCCCCTGGTAACCACCATTTCTGCTACTATGAGTTTAATGTTTTTTTGTGTGTGTTTTGTTTTTTATATTCGACATATATGTGAGATCATGTAATATTTATCTTTCTGAGTCTGGCTTGTTTCACTTCAGGTTCATTCATATTGTCACAAATGGCAGAATTTTCTTCTTGTTTTAAGGGTAAATAATATTCCATTGCAGCAAGCAGCCTAAATAGCCACTGACAGGTGAATGGATAAAATATGCTTTATATATATATATGTGTGTGTGTGTGTGTGTGTGTGTGTGTATACACACACACGTACATATACATGTATATCTATATAACCATTCTTTATTTAAAGAGGGGAAGAATAGTTGACTATAGAGAAACTCAGGTTGCACTATAAATACTAAAAAAAGAAAAAAAAAGCCACATGAGTGTTTTATTTATATAATACTAAACGTATGCTTATTTCTATCACCCAAACACTGTGAATTTTTTTTACATGAATTCATTTACTGTATACTCATGAAGAAAAACATGCTCACAAATAAAAATCTGCTGATTTTATAAATAAAATATAGGAATAATTAAAGAGAAAAGGTATTCACATTTTTCATATTTCTGTTTTCTTCTTTTAGCATGGAACTTGGAAATAGATTTCTCACATAGAACGCTAGTTATATCCAGGCTTTGTCTGTTCAATCATTCATTTATTCTAAAATCTATATATTCACTCCTAAGTTTAAAGAAATGAAGGAAAGAAATTAGATTATTTTCCACTCATTAAAAGCCTAATCATTTACATTCATAATTGTAATTACACCTGCATTGATTGCATTTATAAATGTCTGAAATTCTTGGTTAGAAATTCCCTTAGAATACTATAGCAATGTATAAAATCTAAAGAACACTATCACCAAAACTTGGAAGCAAATAAGATGTCCTTCAATACTCCCTCTTACGAGAGCACCAGAATCACAACTAACTGCTGAACGGTCATCGACAGGAAGACACTGGAACTCACCAAAAAAGATACCCTACATCCAAAGACAAAGGAGAAGCTGCAATGAGACAGCAGTAGGGGGGTAATCACAATAAAATCAAATCCCATAACTGCTGGGTGGGTGACTCACAAACTGGAGAACAATTATACCACAGAAGTCCACCCACTTCAGTGAAAGTTCTGAGTCCCACAATAGGCTTCCCAACCTGGGGGTCCAGCAATGGGAGGAGGAATTCCTAGAGAATGAGACTTTGAAGGCTAGCAGGAATTGATTGCAGAACTTCAGCAGGATTGGGGGAAACAGGGACTCCACTCTTGGCGGGCACACACAAAGTACTGTGTGCATCAGGACCCAAGGGAAGGAACAGTGACCCCATAGGAGACTGAGCCAGACCTATCTGCTACTGTTGGAGGGTCTCCTGCAGAAGCAGGGGTGGCTGTGGCTCACTGCAGGGACAAGGACACTGGTAGCAGAATTTCTGGGAAGTACTCCTTGGCATGAGCCCTCCCGGAGTCCGCCATTAACCCAACCAAAGAGCCTGTCGCCTCCAGTGATGGGTCAGACCAAATAACCAACATAGAGCGAACTCAGCCCCACCCATCAGTAGACATGCAGATTAAAATTTTACTGAGCTTTGCCCAGCAGAGCAACACCTGGCTCTACCCACCACCAGTCCCTCCCATCAGGAAGCTTACACAAGCCTCTTAGATAGCCTCATCCACCAGAGGGCAGATAGCAGAAGCAAGAAAAACTACAATCCTGCCGCCTGTGGAATGAAAACCACATTCACAGAAAGATAAGAGAAGAGACAAAGGACCCGAGAAAATATTTGAAGAGATTATAGTCAAAAACTTCCCTGACAAGGGAAAGGAAATAGCCACTGAAGTCCAGGAAGTGCAGAGAGTCACAGGCAGGATAAACCCAAGGAGAAATATGCTGAGATACATAGTAATCAACTTCACAAAAATCAAAGGCAAAGAAAAATTATTAAAAGCAACAAGGGAAAAATGACAAATAACGTACAAGGGAACTCCCATAAGGTTAACAGCTAATTTTGCAGCAGAAACTCTACACGCCAGAAGAGAGTAGCACGATATATTTAAAGTGATGAAAGGGAAGAACCTACAACCAAGATTACTCTACCCAGCAAGGATCTCATTCAGATTTGATGGAGAAATCAAAAGCTTTACAGACAAGCAAAAGTTAAAAGAATTCAGCACCACCAAACCAGCTTTACAACAAATGCTAAAAAAAACTTCTCTAAGCAGAAAAAAACAAGAGAAGAAAAGGACCTACAAAAACAAACCCCAAACAATTAAGAAAATGGCAATAGGAACATACATATCGATAATTACCTTAAATGTGAATGGATTAAATGCTCCAACCAAAAGACACAGGCTCACTGAATGGATACAAAAGCAAGACCCATATATATGCTGTCTATAAGAGATCTGCTTCAGACCTAGGGACACATACAGACTGAGAAATTGAAGGGATGGAAAAAGATATTCCATGCAAATGGAAATCAAAACAAAGCTGGAATAGCAATACTCGTATCAGATAAAACAGATTTTAAAATAAAGAATGTTACAAGAGACAAGGAAGGACACTATATAATGATCAAGGGATCAATCCAAGAAGAAGATATAACAATTATAAATATATATGCACCCAACATAGGAGCACCCCAATACATAAGGCAAATGCTAACAGTTATAAAAGAGTAAATTGACAGTAACACAATAATAGTGGGGGACTTTAAAACCTCACTTACACCAATGGACAGATCATCCAGACAGAAAATTAATAAGGAAACACAAGATTTAAATGACACAGTAGACCAGATAGATTTAATTGATATTTATAGGAAATTCCATCCCAAGACAGCAGATTACATGTAACATTCTCCAGGATAGATCACAACTTGGATCACAAATCAAGCCTCAGTATATTTAAGAAAATTGAAATCATATCAAGCATCTTATCCAACTACAACACTATGAGATTAGAAATAAATTACAGGGAAAAAAGCATAAAAAACACAAACACTGGAGGCTAAACAATACCTTACAAAATAGCCAAGAGATCACTGAAGAAATCAAAGAGGAAATCAAAAAATGCCTAGAGACAATGACAATGAAAACAAGACGATCCAAAACCTATGGGATGCAGCAAAAGCAGTTCTAAGAGGGAAGTTTATAGCAATACAATCCTACCTCAAGAAACAAGAAACATCTCAAATAAAAAATTTAACCTTACACCTAAAGGAACTAGAGAAAGAAGAACAAACGAAACCCAAAGTTAGTAGAAGGAAAGAAATCATAAAGATCAGAGCAGAAATAAATGAAATAGAAACAAAGAAAACAGTAGCAAAGATCAACAGAACTAAAAGCTGGTTCTTTGAGAACATGAAAAAATTGATAAACCATTAGCCAGACTCATCAAGAAAAAGAGGGAGAGGACTCAAATCAATAAAATCAGAAATGAAAAAGAAGTTACAATGGACACCGCAGAAATACAAAGCATCCTAAGAGAATACTACAAGCAACTCTATGCCAATAAAATGGACAACCTGGAAAAAATGGACAAATTCTTAGAAAGGTATAACCTTCCAAGACTGAACCAGGAAGAAACAAAAAATATGAACACACCAATCACAAGTAATGAAGTTGAAACTATGATTAAAAATCTTCCAACAAACAAAAGTCCAGGACCAGGTGGTTTCACAGGTGAATTCCATCAAACACTTAGAGAAGAGCTAACATCCATCCTTCTCAAATTCTTCCAAAAATTGCAGAAGGGGGAACACTCCCAAACTCATTCTACGAGGCCACCATCACCCTGATACCAAAACCAGACAAAGCTACTAGAAAAAAGAAAATTACAGACCAATATTACTGATGAATATAGATGCAAAAATCCTCAACAGAATACTAGCAAACAGAATCCAGCAACACGTTAAAAGGATCATACACCGTGATCAAGTGGGATTTATCCTAGGCATGCAACAATTCTTCAATATACACAAATCAATCAATGTGATACACCATATGAATGGATTAAAGAATTAAAACCATAAGATCATTTCAGTAGATGCAGAAAAAGCTTTTGACAAAATTCAACACCCATTTATTATAAAAACTCTTCAGAAAGTGGGCATAGAGGCAACCTATCTCAGCATAATAAAGGCCATATACGACAAATATCATTCTCAATGGTGAAAAACTGAAAGCATTTCCTCTGAGATCAGGAATAAGACAGGATGTCCACTCTCGCCACTACTATTCAACATAGTTTTGGAAATCCTAGTCACAGCAATCAGAGAAGAAAAAGAAATAAAAGGAATACAAATTGGAAAAGAAGAAGTAAAACTGTCACTGTTTGCAGATGACATGATACTATACATAGAGAATCCTAAAGATGCTACCAGAAAACTACTAGAGCTAATCAATGAATTTGGTAGAGTACCAGGATACAATATCAATGCACAGAAACCTCTTGCATTCCTATACACTAACAACAAAAGATCAGAAAGAGATTTTAAGGAAACAGTCACATTCAGCATTGCAACAAAAAGAATAAAATACCTAGGAATAAACCTACCTAAGGAGGTGAGACCTGTACTCAGAAAACTCTAAGACACTGATGAAAGAAATCAAAGATGACACAAACAGATGGAGACATATACCATGTTCTTGGATGGGAAGAATCAATATTGTGAAAATGACTATACTACCCAAAGCAATTTACAGATTCAATGCAATCCCTATCAAATTACCAATGGCATTTTTTACAGAACGAGAACAAAAAGTTTTAAAATTTGTATGGAGACACAAGAGACCCTGAATAGCCAAAGCAATCTTGAGGGAAAAGAAACAGTGGAGGAGTCAGACTCCCTGACTTCAGACTATACTACAAAGCTCCAGTAATCAAGACAATATGGTACTGGCACAAAAACAGAAATATAGATCAATGTAACAGGATAGAAAGCCCAAAGATAAACCCACGTGTCTATGGTCAACTAATCCATGACAAAGGAGGCAAGGATATACAATGGACAGTCTCTTCAATAAGTGCTAAAACAAAAATAAACAAATGGGACCTAATGAAACTTAAAAGCTTTTGCTCAGCAAAGGAAACTATAAACAAGAGGAAAAGACAACCCTCAGAATGGGATAAAATATTTGGAAACGAATCAATGGACAAAGGATTAATCTCCAAAATATATTAATAGCTTATTCAGCTCAATATTGAAAAAGCAAACCACCCAATTAAAAAAAATGGGCAGAAGAATCAAAATAGACATTTCTCCAAAGATGATATACAGATGGCCAAGAGGCACATGAAAAGCTGCTCCACATCACTAATTATCTGTAGTTATAATTACAGATGTAGAGAACAAACATATGGACACCAAGCGGGGAAAGCCGGGAGTGGGGTGGTGGTGAGATGATTTGGGAGACTGGGGTTGACATATATACACTAATATGTATAAAATAGATAAGTAATAAAAGTTGCTCTATTAAAAGAAAAGTTCAAAAGAAAATTTAAAGAACAAAAGAGAAAATAGGAGTTTATGAATCTGTATGGATTAAATATCTAAATTTCTTTCTCTGAATTCATCACCTAATGTTATAATAAAAATGCATGTATTTACATTTAGGAGCTTTTTTTTTTGGTAAACACCTATATGTACAGGGTATTTAATTTTTGTGGTCTCATTTTTTTCTCAATTTTAATGTTTTATATCTATATGTATGTATATGTATATATGTGTGTGTATGTGTGCGCAGTGTGTGTATGTGTGTATGTCTGTATATAAGATATATATGTGTGTGTGTGTGTGTGTGTGTGTGTGTGTGTACAAACTTTAGAAACTGTTAATTATACCTGCAAGATTATTCTGTTATCTAGTTGAATGTTCTGGATAGTGCCCAATTCAGGTTTCCAGGCCTTATATACTCTGATGATATGATGAGTATACTGTCAAGATATTTCTGAATGTCTTGCTTACTTTTGTCCCAGTATAATTTGTGGGCATGAAATATATATTGCTAAGCTTTTTAACATAATAGATATAGAAAAATTCCATTAGGCACTTTATAACACTGAATAAATTTATTAGATGTTACATAAAATCTGTTCTGTTTTGTCTCATGTGTTTGTTTTACTGAAACCAATGCAAGATCTATTATCTTATGTATAAGAAATATCAGTATGACCCTCTCCTATGATTTGTCTCTATAAAGCCAAGCATTTACTGCATTAATATTCAAGTCTGGTGTAAGTTTTAGTGAAGTTTTCAATCCATATCATTATTTTGTCATACCTATACTCTTGAAATGGACTTGACAGATAAGGCTAAGAAAGACAAAAGAATAGATTTGTTTACGTAGAGATTATTTTAAGCCTTTTGGAAGCAGCAGAAAAATCTCAGGGGAAGGAAATAAGAAGCAGAGAGGCAATCTGTGTGTCTCTCATCTTCTAGTAGTTCCTAGAGCTTACATGTAAGAAGATTAGGAAGCAAAACAGAATTACAATTGAAAACCTTTCTAATGAAAACAAATTTACCATGTTTGATTGCTTATATTTTTCATCACTTTTTGACAACAGCATAATATTGAGAGATGATTGAATACAATAGAATTATTTCTTATATAAACAATTTGTTTGGGACAGTTCGGGTACTGAAACACAACTAACATTTGCATCACAGTTTTAAATGACTGTTTTAGTGCTCAGACCTAATTTTGAAAAGAAAGGAAAATAAATAAAACATTGTTTCTACTAAATGGAGACTATTGTTAGATACTTAGTTTTCTATGAATATTTGACATAAAAATACACATTGCCTAAGCTTATATATATTAAGCATCAAGGACTGGTTTTTTCTGTGTACTTACATTACAGGCTGCACAATAATATGTTTTCCAAAATATTGCTTATTTCCATTTCATAGGACAAATAAGTATGTAGGCAATCAGTAAGGGTATAAATAGTGAATGCAAATGTCTTTTACTCTTAGGTGGAGTGCGGACACAGAGATATAACTATTTAATTTGTTGTGCTAAATTCTATTGTCAATTTAGTAAATCCGAGAATCTCCTTTCCTGTATTATATTAGAGTAAAGATGGCCAGAAAATAATTTGTATGAGATTTGGAAGGTGAACTAAAATAGTGACCTTAAATCTCTGTTGCGGTCAGATGGCAATGACAGGTAGGGGGATGGGCTCTAGCCTGTCCTTTTGCTTTTCTGCTCCACGTCAGCTTTTCTTCTAGTTGTAGGTCATCTCTGCTGTACAACAGCAGCCCCACGTCCATCGGCAGAGTGTACAGAAGTGACATATTCCCATTCAAGACTGCACAAGCTCCCGTTTTGCAGTCTGACTTTGACAGCTCTATATAGTTGGCTTCCATCATGTCCCAGTCTTTTCACCCCAGCCGGTGCTTCAGAAGAACTACTTGACGACTTTGTCAGTTTCCCTAACTCTGTGCCCTCCTCCCCCCCTCCCAACTATTTTAGGCCTTCACTTCCTGAGCTCTTCCTATATTTGCATAAGGCCACGTCTCCGTAATACTTTTCCCCATAACATTCAAGTGTTTATGTTTCCCTGACTAAAAACGTAGTTGATACATTAATGTTTGGTGGTTCAGTTCTGTTGCAGTGTCAAGACTGGCACAATTAGTAACAAGGCAACATTGATTGAGAGCAAAATTCAATGATCCTTTGTAAAAGATAACATTAGGAGAAGTCAATGAGGTTTTGAATAGTCATGGAAGGCTGAAAGAAGAAAGTGATCTTTTATTGGGTATTTAACAATAGAGAGTAGAGGGAGAGTAGAGGGAAAGAGTCAAAATAGGGCATTATTACATATATACAGATACAGAGTCAGGGAATTAGAAGACTTGATGTGCTGTGCACAGGGCACATAGGGATGGGAAAGAACAGGAACCTGGTTAAATAGGTGCCTGGCTTTAAATAATGTTGTAGCATGGTTAAGAGTGTGGTCATTGCAGTTGGATCTAAGGAAAGTCTCAACACTGCTTGTCATCTCAGGAAAGTTACTTAAATCTTCAAAAAGAATTTCTCCTCTATAAAATGGGAGAACCATGTGTTTTCTTCATGTGATTTTTGGAAGATTAAATAACATAATATTCTCAAAGAATTTAGCACAGTGTCCAGGCTATGACTAGTGGTTGTTGTAATATTATTATTGTCATACATTATGGATTCTGTTCATCATAGGACTGAATTTGAGATAGTAAGCAATTCTGAGTTCTTGTATCTAATATTTTGAACTCTGATCACACATTCAAGCTAATGTTTATAATTTTAAATTCAGTAAACAATTTATTAAACACCAAATACCATCCCAATAATAAAATATCTACCTGAATTGAATTTCCTTTTAATAGAGTACGTAAACACAGCTACACTTTAACAATATCATTGGTTTAAGGTGAAGCAAGTCTCATAAACTTTTTAATCGACATATACTTTATTTTTTAAAAAACTTGACAAGCACATGTGATACATAGAAACAGTGCCACATAGGTATTTATTTACCCAGTCTCCTATATTTTCACTCATTTTTTTCCCCCTTTTTGACATCAACTTCTCAGCAAGATGGTTGCAGTAGCTATGGGGCCTGTATAAATTCAGTACAATGCCACAATCTCAATATACAGATTCATATCCATAGGCAGAAATTTGGAGGTAACTACTGTGTCATAGCATGTGAAACATTCTTTTACAACACAGTGATACACATCAATCTCTTTTTAAATAGCCAACAATAACCACTAAAAACAGTATGCAGTCATTCTCTGAAATTCTCCTTGGACACAAAAGTGCTTTGGTTTCTTCTAACTTAACATCCTCATTACATTCTAGTACTGTAGGTTGTGCACCAACACAATTTCTTTTTTGATTTTTAAATCAGGTAACCAAGGTCTAATTTACTAATGATTCTGGAATGCCTTCTTTATTTCTGGTTTGGGGCTATTTGCATGACAGTCATTTAGCAAATTAATGTAGATGAAAAGCAATAATTTTACAGATGTCTGTTGCAAGCACACTGTCATCCCATACTTAATATGCTAATCTATTGACATCTACTCATTAGAGATGAGCTCCACTTACTTTGTGACATTAATATTTTATAACCTGGAGTGTTTTGAAGTAGGCCGAAAGTCAAATTTTTAACCATCCCACTCAGAACGTATTTTTAAAGGGTAAATGCATTTTATTCTTGATTTCTTTAAAACTATTTGTCCCCAAGCCAACATTCAATTAACTCTTTGCACACTGCCTAATACAGACCAGGTGTTTATATTAATTTTGTGTTTCAAGTGGCAGAAATCTGACTAGCATCGGAAAATGGGCCCTCAACTGACTGACAAAATCCTCAAAGTGTTCAGCAGTCAAACCAGGTGAAGGACAGATATGTAGTGGGACCCAGAATGGACTATGATAAAGATTGAATGTCACCAGGATCTCTTTGTCCCTGGCTGGGATTTCTCTAAGTCAGGTTTTGTTTTTTCTCCCTGGGGTTTTGATGTTGCTATAGTTGTTGTCAAGGGACTTATCACTCTTAGGAAGTGACTCTTTAGTCCAGGCTAGAGCAAATGCAAACCCCTGGACCAATCAAATGGGACAGGGAGCAAGATGACATAAAATCTGGAGTTCCCACTGGAGCACTGAGAATGCAGTGAGGGTGCAGGTGGGGCACAATTCCCTGAAGGCTGTGCTGCCAGAAAATGCACAGAACTCACCAAATGAGAGACTACTTGTATGGAGAAGGTTTTCATTTTCACGTATGATGTTTGAGATATAAATGTCTCAGAATGCTGTATAGTTTCAAAATGAATTTTCTGATTTTAAAACTAATACATGATAAATATTATTAAATGTATTGTCTGTGTATTTTCTGTCAGGCATTATCATATATGTTCCAAATTCCATTTATATTCCAAATACACACATATGTATTCATAGACTTATACAAATTAGTTAGAGAATAAATGTGTTTTAACCAGTATCCTTTCAGTGCTTTAAATAAGGTATTTAAATTTATGGATTTGCTTAAAATATGAAATATATTTACATTTAATTAACTGGATTTACCTTTACATTGTTAAGTTTACTCACATTGAGTCTGGCTCGTTGAGGACTATGTAGATCAACATGGGGGAAGGTGGTGAAGATGATGAATTTAGAAATCTGGCAAATTGATATGAATAAAAATTTAATTCTTAGGTTAGGAAAAAAAAATCCCTACATTTAGCCTTTTGACTATCTGACTATCATCTTTCACTTAACATTTGTTTATTTCTTTCTTTTCCAACAGCTATTGTGTACAAATTCCTGGAGTAACACAAAACTATGATAACTGGTCTCTCCACTCTCTTTTTTTCTGACTGAATTTCCTGAAACTCCTGTTTGCATGTTACCTTATCTCAATCCTGGAACCTTTAGCAGTTCTATAAGTTAAAACCCAGAACTCAGTTAGCTTGACTTTATATAACCTATACAAACTTATTTATCTTCTATATCCTCTATTACTCCTTACCTATCCACAATTTCAGGCCAAAAAAAACCCTGTTTTTCTCCAACTGCACAGTGCACATTATTGATTTTATAGATGCAGTAATGCCCAGTGGTTAAAATTCTGGGTCTTGTTTTAGTCCAGAGTTTGTCAGGCTTGGGCACTTATTAACTATGAAAATGTTGACAATTTTTTTGACCTCTCTCTATACCTATCCCCCCCTTATCTGTAATAAAAATGGAAATAATAAAAGCATCTACTTAATGAGGTTGGGAAGATTAAATAGAAGAATCAGACAAAATGCTGAGCACAGCTCTGGCTCCTCCTCCTTCTCTTTCCCCTTCTGCTTTTTCTATTTTTTTTACCATTACATGTCTGCTGACCTCTTCTGGGGAAAACCATGCAGTAGAATGAATTAGAACCTCTCTGAATTTATCATAAGAAATCTTAATTTGATGCTCAACACTCCATTACCTTTCCTGTTATTTTTGGTACAGTCACTACACCTTCCCTGAAATAGCAATTACACATTTTCTTCTCTCTTCTTAAAAATACCTGCATTCCTTCTGACTCTTTCACTCTTAGTGATTGACCTTGTTTTTATAACACACTGAAGAAACAGAACTTTCAAAATATCATGTCCCCAAACCTGCAAACAAGCAAGCAAACAAAAGCCATCTTTATCTGTTTAAATGGAGAAAATATCTCTCTTCCCATCAATGCCTCACCTGTTCTCTGGATCCCACTCAACATCCCCAAATTCAAAGGGAATGCAATGCGCTGTTTTCTCATCAGCATAGGAGGTTGTCCTACTTTTTCTTGTTTAATAAAAGTGAAAAACATAAATTACCATAAATAAATCTTAGGTATTCTAAGTTCCCTAGTAGTATCACATTAATTTTCCCTTTCAGAACAATACTAGAAATATTTCTCCACAATTCTTGCACACATTAATACTTTTTAAGCTTCTCCTCAAACCATTGTGATCTGGCTTCTGCCTACACTGTCTACTGAAATGGTTCTTATTAGATTGGTTAATAATGACTACATTTCTACATTGTGTAGGTAGTTATTGTCCTTATCTTATTGTCAGTAGCAATCAACACAGATGAGTACTTCCTCTTTGAAATAACCGCTTTCTGTAATATCAAACTTTCTTAGGTTTCTCCTCCATCTTTCATGCCAACTCAGTCTTCATTTTGAACATTTCTAAAACATTTCAAAGATTTTGCCCTTTAGAGATATAACCTACTTTGTTTGTTAACAGATATTTATGATTGTAAGTATGACAACATGCTGATAGTTTTATACCAAACCTATTTCCATACCCCTACACACAACTGCTAATTAACATATTTTAATAATAATGGGTATGTGTGGAAAGAAGAAAGTACTAAAGGTTAAAATTGTTAAAAACATATAGGAATCAATTAAATATATTTTAAGGACCCCAAAATAGAAAGGCTGAAAGTTATTATACTTATGGAAAAGTTAAATGCTTATTTATTTGGATGAAAAGTAGCCCTTTATTTACATTATAATGGGATGGGATGTTTGAAGGTGGGTCTCTATGTTCCATACTTTTGGAGTTGTTATAAGTTACTATCATTATTTTTTCAATATTGTATTTTAAGAGTAAAGTAAAAGAAATAGCCTATACCATCAAACTATATATATTTTAAAAAACTTTATACAATTAAAAAATGCATAAAATCAATCCTTGCTGGCTCTTTGAAAATTTTAATTGCTTTGTATTAAAATTATGTTGCATCTAATCATTCAGAGAAGTATATTTTAATGCATAACTAATTATTTAAATTTAATGTGTATGAAATGAGAAGAATTTAAAGCCTTACTCACAGTAGCCATTAGATTCCATATCTCTCAATATTTAATAAAACTTTATGTGTGTCTGTTAACAAAAACAACCTATTTGTAGTACTACTCTTTAACTAGCTTCAAATTTTTCAATTAATAATACTTTGTGTTAAGGTAGAGACTGGTTAGCCAGAGGATATTTCTCAGTCCCTGCTCCACTTTCTGTTAAAGTTCTCTCCTGTGTTCAGCTCTGAACTCTTGATGCGGTATTTCACTTTTACTTGTTGCTCTTTGCTTGTTAGCCCAGTTGAGAGTGAGGGTGCAGTGGAGTCCTATGTTGTTCTGGTTAAGCCTCAGTAGTGGGTGGGTACTGTATCCTTGGGTCTTGGATATTTGTCCTTCTCCAAGCTCTTGCTCTTAACACAGCTGTAGTTTTGGGTCCAGCACATATTTCTACCTTTTTTTTTTTCCTGTTCCTTTTCTATAACTACCTTTGTTGTTTACTATCACCCTAGGGTGACCGTTTATGTAGCCCTACCCCCTCTCTTCCATATTTTTAGCCTTTTGCTCAATAGGAAAGATACAGGAGAAGGATCTTTGTGGGGCTTTACGCCTTTCTCACAGTGACTACTAGTCCCATCCCCCAGGACAGCACCAAAGTGATGCTTGCTCAGGATTTTCAAAAATCTTTTTTGTGAGCTTAAGAGGTCCCTGGAGAAGCATCTTCAAATGACTTCATACCACCACCATCACCAATATTTGAACCCACCAAAGAGTTCCAAACTCTTTCACCAGCCCACACCCAGCCTCCACTAATTTATTAATAATTCTAGCTCAGTTATTCTTATCAGTGTTTGGGACATCTAGAAAGCAAAAGCTTTCTTCCTGTTTTCCTTTACAGGACGTTCTGAAACAATATTATTAGGGGTGGCAACAGTATTATCGTCAGTAACTGTGTTGGTGATGGCAGCAGATTTTCATGGAAGTATTAGCAACAGTTAAATTCCTGATAGTAACTTTGGAAATAGCAACAAAGTTGTAATGATTTTATATATTATTTTTAACTGAGATATAATTGACATATAAATTATATTAGTTTCAGGTATATGATATGATGATTTGATATATGTGAGTATTGTAAAATGATCATCACAATATGTCTAATTAACATTCATCACCATACATGGTTACACATTTTTTTCTTGTGATAAGAACTTTCAAGATTTACTTTTAGCAACTTTCAAATATACAGTACAGCATTATTAACTATAGTCATCACGCTGTATGTACATTACATGCCTAGGATTTACTTATTTTATAACTGGAAGTTTGTACCTTTTGACCACCTTCACGCATTTAACCCATCCACCACTCCCATTGTTTTTGTTTTTATTTTTGTTTTTTCCTTCCTCTTTTCTTGGGACAAAAAGGTGCTTGATCATTCCCTAAAATCAGCTGAAGAATAAGTTCCAAAGAGGGTCACTAGTAGACATTGTAGATGGTGCCACAAATAGCTGACTGGCTTTCATTCTCCCATTCTCAGGTTGCTTTTCTGCATTGGAGTAGCTTGCCAGTCTCTGATCCTGTCTAAATAAATAAGAAAAATAGAATAGGAAGGAAATTTTAGAGAGCTGAGAGTGGGAGGGAAAGAGGAGCTGAAGCAGACAGCATTCATTTTATTTGGAAGGCAAAAATGTGTGAGTGTCCTCAGGGTCAAGTAAATAACTAAGAGAGCTGATCACATGGCAAAATAACCCCAAGGAAAGTGTTTATGCAGCACACTGTCTCGGCCTCATCTCATCTCCAGAGATTAGCTGTATAGGATGACCAATACTTCTCAGTTTTCCCAAGAATGAGGGCTTTGCCAGGTTGTGAGACTTGCAGTGATAAAACCAAGAAAGCCCCCAGCAAAGCAGGCTGGGTGGGCTGCGTTAACAGCTAATGAGTTATTAGCCAGAGAAGCTGTGACCAACAGAGGGAAAACTGAAGTCAGTGAAAAGAAATCTGTAGGGAGGAAAAAGGTCATAACTTGATTTCTACTTCGAATTCACTGACTGAACAGAATTTATGGATGAAAAACCTTGGAATCAGATATAAGATTAAGTATTTAAACTAGTCTGGAATGTTGAATATACTTAAGTAACAGAAGGTTGTAGAATGTGCCCAAATGATAAAAGAACAGAAAAGAGGGATTTGAGAGACCATGTTTAAAGGCAGTAACTGCTAATTTGCAACTAATTATTAAATGAGTTAACCATCATTAAATGGTTATCTTTGATTTAAAATCCATTTATTTTTATTTTAAAATATTTTTAAGATGAATCTGCCATGGGCATAGAACCCTAAATTCAAAATTAATAATTATTGGTATATTTAATCTGTTAAACCAAGTTAAATAATTGGAAAGTTTTTCTGTAGGAAATTATCTTAATTCAATTTCTAATTCCCTGTAACAAATGGCACTGCAGGACTTCAGTAACTTGGAATTCTCAAGATTCATCAGTATATATGTACATATTATATTTGTGATAATAAAAACCATCATCTTTTAGCTCATTTATTCCACATGTGTATTCAGGACATCCATCTTCCTTCAGTGACCATGAACTATATTTCTGAGACTTTCAGAAGTCATACTTGTGTTTACAAATAAGTCACTCTCATCTTCTTCTGCTATATTGCCTGGGCATATTCCTGATACAAATTTCTGTTGAAAACATGCACTTTTCTTTCAAGCTGCATGATGTCTTCAGTTCTTGGCTAATGCTTCTCTGGTGCTCTTAGAGAGGAAAGCTGTTTTCCTGCTAAGGGAGATTTGTTTGAGGGTTATCACAGATTCAAAATCTGTGAATTCTGGATATGCCAAATGCCACTCATTTCTATTTTGTCCCCACTTCACCTGATCCCTGCTATATTCTAAAATAAACCTGGAAGAAAATCTCTTAAATATGCATCACATATTGTCATCTGGACCAGGGAGCACCATTGTTTGTACCTTACATGCCATATGTTCTTGACAGATCTTTCTGGATAAAACACAGAGTTATTTCTTTAGTCTTCCCTTTTCTGCACTCATTTCCTAACTAAGTTGCCAGTATGAGGATCGCATTTCATAGTATTCTTTCAATTTCCAGTTCTCTCACATTCTTGCTCCTGTGAGTTTCTGCACAAATTTTACTTTCTTCTAAAAAGTCTAAAAGTTTCTGGTACTGAGCCTTTTGGCTCTCAGGAGAGATTCAGCCAAGACCCTAGTTCGTGTAGGGTATTATTGCTTACTGAGTTGGAACACTGAGGGAGGAGGAGGATTGAAGTGAGAAAGGAATCAAAATTGAGTATTACAGACACTAAGTCTGTCATCAAATGAATATCCAAGTGGAAATGTTAAGAAGGTATTGGTTATATTATGCTAGATCTTAAGGTCATGGTTGAGGTTAGACTTCAAAGTCATTAGGTTGGCTACTATCATTCGGGAATTATTTGGATGCCTTGCTGTATCTCTAACAGTGAGAGTTGGAGTACATGAAAAAGATTGAATAAAGTAGTCTGAGAAGGAGCTGTAAACTAAGCCAGAGCAAAGGGAGCCAATTCAGAATAGATTATTGGGAACAATGATGATTCAGACTTGATTTGCTGTTGCTTTCATATCAGTTTACTCTTAAACCAGCAAACACTCAGTGTAAAAGAAATATAAAATAAGGATGTAGATTTGTGGATGCAGAATCTCATCAGTGATGCTCCAGTTCCTCATAATGGCACATGTGTATTCAGATAGGCAGGGCACAGTTCGCAGGAAATGAGAAATGTCCCAGGTTAGAGGAGCTAAGGAACCAGAAGCTCTGGATTTTATAGCATTTTATAGCATGAGAAAGAGAATCACATTGGTGCCTATGAATGTAACTCGTAATAAGAAAGGGATGTACTCAGAGCCTCACAGTTACACATTTTTATATTTCTGTAATCTTTTTCACACCAAGCTATTGGATTTTCTTCAAGGCATGCTATTAGTGGCCACTGCCAAGAAGAAAATTCAGGAATATATGATATTCTAGAAACCAAGAAGAATATTTTTAAGAAAAAAGTATGATTGGATCTCCCAAGGAATATGGGGATATACATCTGACCATTTGAGTTGACAAAGTGGAGGAAAATATTAGGAATCTTCTGAATTCACAGTATATTTATCTCTCGATAGAAAAATATTTTCATTAAGAAACTAGCATTAAACCGATGTCACAGACTTGCATGCATGTATGTGCACACACAGTTTAAAACTCTGTTGGGATGAATTAACTTTTGAAAGAAACTAGGTAGAAAATGGCAAAGATGAAGTAATTTGGATACAATTATAATTTCTAAAATTATTGAAAACAGTTAATTGTCAATTTGTTAAATGATCAGTTTGATGTAATTTTTTCCCGTTGCGGAGCACAGGCTCCGGACGCGCAGGCTCAGCGGCCATGGCTCACGGGCCCAGCCGCTCCGCGGCATGTGGGATCCTCCCAGACCGGGGCGCGAACCCGGTTTTCCTGCATCGGCAGGCGGACGCGCAACCACTGCGCCACCAGGGAAGCCCTGATGTAATTTTTTAGCCATCAATTATCAAACGTAAAACCAACATAAGGATATGGAATATAAAATAGTAAATTCAAAAAACTTCGTCTTGGAAATATAATGCATATTTTCATATAAAAAGGTATAAACAGTAAATATAATAGTTGATATTTAGTTGAAACTAATACAAAAATAACATAACAAATTTCTCTGTAGTACTGGCCCTAGCAACAGATTGATCAACCCATAACTGAGCCATTAATTATGGTACATTTGTGGAAGAATAAAATGAACATTTTAATTACTTATCTGTAATTTGTTTTAATGAGTCAAACAAATATTTTAATTAAACAAACTTAAGTAACATGATGAAATTGAACTCAATAAAAGTTAATTACAAAAATAATGTGATAAAATTAAAGTGCTTGTAGTAAATTTAAAAATGTCCAAATGAGATATATGGCTTTGTAGTTACAAAGTAAAATTGATGTTGTAATGGCATTATGACCTTTTTAACAACCATAGGGCTTTAAAGAAAAACAAATAAACTCTTGTAAAAGCCAGGTGAATAACAAATATATAAGATGCTCTTTAAATTTTAGTTAAGTAGTTACACACATCTCTTATACAAATGTAAGAGATTTGTACAAATTTATGATCAAATTTTCAAAGGTAGGCATTTCCATCAGGTTTTTCACTGATGTATCCTAGGTGTCTAGAACAGTTACTGGCACATAATAGTGGTGTTTAATAAACATGTAGAATTAAAAAAAATATGTTTCAGACAATAAATATAAAATGAAATAAACTAAATTTTCTAATAATGCTTAATGAATTATCTATGTATCTTTTAGCTTGTTGGTCTGCATGTTTAGAATTTTAGAGTAAATCATATTAAATAAAACTGTTATTAAGAATATTATTCCAAAAACTAAATATATTCAATTTATTGCCTCTAAGTCTTTGAAGGTTTATAATTCAGTGAAGTTTCAGCAATCGAATAAACTGCCCCCAAAAGGAAGAATGCAATTTCGAGAAAAATAATCTTGAATGAAATATTTAAAAATTAGTCATAGATATCTATGTTTTAGTGACATATCACTATAAATATATTAAATATATTTTTCTTTGAGTTTATGTTGAAGAAAGAGTCAATATTGTATGATACTGCAGAAACCAGTCAACCTTTGAGAGGAAGAACCTGGGCAAAATATTTTTGTGTGTCTTCTTTATGTATTTATTTACTACCGTTTAAAATGTTTGCTATGTAAGAGTCATATAGATAGAACCTCCCTGTAACACTAGTTTGTAAGAGTCAGGCGTCGTCTCCAGTAACACTCAGTGGTTAACATTACTACTCAAGGAAAATGTTTGCAACTTGTATTCGAAATAAAATTAAGAACTGTGTTACTATATGTTCCATTGTATGGCACACAACATACATTCATTTGAGGTTGCTTTTTACTTTGAAAATTGTAAATGTATTTAAATACATATTTAATATATGTTAAATATGTATTTAAATCTGAACAAGTATATTGGTATTATATACATTACACATTTTATATTTATATTACATAACATATTACTGTATATTTATATTTATATTTTTAATGATTAGTTTGTGCTGCTACATCATTTTAAAATAAACAACATTGCATAGTAAACAATATATTAAACACAAAGTTAGTATCATAGGTATTTGAAAGGGTATCCTCTCAGAGTCCACAATCCTAACAAAATGTGAAACCTCAGTGACGTCTTCTCAGGAAGACATCAGTGAAGGCAATTTCAATTATTATATGATCATATTTATTTTCCAAGTGTTCTATAATATATTTGTGTTACTTCCTTTGCCTGAAAAATTCTTATTTAAAATTGAAATTTCAAACTGAAAACTGAAATTTATGGCTGTGCTAGGAAGTCCTACTTTATGGTTAACTGTTTTTACAAGAGATATTTTCTTATTCACATAGTTCACACATTTAAATTCCTTTGAAAAACAATACTTTCTTTTATATCTCGGGAGGTTAAATAAAAATTTAGGTGCAATGGCTATCTACTTCGCACATGAGTGTACTAGGAAAAAAGAGAAATGTTATTAGGGCTATTAATATGTTATTACGGCTATCAATATGTTATTAGGGCTATCATATTAATGTCACATCAATAACTGTATTAATTACTTTAATTCATATATTGCACCACCATATATAAAATGTGTTGTCACCAGAAATTAAAACAGTAACTCTATAGATGTTCATTATTATGTTGCAATCCAAACATTTAGGATGTTATATCTTCTTTTCTCCTAATTCATTTACCTGGCTTCAGTACTGATGCCCCTCTCTTCTTTATTTTATTCAGCCTCCACACAGTTGTCAGAGAGATTTGTAGATTTAAGAGATTTGCAGATTTCGCTTTAGAAATCCTTCAAAGTCACTGTTTGCATCCTTTTCAAATGCATTAGCATGAGGTTTATAGCTTATTATTTATTCTCGTCTCTCTCCCACACTATCCCCTGCTTTAACCCTAGATACATCCTTCATGAGCACCATATCAACGTATTTATACTTTTCCATAACTTGCCATTTTAACTCTCCATCATTTTAACAATGCTTTCACTTTAATAAACATAATTTCTTCACTAACATAGCAGTTAATGCCTTTTTTCTCTTCAAAAATTCAGCCCAAGTGTCACCTTTTCCTGATGTTATAATTTCCCAAGATGGCATAAGATACAGATTTTTCTAGGTGTCTATAAAAGCCTATACATAATTTTTATATGTGTTATTACATTTATTATACTAATAATATTACAATAAATCTTATGTGTTTGTTTTCATATATCTAATATGTTGATCTATCAGAAGAGTCCTCAAAATATTTGCTGTTCCTGAAGAGAAAATTCAGAATTTTCCAAAGAAAAATATCTGTAAGGCAAAGAAGAGATCCAACAAAGAAATAAAATGGGCTTGGATGAAAATAGGACTATTAATATATGTAATCATTCTGAAATTTTTTATAAACCTAAAAAAAAGATAAAAACATTGGCAATTCCTAATCATTGACCAACACAAAATCCAGAGAATTGGCACATTTTTCCAGCCGAATCCTGCAGTGCAGCTGTGTATACTGGGTCACAATAAGAAAATAGTGTGTGCATCCTTTTTATGATTAATTTTCTTCTTCTTTCAGATCCCATAATGTACCTTCTGCTGAAGTAAATAAAACACTTTGCTTTTAATATGCCCCATAAGGGAAAACATCTCTTCTAATTAAGCTTACAGAGCTAGGTAATCTCATTTAGCTAGGAGGTATAGCAGCTATGCAAGTAGCTTGACTGTAGTGATATAACCAACGCTTTCATTTTATCAAATGACATTAAATTTGGAACATAAGTGTACATTTTAATTGGAATGCAGATTTAGATAAAATTTTGATATTAACATAATAATGAGAAATTTCTATCTCTATTTTGAATGTCTTTTCAAAAGTTAAGTGTTGCAGTTTTGATAATTTAATTATGGGTATTTTGGCTTCCTTACACAAATCATGAATAGTCTTCCAGAAAACAAGCCAACTCTATGGACGTGTGATTTCCTACACGTCCTGGAGTGCAATTAACTCTACTTCTAGCCATGCTGTGGCACCTGCAGACAATGAAGAAATCTGTTACAAGAACTATTTCCATAGCATGAATATGCAAGCACCAGAATTAGTGTAATTCATTCAGCTGCAGATTATCTAGACTCCAGACACAATACATTTTATTGCCATGTGTCAGTTCTCTGACAGCTTCATAAATCCTGCTCAATAAACAGTAAGTGTTTACTTTTACTGTCTCACAAATAGAGAAACCTAGGGAAAGTTTTCCAGGATAGAGCTATGTAGTTTCCAGTTCATACAACAATTCTCATCTAAAGCTGGAGGCACTATGTAGGGGTATATATTTTCAATGTTTGACAAGTATTGTTATATGAGGCAACAAACTTCTAACTGCTCCCTCAGACAGAAAAGTAGTATTATTTATTTTTTCCCTAAAATATGCATTTGAGATCTGGATTGTAATACAATGCACATGTGATGATACATAAAAGAGATGAAAATAGCTAAGTATTAGCGTGTTTGATTTAAAGATTATCCAAGGTTCAATTTCAGCTCAGGACGTTAAAACTGATTTTCTTAGAATTGCCACCCCCCACACACAATGGCTTTATTGAGTAAATATTATAAACTAATATATTGAAAATAGATGTGAATGGAATTTCTGTTTAAAAATACCTCAAAATCAAATATAATCTAGTCTCCTCCATTAATTCCTTCCAACATGAGGAATGAATCCAGACATTGCTAGCTCCAACTGTGACGCAGCCATGCAAACACTGGCTTTTTCATGGATTTATGGTTGTTAGTTTCTTGCAAGGTTTAGTCTGAATGTATGGGAACATTTAATGAGGCCTTTTCTCATTGTCTTCTTTCAGATCTTGGTTTGTGTTTTGCACAATGTTTCTTGGGTTTCATTCACCTAGCACATAACTCTTTTTGTGAGCATATGCAGGATAATTTAAGACTTAACTTGTTCATTTGACTCTTGGGGGGAAAAAAACTATACATTACAAAACTGGGGACAGAGAAATATAGTCTTCTACTGGTCCCCTGGTGGTCCCTAATTAACTACACTGTGTCTCCCCTGCACTGGTTCTTTTTCCAAAGCAAAGAAGCATTCTTCCAAGCCACTGATTATCCCACTTTTAGACAAGGGCATTTACCAGTCCCTAACTTGGTAGAAACTATTGTGAGAAGGGGGTCATAGATGGGGGCAGATGAATGTGTCTACACTGCTTCACGCTCAGAGAAGATTCTCCTTCTTTCCCCTTGTATACTACCTTGGGCTATGAGAGTTAGAAGGAAAGAGTTTTGAGGCATAGAAGTGAGTTTTTAATGCTAGTTCTGCTAAAAGGGACTCTATCTGAAAGGCCCATGAGAAAGTGATTGGACCCACAGACTTAAAAATTTTCTGAACTGATAATGTAAGGCAATTAGCACAACTAAACTTAAATTGCCAATCTAATGGACTCTGGTGATCATTTCGAGAAAAAAAAACTTGCAAGCATGCACTCCAGTCACTAACTCACATTAAAATAGGTATGTTAAAGCAGTGGACCTAGGGGATGCATTCACAGGTAGGGAAATGCCAACTAAACTTCTAGCTTAAGGTTTAATAGGAGTATTTTAACAGCAGTTGGTGAAACTTAGGAGAACTCTACCAGCTAGGGTTCTTTGAAAGCAAGAAAACAAAACTGGTTAACATATACAAAAAACAAAGTCATTAGAAGAATTTGAATTAACTTATAATAAGAGATAGCAGGGAAACTTGATTCACAATGGAAATATGTATAAAGAAGAAACAGCAGGCAGACAAAAGAAGGTTGAAATACAGTAATCATGTTGAAGAGAAACTTAAGATAGATAAACAAAAGAGATTTGCTTCATAAGAAAAAAGAAAATCTCACAGAAACTCTTCCCTGGAAAATACAGTCCCAATGAACTCTGAAGCAGTAAAGGATAAGTATATAAAAATAAAATAAAAGAGCACCAATAACATTTGAGGGGTTCTTCATAAAGATTCTACCATTTAGAACACTGCAGTCAATTTAGAGAATATAAGTATGAAAATAATCCCAGAAGGAAGCACAGAATATATTTAAATTCTGATGGAATTAATATATAAAATAAATAAAAACCTTGTACTAGTATGAAAGAACTCAGATGATTAAAACAAAATAATTTGCAAAATATTTCTTAAATGACACAAAACAATGATTAGGAAGAAAGATTGAAAATATCAAAACAAAATTTTTAAAAAATCTGCATGGCAAAGAAACATAAAACATACTTGAAAATATTTGTAACAAATGTATTGCACAAAAGAGTAGTTGTTAAATATAAAAATAAATCTTAATATGTGTCATAAAAATTCACAATTCAAAGACCCACTCCAAGACACATTATAATTAAAATGTCAAAAATTAAAGACTAGGAGAAAATATTAAAGGCAACTGTGCTGGTCAAAGTGTTGAAAGAAGAAAAAAACAAACAAAAAAAATGAAACCTACCAGCCCAGAATACTCTACCCAGGAAAGTTATCATTCAGAATTGAAAGGGAAATGAAGAGTTTTCCAGGTAAGCAAAAGCAAAGGAGTTCATCACCATTAAACTGTCCTTACAAGAAATGTTGGGCTTCCCTGGTGGCGCAGTGGGTGAGAGTCCGCCTGCCGATGCAGGGGACACGGGTTTGTGCCCCGGTCTGGGAGTATCCCACATGCCGCAGAGCGGCTGGGCCCGTGAGCCGCTGAGCCTGCGCGGCTGGAGCCTGTGCTCCGCAACGGGAGAGGCCACAACAGTGAGAGGCCCGCGTACCGCAAAAAAAAAAAAAAAAAAAAAAAAAGAAATGTTAGAGGGACTTCTTAAAGCTGAAAAGAAAGGCTGCTAATTAGTAAAAAGAAAACATATCAAAGAATAAATCTCACTGGAAAGGTAAAATATAGTAAAGGTAGTGGATTAATTACTTGTAAAGCTCATCTGAAGGTTAAAAAACAAAAGTAGTAAAATAACATGATTACAGTAATTAAATAAGGGATACACAAGATAAAAATGTACAATAAAATTTGAAACTGAAAACATAGAATGTGAGGGTGATGAACAAATGTGTTGAGCATTGGAATGGGATAAAACTTTAGTTATTATCAACTTAAAATACACACATATATATTGAATATATATATCACTTTTTCTTTAATATACTACTAAAGAAATTCATCAAATACCAATGAAGAGAGCAAGAGAAGAAGAAAGGAAGAGAGAACTTTAAAAACAGCTGGAAAATAATGAACAACATGGCAATAAGTAAATACCTGTCAATGATTACTTTAAATGTAAATAGACTAAATTCTCCAATCAAAAGACATAGAGTGGCTGAATGGATAAAAAAAACCAGGACCCATCTATATGCTGCCTACAAGAGAATCACTTCAACTGTAAAGACACACACAGGCTGAAAGTGAAAGGATGAAAAAAGATATTCCATGCAAATGGAAACCAAGAGGAAAATGGAATAACTATTCTTAGACAAAATACACTTTAAAAGAAAGACTGTAAAAAAAAGTGGATATATGTATATGTATAACTGATTCACTTTGCTGTACATCTGAAACTTACACAACATTGTAAATCAACTGTACTCCAATAAAAATTATTTTTAAAATTAAAAACGTAAAACAAAACTGTAATAGGAAATAAAGATGGTTGTTACATAATGATAAAAGGGACAGTCCAACAAGATGATATAACATTTCTAAATATTTATGCACCCAATATAGGAACACCTAAATATATAAAGCACATATACAGACCTGAAGGGAGAAACAGACAGCAGAAAATAATAGCAGGGAACTTGCACCAATGGATAGATCAGCCAGACAGAAAATTATAAGGAAACATGATTATCATATAGATGAAGAGATAAATAATTGATTATAAGATGTGAGAGAGTAAGATGTGACGTTATAAAGAGAAGCACCCATTTTAGCGGGCAATTTGAAAATATCTGTAAAAATTAAAATTACATATATGACTTGACTAATCATATCTGCTCATAAAATTTTATCCTGAAAATATATTTGCAAAGTATATGTAGTTTCAAAGGATGTTTCTTGTTAACAGGAAAACAGCAGAAACAAACTAAAAGTCTAACCCTACAACATTGATTAGTCATATCATAATGCATACATTCATGTGTCTGTACACATATCAAACATTTAGAAGTATTACACAAGCATTTTATGGTTATTTCTGAAAACTGACTTTGGAGGAAAAGGCTTTTTATGTAATTCTGGAGAGACTTGCTTTTTTTTAAAGAATAATTTATTATAAAATTACAATGAAAAAGAATATGTCCCATATTTTCAATAAATTTATATATATGTATACACACACAGTTTATATAAAGTAAGGTAAAAACCCTAAACAAAGAGATAAATGGCTGAAAGTCATACAGAAATAAAAAAGGCAAAAGAATTCAAGGTTTTCCCTATAAGAGAAGAACTAGAATAATCATACAGCTATCAAGCTTAGGTATAAGAAACAACCAGAAGGTCGTGATAACTTAAATGCAGTAATTTTTTTTTAATGGAGTCAATAGATATTGTCCATAGACATTACATAGAGCTTAACAGTTTAAACATCAAAAGAATAAAACTAGAAATATTTGAAGGTAATTGCCTTAGAGGAATGGGCTTGGAGGTGAGGAATGTGTATTGAGAGTCTGTTTATCTGGATCACGAGCTCTTGGGTATATATTACTTTGACATTATTTTTAATAAAAATAAAGCAGTTGCCTCATACCACTAAGCCTGCAATTAGTCCTTTCTTTCTAAGGTTTAGATACTTCTTCTTCTGTAGGTATGTACTTCCATATCTAACAGAGTCTCATTGTCTTGGAATCATATCCTTGCCTTCGTCAATGTCAAATGGGAGAAAAGAATATGCCCAGACAGATAGATAGATACATAGATAATATGGGTGTATATAAAGATCATATTTCTAGAAAAAAATAAAAAAGAAACATTGGTTGTCTGTTGAAAGACAGAATATAATGACATTTTATTTTAAAAAATATTTTAAAAGTCTTTATGCCTTTTAAATATACCTGTTTAAAATAATTAAAAGAATACATAAAATATAACCTTATCTAGAGATGTGATACTGAGTTCCTCTAATATTATTTACTAGCTTTTGATTTGTTATATGATCTTCAAAGAACTACCATGTAAATATTAAAACTGCCAATTTTAAACTCAGCTGTTTTCCTGAAACTTTATAGTAGCTTTATAAAGGGAAAGGACAAATACTTGGTTTTCCCGTCTAGTTTGTGCTTTAATCACACAACATAACCTCAAGCATAAAGCATAAATAAGTGTGGCTACATTTCAAATCTACAATTTAAGAATAAAGTAACAGGGAAATGTATATGGATATCAGAGAAATGGGGATATGAGGCAGTTTTTCTCTACTTCAAGCTTTGGGTTTGTTAACAGAGAGAAAATCCATTAGCAAAATATAAAGCATGATCCTCCCTTCCTCATCTGACAGATGAAGAAAGTGCTTATCAAGAGTACACAGACATTCAATATTTCATTCCCAGTGCTTTCATATGTGGTACCTATTCCGTAATTAAACCAGGTATCTTTCTTAGCAAATCTTATTCTAAACTTCATAGGATTTCTAAACATCAATCAGTAAAACATACTTACACTTGCCTCTAAGTCTTTGAGGAGGCTTGCAAAACAAAGGGAGTTTCAAAAGTTGCTGTGAGCCAGGGAGGTGAGGATTTTTATAAAATTACCTATGAAATTATACGTGACACACAAAATGATATTCAGCAATAAGTAAAAGTTCTGATTTATTATTGTTTGTAGGCTATATTGTAGCGTCGCATACTTTCTACTGTATCAATGTGTAAATCCTCATATTGTTTCATATTTCATGTACCTAATTTTCAGAATACATATTTATAGTGATAAATTATATAGCATATAGTGTCTCCTAATTGGTTATATTTCAAGTCATAGTTTGTGCACTGTGACTGTTATAAGGGATGGTATACATTTCTTTTTGTGAACACTGATTTTCTCTGATCAATATGATATAGATAATGTATGTAAAAACAATGAAACAAATTTATTTAAAAATAACCCTGAATTGACAATCCAAAAAATATAATAAGAAGAATATTATTATAGTGGATGCTGTGGTGCATTGATGGGATTCCCCTTCAGGACACAGGCACTTACTCCCTCAGCTGACTGCTCACAAATTGGTCCCTCCCCAGCAATTCCCAGGGAAATGCCTAGTTCATTGAGGTACAGAGGACAGTCCCCCTTCCACATTTTAGGGCAACTCTGAATGTAACCAATGGAATTGATTATTTGATACATACATACATACATCTAATTTCTACAATGGTTACACACCTGACAATATATTGATATAGTTTTGACTTTAAACAGCCAAATTTGTTTTATTTTTAATTTTTAAAAACTTACTCATGGATATCATCTCACACCGGTCAGATTGGCCATCATCAAAAACTCTAGAAATAATAAATGCTGGAGAGGGTGTGGAGAAAAGGGAACCCTCTTGCACTGCTGGTGTGAATGTAAATTGATACAGCCACTATGGAGAACAGTATGGAGGTCCCTTAAAAAACTACAAATAGAACTACCATACGACCCCGCAATCCCACTACTGGGCATATACCCTGAGAAAACCATAATTCAAAAAGAGTCATGTACCAAAATGTCCATTGCAGCTCTATTTACGATAGCCAGCACATGGAAGCAACCTAA